>NC_137677.1:26089346-26289346 GCF_963989245.1 Nansenia antarctica | reverse complement strand
CAAATACTAATTCCATTAGGTTTTTCATGTATAGTAAATTGTTATTTATTATGAATACAATGATATGGGCTTCTAAGTTGTTGTTTTCTACATTTTAAAAGCATTGGTTAAAGATGTAAATGGTATGTAACCTGTATGTCCATAGATCAGGAGAAACTGTAATAATACATGGTCCAGAGTTGTTTATACAGCCACTACTAACTTCAGGTCAATTTAACGATGGCATGTTTAATATTTGTGGCCAAATCAAAGCTATGGATGATGACATGATTGGGTCGGAGATTTAACAATTATATTTATCACACACACACACACACACACACACACACACACACACACAGACGAAGAGGAGGAGGAGGATTTATAACCCCACAAAACGCTCCTCTGCCTCAAGGCCAATGCACACAGGGTGCGATTTCTGTTGCGCGTCAACATTCCATAATTTCCATTGTTGTCATGAATGGAATCGAATTTTCGCCATGCGATTAAAATCGGGGCCGTGTGTGTTGAGATGCGATGTTCTCATAGACTTCCATTCAAACTTCAAAATGGAATATTGACTCGCAACAGAAATCGCACGCTGTGTGCATTGGCCTTTATTGATCAGTTATCTTATTGATCAGTTAAGTGCCAATATTTTGGATACGACTTGTTGCATTGACTATTTTGACCTTATTTGTTGTTTTGTTAAAGGCAAAAGTACTGTGATCCAAATGAGTTTTGTTTAACTATGCAGTTATCATTTTATACAAAATCATTATTCAGACCAAATACTATTTTGCTTTATTTATCAGTTTTGCTGGTAACAAAGACCATATTTGTTATTTTATACAAATAATTGTTAAGCATTTCATGAATGCTATTTTGCTTTATTAATCAATGCTGGTAACAAAGACGGTATTTGCTATTTTGATGGAGACAAAAATAGGTTACTGTGATGCAAATGCAATTGTGCAGTTATCATTTTATACAAAAACAGGAAGGTTCATCCAGCATGACCTGTATTGTCATTAAGTGTGTTTTGCTGGTATGGCCTAAAAGTGTTACTATTCATTAATTTGGAAGATATTTATTTATTTAAATAAAAAATAAATACAATACATTTTACATTACCTCCTTCATGAATAAACATTGGAGAAAGCAAATTTGATGCATTTTATTTGAGTATTTTGCATGAAATCTCATGAATACCTATTTTTCTGGGATTTTGGCACTTTGGGCATGGAGGGGTTAATATCTGGACAGTGAGAGTAGAGAAACTCGCACTCTGCAATAACTTTAAGGAAAAACTCCTTAGACAGAGATTTAGAAAAATATTCTTTATTTTGTCATACTCTTTACAAAAACTGCAAAGTGCTCAGGTGCAAAAAGTGCAAGATGCGGGACAAATGTTTCGGTCATACGACCATCATCAGTGTCACCGGGCAACAGACAGACATGATATTATGATAGGGCCACAGGCCTACACAGGTGTTGATGATCAGGGTCATCAGGATTACACAACCAATCAATCATGAATGAAAAAACATTGACATAGAAAAATAACAAAATAATCATAATAAAGAGGCAAGTTAACTTGGACACTATATATATGTAAATACATAACTACAAGTTGACCAAGGGGTAACATAGTAAATCTGTCATAGTTCATACAAACAACAAATATAGCACATTTAGTAGGTAACATAGCAGACAAGATACATTTGAAAGGGAGACGGTGGAGTCCTATAGGAAACACTGGAGGGAGAGGTCCTCATTCATGCCTCCTGGGTTAACAGACTGGAAATAGAAAATCCATCTGCATTCAGTTTGGAGGAGTCTGGTGTCAAGATCTCCACCTCTACGTGATTTGTTTACTTGTTGGATGACCATGTATGTCAAGTCTGCGGTCGAGTGACTGGCTTCCATGAAATGTCTGGCAACTGGAGATGTAATGTCCTTGCGTCTAATGGCACTCATATGCTCTATTATACGTGTGCGGACTGGTCTAGATGTTTTTCATACATATTGGAGATTACATTTACACAAGATCATGTAGATGACATTTGGAGAGCTGCAGTTGACAAATTGTTTGATAGTGTATTGTTTGTTAGTGACTGCACTCTTAAACGTGTTGGTTTTCTTAGAGTGAGAACAAGGTACACAGTGACGACAAGGATAGAAGCCGGTCACTCCATCAAGACGCCCTGTGTGGTGCTGTGGTGGTATGTAACAGTCTGCTTTCACCATATAGTCCCTGATGCTTCGAGATCTATAATGTGAGAACATCATTGATAAGAGGGTTATAGGTGGTGATACAGGTACATGAATATTTCTTAGTGGTCTGTGCCCCTGGGTTGGGATTCTGGTTATGTAATTTGGTTAGGGCAGAGTCAAGCCACTTTCTGGGATAACCCCTATCGACAAAGTTATTGTACATGGTATTACTCTCTTTCTCAAAATCTGATGGATTACTACAGATACGTTTCAGTCTAAGAAATTGAGAATATGGTAGACCCTTCTTGAGGGGAGGCGGATGTGCACTAGTAGCATGTAACAGGCTATTCTTGTCTGTGGATTTGGTATAAAGGGTGGTGGACAATTTACCTTCAAGTAAACGTACTTGATTGCAGGGTTAATATCTGAAAATGCTCATGGGATATCACCAGGCACCCTCCTGTATTTTGAAGAGGTACCACCAAGCAACAAGAAACAGCAACTTTACCCGACAAAACAAGGTTCAACCCCATGGCTCCTGGACTAATTAGATCTGTTTCTGATAATCATTCATTCTTTTGGGCCTCAATGTATGCCAAAATGTTTATCCATAGACTCAAGAATCAAGGTTCATTTAAATGTAATTTTAATGTTGGCAGAAAAACACAAGCAAGATTAAACAAGGTAAAACTCTATAAAATACTATTTCAACCATTAACATATTCGATAGGTATAATGCATTCTCTCTTAAACGCTTGCATGCACATAGGCGAGCGCACACACACACACACACACACACACACACACACACACACACACACACACACACACACACACACACACACACACACACACACACACATTTAAAAGCACTGCCCACTAGCTCTCCTCATATTCATTTCACTATTGGCCTATGAGAACAACTCAGAGTAAAATTCATTTTCACCTAAACATGAAAATAGGCTGAAACATCCCTTTAAAGACCATAATATCTGTGAGCACTAAACATTCTGATACTCCAAAACTTCGAAAGAAGTCTAAATATGCACAGTTTGGGAACATAGCACAAAACTATATTGGTCTGCACTACAGTGACAAGGCTCTAATTTTTACAGATGGGTGAAAAGACCCAGAGACAGGCCGAACAGGAGCTGCAGTATATCTCCCTCAGTATAAGACAGGAATTAAAAAAAGAACCACCGATCATTTATCAGTATACACAGTGGAGCTGCTAGCAATTTTGACAGCATTGGAACGGTTGGTAGATAAACAGGGTAAATAATGCATTAATTGCTTCAGACAGCCGGGCAGCATTGTCTAGTATTAGATCTTTGAAATCTTGCAGACAGGATATTATTTTCAGGATTCATCAGTTAATGTATGGAATATATAGCACAGATATGTTGGCTCTGTTTGGGTTCCTGCTCATGTAGGGGTAGAAGGAAATGAAGATGCAGATATATTAGCTAAGCAGTCACTTAAATCACAACAATAGAAATTGATATTCCACTGTGCAAAGCTGAGGTAAAATCAATCATTAAAACACACATGCAGGAATTATGGCAAGAAGACTGGAACAGAAATGAAACAGGAAGACATTTGTATAGCATTCAGAAGAAAGTTGGAATAGGAAGTAGGATGGGCAGGAACCGGAAAGAAGAGAGTCATTTCCTGTCTCAGGATAGGTCACACTGGATTGAATGACACACTGCATAGAAAAGGAAAACACCCAACTGGCATTTGTGCCACTGTAATAACCAGGAATCTGCTCAGCATATGTTGCTGAAATGTGAGAAATATGAGGAACAGAGAAAGCTACTGAAATCAGCAATTCAGAACGTTTTACTGTAGGGAGTTTACTTGGAAACACATTTAAAGTATACAACCAGATAATAAAGTATTTGAAAGAAACTGGATTAATAGATCAAATGTAACACCGTCCCTCCCCAATTTTGCTTATTATTTCCATTTTCTATAATTCTTTCCCCTGTCAATCGGACGTTCCACACAGTCCGGTAGGTGGCGGTAATGTGCCTTAAGTTAGTTGCCAACCGCCAATCCCCCCCAAATAAACGAAGAAGAAGACGCGGAAACAGGAAGTTCACATGTGTTGGCCACCAGATCGCTTTTAGACTGTTATGATATCAGAATGGCAGAGATACAGCAGTTGAAAGTGTTTATCTCCGAGCGATTAACAGCGGCAGCTTTTGAGATATTCGGGGCGGTGGAAAGAACGCTGTCAGAGTACCAAGGAGAAGTCTCCCGTTGCCAGGAGGATAACCACCGTCTACGGACGTTGCTAAGCGTCCGTTTTCAACCGGAGATAAAGCTTCATAGAACAGGTTCGTTTTTATTACAGTACTACACTCAAGGCTGCAACTAGCTGCTACTCCGTTTTAATGTGAAGACCAAGTGATCTTGATGACTGAGGCATATGGGATGCTAGCCGAAAAACCAAAATGCGTTTAACATGGAAACACCATGGATATGCTAGCTAGCTAGCTCTCAATGTCGAGCTATGGAGAGTGCTAAGTAGCTAGCGAACTACGTTTTACTTTACAACTGTAAGGAGGCGTTTCAATAGCTATTATTATATCATGTGAGAAACCTTGTATTATTATATAAAGTGAGCAACCTTGTAATGTAGCTGTAGCTAGACACGCTGACTTTAATGTAGCTGTAGCTAGATCGTAGATGGTAAGGCCCCAATCCCAACACACCCCTTGCCCCTACAGTTTTGCCCTACCCCTCCATTTTGCACATTTACAAGTAGGGGTAGAGTGTCCCGATTCTTGTCGGGATGGAGGGGTAGGGTGAAGTGTTAGGGCTACATGGCCCTCCAAACAGAGTTGTTTCAGAGGCACACTCCAAACAGAGTTGTTTCAGAGCCACACTCCAAACAGAGTTGTTTCAGAGGCACACTCCAAATCAAGTGTTATGAGAAATCTCCCAGAATGCCTTGCGAATCATCGGTAAGATAGTGGCGAACGCACAAGCAACAAAAGAAAACCACAAAGGTCATTATGTTCTTCTTTAATACATTTGTAAAAGTGATGATAATCATCATATTATCTTAGTTTAATGTCCTTTCAATGTATTCTAGACCTTTTCTTTATCACAAGCATAACAAAAAATCGCTAGTATGCTGATGTCGAATTGCAAGCGTCCATGCTTTTCTATGATACTACTGATGACGTATCAGGGACTTGAAGGGTTATCCCATTTAATAGGGGAAGCTTTCAACCACTATCCCTTGCAACTGTTCTGAGGGGCAAGCCGAAAAGAGAGTGGCTCTCCAGAACAAGGGGTAGGGGTGAAAAAGGGAAACAGGATTTAGCCTTGGTTACGAATCCTGGGCGCATTCAAAAACATTTGATTGGTGTTAGCACGAGACGAGAGTTCACCATATTGCTTAGACCAGTCTATTCCTTTTAAATCCATCCAGTGTAGAGTGCACCATTCAGAGAGAGGGGTAGAGAATCAGGCCGCAGCCCCGTCAATGTGGAAGACGCCTTAGCACAACAATTCATAGTAGTGCCTAACCTCTGTTAGGTTTTTGGTAATCCGTATGTTTGTGAAATTAACTCTCCACTATATGTGCCTCTTCCTTTGTTTACTCTACACAGATCCACCTCACAGCCCAGCTACCATGTCTGAACACAAGTCTACAGAGTCCCTGGGTTCTGGCTGTGGTTCTCCAGCCCAGACAAGCACAGAGCGGGGTCCAGAGATGGTGGCAGTGAAGCTGGAGGACTGCAGTCAAACACTGGATCTCAATGTGGTAGTGAAAGAGGGGGAGGAGGAAGTGATGGTGACAGAAGAGGAAGGAGGAGAAGAAGTGGTGGAGAAAGACATGATGGTGAAAGAGGAGGAAGGAGTAGAGGATGTGGAGGAGATAGATGGCGAGTTGGATGGTAAGTTAATGTTATGAAGTTGTCAAATGTTAGGATGAGTGGAAAGGGATATTTAGATAGTTCTCTCCATTTCCTTCCTGTCCTTTACATTTCATATGGTCTGGTTTTTATTGAGAAATATTGGTGTGAATCACTGTTGATTAATGTGTGTGAACGAGTGCGCACATTTTGGTTCTGTTACCGGACCAACCAACCAAAAACCACAAACCTGAACAAACTATCATATAGACCACCGCCAGGTCACGCCACTCAAGGGAGCTCAGATGGAGCTGGCCAGGCAGTGATAGTGTTAGGGTCAGAATGACCCAGACAGTGATAGGGTCAGGGTTAGATGGAGCTGGCCCAGGCAGTTATAGGGTTAGGATCAGACTGACCCAGGCAGTGATAGCGTTAGGGTCAGACTGACCCAGGCAGTGATAGGGTTAGGGTCAGACTGACCCAGGCAGTGATAGGGTTAGGGTCAGATGGAGCTGACCCAGGCAGTGATAGGGTTATGGTCAGATGGAGCTGACACAGGCAGTGATAGAGTTAGGGTCAGACTGACCCAGGCAGTGATAGGGTTAGGGTCAGATGGAGCTGACCCAGGCAGTGATAGGGTTAGGGTCAGATGGAGCTGACACAGGCAGTGATAGAGTTAGGGTCAGACTGACCCAGGCAGTGATAGGGTTAGGGTCAGACTGACCCAGGCAGTGATAGAGTTATGGTCAGACTGACCCAGGCAGTGATAGGGTTAGGGTCAGACTGACCCAGGCAGTGATAGAGTTATGGTCAGACTGACCCAGGCAGTGATAGGGTTAGGGTCAGACTGACCCAGGCAGTGATAGGGTTATGGTCAGATGGAGCTGGCCCAGGCAGTGATAGGGTTAGGGTCAGACTGACCCAGGCAGTGATAGCGTTAGGGTCAGACTGACCCAGGCAGTGATAGGGTTAGGGTCAGATGGAGCTGGCCCAGGCACTGATCGTAAGGTGTATGTACCCGTTTGGTAAGCTAACCCCATACTTTTATTTTTCATTCTTCTTAGAAAACCAGACCACCTTTTCTGTTCTTCTGTTCAGTCAATGTGGAAGACGCTTTACTACAGCATCTCATAGTAGTGCATATCTTCTGTTAGGTTTCTGGTAATCCGTATGTTTGTGAAATTAACTCTCCACTATATGTGCCTCTTCCTTTGTTTACTCTACACAGATCCACCTCACAGCCCAGCTACCATGTCTGAACACAAGTCTACAGAGTCCCTGGGTTCTGGCTCTGGTTCTCCAGCCCAGACAAGCACAGAGCGGGGTCCAGAGATGGTGGCAGTAAAGCTGGAGGACTGCAGTCAAACACTGGAACTCAATGTGGTAGTGAAAGAGGGGGAGGAGGAAGTGATGGTGACAGAAGAGGAAGGAGGAGAAGAAGTGGTGGAGAAAGACATGATGGTGAAAGAGGAGGAAAGAGTAGAGGATGTGGAGGAGATGGATGGTAAGTTAATGTTATGAAGTTGTCTAATGTTAGGATGAGTGGAAAGTGATATTTAGATAGTTCTCTCCATTTCCCTCCTTTCCTTTACATTTCATATGGTCTGGTTTTTATTGAGAAATATTGGTGTGAATCACTGTTGATAAATGTGTGTGAACAAGTGCGCACATTTTGGTTCTGTTACCGGACCAACCAACCAAAAACCACAAACCTGAACAAACTATCATATAGACCAGTGGTTCCCAACCGGGGGTACGCGGACCCCTAGGGGTACGTGAGGGGATTGCAGGGGGTACGTGGAAAGATTTAGAATTATAATTTATTTCCCTTTCCAAAAAAATAATTAAATATAGTCGTTTCATAAACCTGTTGTTAAAATGGTACGATGCAACTTAAGTTCCTCCCCGACAGGTGAGGACTGTAACACAAGTGGTAGTCACGTCACATTTAAATCATGTTCACGATCATTTTCGCGCGCAAGTCAGCTAGGCCTGTCAGTATACCGCAAAGATGGACAGATGGTTAAAACGACCAGCTACAGTAACGGTCAAGAAAACTGATGCAAAAAAGAAAAAAGGACCCCGCTATTATCTGGAAACATATGTTTTGTGGGGATTTACATGTACATCGGCTGATCCACCACAGCCACAGTGCTTTTTCTGCGGCGAAGTCCTGGCTAATAATTCAATGAAGCCAGCCAGAATCAAGGACCCCAATTGAAATAAGCCAGTGGCTTTCTTGGGTTTTTATCCTTTTAGTTGACCTTGTATGTAATATGTACTTTCATGTACCTACTTCTGCAAATCTTCTAATAAAGTTTTCAATCAATCAATCAAAGCCCATTTACAGCGACACCAGAGCACCAAACACCTAGCAACTGTTGGTAAAACTGACGACTTTTTCAAGCGAAAACTGTCAGAGTTCAAGTCAAGTCAGGCTACACTGAAGAAAGCGGCAAGTGTGTCAAGCAAAGCACTGGAGGCATCCTATGCTGTTTCATTACTGGTGTCTAAGTAACAAAAAAAACGCATTCAATCGCCGAAGATCTGATTTTGCCTGCCGCTATGATTTTGGCTAAAACTGTGCTGGACAAGAAAGCAACTGACGCGCTCAAGTTGGTACCATTATCAAACAATACCGTCTCCGTCGGATTGATTATATGTCCATACATAATATGTATTGTCGGACAAGTGGTGGATCAAATGAAGCAAGCAGGTCAGTTGGCTTTGCAATGAGATGAAATGACCGACGTTAGTGGGGAGGCTCAGCTGCTGGCTTTTGTGCGTTATAAACAGGGGTGCACATAACTGGTGCGCCAGTGCGCATGCGTCGCCAAAATGCATTCTGCGCGGCAGATCAGCGGCATGAACGCGCTCTTGCGCACCAACAGCTGGAAGCGCTGGGAGAGGAATTTACTTCCTCAAAATCCAACTGCTGACTGCTGCATCACTGCAAGCCCCACTAAGTAACTATCTGCCGTCCCCTCAGCCGAAGGCCCGACGAGTAATGCATCACAACAGTCGACCGACGACGACCACGGCGACTCCCCTCACGAAAACATTCGGAAAGTATCGTAACTCGTACTTTCATTCCGCGTATCGCGTATCGCACGGTTATCACTGTTATCACGCCGCACGTGAAAATTCAGTCCCGAACGACTAGTCGTTAAAAGGAAAAACAACACCACTTCACGTTTCTTTTCTCTGAAGCTTTCAGACGTTTGTTTTACAGCTGTTTTTCATTATCGCACCTCGACCCCTGACCCAGGATATGGTTGGGAATTCTATTAGAAAAAAAAGACTTTGTTGCACAATCAATATAATGAGCAATTTAAAGTGATAGCCTACAACATCCTCTACCATGGTTGAAATTGAGGACAGTATTAACAGCAGTCAATACAGCAGTGATGATGATGATTACGCTTGTAGCATAAATAAATGCTTAGGCTGTAACTTTTTGTTGAAAAGTTGATTTCAGTGTTTACAGAACAGAGCAGTGCTTAAAGAGATGTCAGTTGATTTCATTGTGTTTAAAGAACAGACATTCAGTTAGTGCTTAAAGAGATGTCAGTTGATTTCATTGTGTTTAAAGAACAGACATTCAGTTAGTGCTTAAAGAGATGTCAGTTGATTTCATTGTGTTTAAAGGAGTCTGACAGACTTTCATGCTTAAAGAGCAGTCATTTGATTTTGCATTTGTTTCTTTTGTTTTGCACACAATCATTTGTTCGTTCATCTTTATTTATGAACAAATGTCGTTTTGCTAATATAAGTTATCCATGTATCCCTTTTTCATCCATCCTGTGGGACGGGTCGTGACTCGCGAGCTCGGGGAGCACCAAGCAGCATCCCTAGGTGCTCCTCTGAGCACTGGCCCCAAAAAGTTATGTGCACCCCTGGTTATAAAGAAGAGTCGGACATAAATGAGCATATCTTGTTTTGCAAGACGCTGCCAGGAAAGACAACTGGCGAGGAACTATTTCTGATTATTGACAGCTTCTTCAAAGACAACGATCTGGAGTGGAAATGCTGCAGTCACATCTGTATCGATGGAGCGGCAGCAATGACGGGTAAGGTGCGTGGGCTGCTTGGGCGTGTGATGAAGGTGAACCCCGAAATTAAGTGGATACACTGTATTATTCACCGGGAGGCACTCGCCAGCAAAAGGATGAGCCCCGAGTTAAGTGCAGTTATGGGCGACGCAGTTAAGATGATTAACTTCATTCAGTCCCGGCCAATGAACCACAGACTGTTTCAAACTCTTTGTCATGGCAGCGGGTCAGAGCATGAGCAGCTTCACACAGACGTTCGCTGGCTGTCTCGAGGCAGTGTGTGTGTGTGTGTGTGTGTGTGTGTGTGTGTGTGTGTGTGATGAATGAATTAACCATTGAGGTGTTTGGCCAGGTGGCACATGTATTGGCCAATTAGCTCATGTAGTCTAATTTTGAATGGCAGTGTTTTGAAATGGCAAACATGTGACTTTATGTCAGATTGTTGTGTCTTAGGCAGAGAACCGTGTTTAGTGCATTTAAAAAGTGCCATTTTGAATAGCAAAATGTGTGTAAAGCAGAAAATGTGTTTAGAGTTTTGGAGACTCGAGAAGAGGTTTTGCTCTCTGTGTGTCAGTTTAAATAATTGTGCTATGCATGTCATTTTATTGTGTTAGCAATTGGAAAAAACTGTAATAGAACACATGTGCGGTGGACAGATACAGATACATATAGTTAAAAGTCCCAGTGCTGTTATACTGTATATCGGCACTCATGGAATGCCTCTTGTCCAATCAAATGACTTGGTCGGAACTAACTGTTGTATAATAAATGTTATATTTGCAAGTTAGTGTTTAATTGAACATTTTTGGAAATAATCAACACGCATGAGTGAGGGGGTACTTCTGTCATGGCAAAACAGCTCAAGGGGTACACAAGACAAAAAAGGTTGGGAACCACTGATATAGACCACCGCCAGGTCACGCCACTCAAGGGAGCTCAGATGGAGCTGGCCAGGCAGTGATAGTGTTAGGGTCAGAATGACCCAGACAGTGATGGGGTCAGGGTTAGATGGAGCTGGCCCAGGCAGTTATAGGGTTAGGATCAGACTGAACCAGGCAGTGATAGCGTTAGGGTCAGACTGACCCAGGCAGTAATAGGGTTAGGGTCAGATGGAGCTGACCCAGGCAGTTATAGGGTTAGGGTCAGATGGAGCTGACACAGGCAGTGATAGGGTTAGGGTCAGACTGACCCAGGCAGTGATAGGGTTAGGGTCAGATGGAGCTGACACAGGCAGTGATAGGGTTAGGGTCAGACTGACCCAGGCAGTGATAGGGTTAGGGTCAGACTGACCCAGGCAGTGATAGGGTTAGGATCAGACTGACCCAGGCAGTGATAGGGTTAGGGTCAGACTGACCCAGGCAGTGATAGGGTTAGGGTCAGATGGAGCTGGCCCAGGCACTGATCGTAAGGTGTACCCGTTTGGGGAGCTAACCCCATACTTTTATTTCTCATTCTTCTTAGAAAACCAGACCACCTTTTCTGTTCTTCTGTTCAGTCAATGTGGAAGACGCTTTACTACAGCATCTCATAGTAGTGCATATCTTCTGTTAGGTTTCTGGTCATTTGTATGTTTGTGAAATTAACTCTCCACTATGTGCCTCTTCCTTTGTTTACTACACAGATCCACCTCACAGCCCAGCTACCATGTCTGAACACAAGTCCACAGACTCCCTGGGTTCGGACTGTGGTTCTCCAGCCCAGACAAGCACACAGCGGGGTCCAGAGATGGTGGCAGTGAACCTGGAGGACTGCAGTCAAACACTGGAACAGAATGTGGTAGTGGAAGAGGAGGAGGGAGAAGTGATGGTGAAAGAAGAGGAGGAAGGAGGAGAAGTGGTGCAGAAAGATGTGATAGGAGAGGAAATAGAGGACACACATTTGGGTGGTAAGTTCATGTGATGAATTTGCTAATGTTAAAATGGTATTCATTGGACAACTCCTAGTCAGTGCTCTATGGTGTTAATTGTGTACTACTGTAACAGTCAATACTTAATTTGACAGTGCCTCTTTAGTCTCTTCTATTGTGGCATTGACAAGTCTCTCTTGAACTCTGTGTTCAGTCATTATATTCTACAGACCCCAGAGATGTTGTCACTTCTGCCCCGATACTGTTTTTTGCCACCGATACCGATCACAGATAATCTATGAGAAATATCGGCCGATATACTGCCGATACCTATCAAATAATAGCCTAATACTAATAGGATAATAAAAAAAAGAAAATTAGTGTGGATGAGACAATTGACATTTAGAGCATCCGATAAAGCGAGGCCTAGGCCTAAATGTTTTAAAAGTCTTTTAAAAAATCTCCACAAACCTTTTGCTAGGCTGGCCGAGTTGTGTCTGTACACTTTCTCTGCCTTTTTCTTCTCCTTCTCTGCGGTCAGCTTTTCAAACTCGCCATGCTCTGCTACGTGATGCACAGTAAGGCCCGATCCCAATTCACCCCTATGACTGTTTCACCCCTCCTGCTCCGTTTCATGTTTTCATCGGGGGCTAGGGGGGAGGGGGAGGGCTATCCACGGCTCAGTTTGGAGATTTTTTGGGACCACGTTAGATTTCGGAGCCATAACCCTACCTCCCAGGATGCATTGCGAATCATCTACAGAAATCTGATTCCGCTCTAGGCAATGCGGAAGACAACCACACATGTCATTACTTTTTACTCTGTGATTACTTGGTAATAAAGATTTGAAAAATTATGAAAATTATCTCATTATCTTAGTTTAATGTCATTCAATGCATTGTAGACCTTTTTTTATAACAAGCATAACCAAAAATATATAACTAAAAATAACCAATGCTGATGTGCTGTGCCTATGCTTAACATAGAAATACACCGTTCCAAAGTCCAGCGCGCTTCAGCCAAGTTTAAGATCTGAGGGTTTTGGTGCTCAGCAGTAGAGGACAATAATAGCTAAACTATAACCTGGGCACTTCCATTAGACTACCAAAAGCAAGACAATGGAGCACTCATATCTGTGCGTTTGTCACCCTGTTCCTCTGCAACAAACGCAGAGATTGTATGAGCGCCCCGGCGTCCCTGTCCAATAGAAGCGCCAGGCACAGCCTCCCCATAGAAATACACCATGTCATCGGAGCGCGATTCACATTTCTCAGATGTACAATCCTGTTTAAAAAAATAAAATAATAATAATCTTACATGTGTCGTTTGACAGCGGGTGATGGATTTGATGTAAAGTTAATCTATCAAACATTAGGCTGATTTGTGAATGATAGTCACGCGTTGGGACTAGAGATGCTCCGATCAGGGTTTTTGGTGCCGATCACCGATCACTGATCACTGGAATCAGTGATCTGCCGATCCGATATCACCGATCACAGCGTCGAAAATGGCAATTGAAGCATTCTATTTATTGTGTAGCATTATTTCTGTTTTTAATTATTCTTAACACCATTGACATTGTATATTAAGTATTTAAATGAAATTAGGAGATGAGAAAGTATCATGAATTGACGACCATCTGTTTTATTGAATTCACAACCACCTGTAGCTTACTAAAACAAATAAAATGTGAAAATGAAATTCATAATAAATAAAATGTACACTGTCACATCAAATGTGCAACATTCCACTCGAATGAGAGGAACTAGGGGCTCTTAGAGAACTTGGAGCTTATACTGTAGCTTTCCTGAGGAACAATAAACATACCCAAACTAAACTGCAACATAAACAGGCTATAGCCAAATATAAAATACTGTTTCAAGTCAGTCAGTTTCAAGTCATATTTAGGAGGAGATAAGACAGCAAGTCGGCAATAATCAATAAAACAAAAAAACAAAACATTGCACCTAAGGAGATTTCAGACTCAAACCTTACTTCTGATTAAGCAGCATCACTGGCAGATTAGCCTTGAGAAATACAAGCATCTCAGCGTTTTTGGCACTCAGCCTGTTCCTCTTATCATCTAAAATATGTCCTGCTATGCTGAAAAGTCACTCACTATCTACACTTGTGCAAGGTGCACAGAGGAAGACCTAAAACTCACGTGCTAATAGTTGTTGCTATGGGCCAAGTGACTTCCTGCTCGCGGGGTCACATGACGTCGCTGAACACTACCTACACTACGCTCGTGAAGTCACGCTGGAACTCTGACCAGCACTCGTGGAACGCCTCTCGTCCAATCAAAGCACTCGGTCCCTTTATGACGTCGAGCCCAGTGTGCGCTTCGGCGCTCTCTGAGCGAATCGACGAACGCAGCAAATGCCGTATGATATTCGTGGTATTGAAAGACCTTGCGTGCGTTCCTCCACGAGGTATTTCTTTTGAGCAGACATTACAAACGGCATATTTGTTGTCTCTTTCCGACACAGTGTAATATTTCCAGACTGGCGACGCCATTTTGTAAACTGATCGGTCGTGTTTGATCAGACGTTTTGAGAACTCCGATCAAAACCGAGCATCACTAGTTAGGACCTATTTCATGTCGCATTTCTCCTTTTTGATGGCATATGACGCTATAGCTATGGCACTTATTAAACCAAAACACGCAATCTAATCCAAGCAGTTGTTATTATGTAATATTATTGATGGGTTATATCATGTTCTGACTAACAGCGGCTGTTTCTCCAGCGTTCCTGTCGCATCGAATTTCGGAACGCCATGAAAATAAATCTGCCCTCCGTGTCTAATGTTATCTATCTAACGTTACATGTTTTAAGGCTGATCTGTGCATGATACTGGTGCATTTTGACATACTTCATGTTGCATTCCCCCCTTTGATGGCAGATGATGCCTGAAATGTACCTTAAGTTCAGCCGTGAAGTTCTTGCATGGTTTTCCCATCTCAGTGCAGACTGGCAGGGTAGGAGCACAGGATGATAGCCTACAGATCACCTATTCTGCCATGGTCTGATAATGAAGCATTGTTCTTTTTTGTTTGATGACTCTGATCCGTTAATAGTGTAAAACCGAGCGTCAATGCTTTTCTATGACACTACTGATGACGTATCAGGGTCTTGAAGGGTTGTCCCATTTCATAGGGAAAGATTTCAACCACTATGGCTTGTGGCTCTGTTCAGAGGCCTTGGCTCCAAAGCAAGTGGCACTCCAACACAGATAACATTTGCGTATCTGCAACTTCTGCACATGCTTCTGGTTAGGGGTGTAACGGATCACGGATAATCCGTGATCCGTACGGATCGCCCCCCACGGTTCGGCACGCATGTGTACCGCGGATCAATTGCAAAATGTAACCAAGTAATAATATTACTTAATATTAGTTAATATCCCTTGTAAATCACAATGTAGAGTTGCCATGAAAAGATAGACGCGACAGTTGCGTGCTTTCTTTTACTCTAAAGCGCAATGATAGGTTGATAATGGGGGAAAAAAATCCAGAACAACAAGGCTGCGTTCGTAAATTCGCTCTGGAATCTGATCAGCATTCATGGAACGCCTCTTGTCCAATCAAATTACTTGGTCCCTTTATGACGTCGGACCCAGTGTGCTCTCCGGCGCTCTCAGAGAAAATTTACGAACGCAGCCCAAGTGTTTCATGGCGAGTGCTGCTAATGTTGGCGACAGAGAAGAACTCGAAATGCCTCCCTCGTCATTTAAATCCCATGTATGGGAACACTTTGGCTTCTCTGTCAATTATAACAATGACGGACAGTGTCATTGGAAGTGTGGTTGATAAAAAAGTTACGGTGTTTAAGCGTTGTGCAACGAGAAAGTCGTACGAGCATGGCCACATATTTGACGGGAGTGTTGACGGGAGGCATGAAAAAGGCAGCTTGATAACTTCTGATAATGTAGCCAATTTTTTCATACCATGTTTAAAATAAGGTTTCACTTTATTATATAGTTAAAAGTAGCAGAAAACATGTTTATTTGTCTGCTTTAAAGAGCCCAGTGATTCACTGCTGCAACCAGGTGCCTCCTCCCTCTCTCCTACTGCATCATTTAAGTTGAATGAATGAATGAATGAATGAATGAATGAATGAATGAATGGTCTTTATTGTCATTAATATAGTACAGGTACCATACAACGAAATTTGTGAGGGGGGGCTCCCCTGGTGCTAGGAAAAAAATACTAAAAACAAGAAGGGAAAAGAGCTGGTTTACATAAATAAAGGCTATATACACTATCCACTATACTATACTATACAAATAAAACACTGTGCTGTACTCTATGCTATGCTATAAATATCCTAACATTTCCTATCTCTGAACCTTATGTGCACGAGGGTTGTCATATTGCACATAGTATTATTGCACATTCACACATTGAATGTGTGTTTCTGTTTAATATGTAGCCTAATGTTTGAGTGTAGAATATGTTATGTATGTATACACACACACATATATATATATATATACCAGTTTTGACATCTTGAATGTTGTTGGGTTTTACACAGTAAAAGTGGTGTTTTTACAGAATGATCCGATCCGTGACTCAAAAACCGTGACACGATCCGATCCGTGACTTAGGTGATCCGTTACACCCCTACTTCTGGTGCATACTGGGAACTGGAGTCCTAAGGTTATAAACACATATCACCAGACACACTGCTGACATATTTTAGTTTAACAAGCATGAGAGAGTGGCTAGTTTAGGTTAATGAGCATGTGACAATGAATTGGCTCAAGTTGTTTGCGTCATTGATAGGGCTGTCCCTAACGACTATTTTTCTAACGATTAATCTAGCGATTATTTTTTCGATTAGTCGGTTACTCTAACGACTAATTTAACAATTAGTCTAACAATATATTTTTTTACTGTTCGGTTAATGTATCACTTAATTTTCCTCAAAATAATGGCTGTATTGTCTCTCTCTGTTTAACAGTGTCTATATAAAGCACTCTGGGTAATAGCTGCTGCTCTTATAAAACAAAGCAGCGTATGACATGCACATTACTCAGACGGCCACCCCTTTAAATGATCAGCTGATGTATGGGGGCTGTCTGTGGGCCCGCAATTAAACACCGACACCTTTAATTCGGCGAACTGCTACTACTACTACTACTGTAACTGCCTCTGTCAAACAGCCCCAGACACAGGGCAGACTCACTGCTATGTTTAGCCAACTTGAATGCCAACATGGCCATCAGGGTTTTTCCTGGCTCAAAATGAGGCGGAGGTGGTACCAGTGGTGTTTGACATCGGGGGGGACCCATGAAGCAGGGCTGTCTGGGGGTCCTTTAACATCAAACACTTAATTTCTTGCTTTCTGGTGAATTAATATGCACCAATTTGTGCCTTTTCTGCATCAATTTATGGTGGAATTATTTATGTAAAGGAAAACACAATATTCAGGCACCAGATGACCATTCAAAATATAATGTAATATAATGCAATATAAGGCTCTCAGGCATTCTGTACTTTCAAATATGTATTCTCCTTGAGCAGTCAACATACTATCAGCTATTTTGCTAGCAGAAACGAAAGCTAACTTATTTGCCAAACAGCGCCCCCGCCACTACTTCGGCGCAGTGCAGCAATTGCAGTTAGAAATGACAGAAATCCACAGAGTGCAACGCTTGTAGAAAATACGACCGTCAGTTTGTCGAGAGCTGGAGGCGGCTAGAAATATGACGAAGGCGGCCGCCTCATAATTCTCTATGCAGGAAAAACCCTGGCCATTTAGAAGTCTGTCCATCACCACAACACATAGCTAGCTAGTAGCTACATGGCTAGCTAACATTACTCTCGCTGCTATGTTATGATTAGCTAAATTGATGCTAACGTAGCATGCGAGCTACGAGCTAGATAACGTAGGTGCGAGCACCACAATGACAATAGGCTACCGTAGCTAGCCAGCTACATAGCTAACGTTACTAACACCAGAAGACAAGACATACAAAC
This sequence comes from Nansenia antarctica, assembly GCF_963989245.1. NCBI lineage: Eukaryota > Metazoa > Chordata > Actinopteri > Argentiniformes > Microstomatidae > Nansenia > Nansenia antarctica. Next base: position 26,271,397 of record NC_137677.1, on the reverse strand, counting down.
TGTATAGAAGATTGATACATTGAAAAAGGCATGAATATTTTCTGTTTTTCTCCCTCCCCTCCACCCACCCCTCCCTCTCAAACATGTCTGCATGCATATATACATATAGATTTGCCCATCTACACACACACAAATATAAACAAGTTTACGACTAGCAGATCTTCTAGTAGGCACCCACTTCTTTACATATTTCATGGGGTTCCAACACTCAAGAGGAGGTCCAACTAGTTAAATAAAGATAAGAGCTGAGGTGTTTTCAATGTTCAGTTGTGTGCGCAAAGGTGTGACAACATTATTCATTTCTGAAAAACCTCTTTCCCAATCTGCACTACTCACAGGAATGGCAGGGTTTGACGCTTACCTTTTCCCCAGGTAGCACTGTGCTACCATGTCAAAAAATTTAGTAGCACACCAAGAATTTCAGTAGCACAATGAAAATTGCGCAATTTTCGTATGACGACAACAAATTATCATAATCATAACATATCAGAATTATCATAACCGGCGTTTGGCCTTAATAAAAATGGAGACTCACACAATGTAAAGGGGAAGTAAGAATATTCATTTATTAATAAATGATTCATGAATAAATAAATAATTAAGCCCAGGCGAGATAGTGTGCGGAATTGATCTTCACAGCAAGGTCTTCTCTCATGGCATCCGCTATCTGCCCGATCATGTCAGCGCATCGTTTGTCATTACTATAGGTTGGATAGGTTAATTCAACGCCATTATTCTTGTGAAGGGCGAATAGTTTGTGGAATTTAACAAATGGGATCTCTTCTTTTGCCACGTAGTAAGCGATGTTAAACTTTAACTTGAGCTGTCTTTTAATTTCCTCACTGGAGCTAGCCTTCTGGCGTCCAACAGCTTTCTCAAGGGGCTTGTTCTGAGCTGACATGATTCCTTCCCTGCATTTCACATGTTTGCGAGACAGACCATGTTTTTTCACTGTGTCGCGTTTCAGCTGTGCGTCTCCTGACACAAACGCGGTCTTTCCAGCTAACTTCATGTGGGCGACACACCACTTGCAATACATCTTCCCTTCCTTCAGCAACAGCCACGGGAAAGATGTTTGCCACTCGGCACTGTACCTGTAGACCTTTGTCACTTTTGTCAGACCAGACTTCGCGTTGGCAGTGGCACCGCCATTATCACCGCGTGGATAATGACCTTCCCCCTCCCCTGACACACTTTCTGACCGGGCGCTCTCCTCCTCGCTTTCCCCGTCTCTGTTTTCTTCGTCACTCTCGTCTCCAGCTGTAATGTTGACTCCACTACCCCCCTCTACCTCCTCTCTGTCTGGAACGGTGCTAACATTAGCCTTGCTAAAGTATGCCGTAATCGGATTCATTTTAACAGCGGTCTTTTTCTGACAGGATTTTCAAATGTAAATGCGCGCTTGTTGTGCTTGCGGGTCACGTGTCTGTTTTTTTTTCTTCTGTTTTCAAAGGATTGCATTGTTTTAGATGCGCTGTGATCTTATTAACGAACATAAGATTGACTGCGCATGACAGTAGTTCAGCTCTTTTTTTTTTTTCGCACTGGTGCGATTGAATGTATTTCGAAGTCGCACAGAAATATATTCACTCGCAAATGCGACCAAAACAGTCGCACTGTCGAACCCTGAATGGTATCAATTGCATATCTGAGTTTAAGAAGGGCTTTATGCATGGTGATCTGTGTATGGTCTATTATGTTTGGCAATATAATATGCTATATTGAAGACATTCTTAGTGGAGGCTAGACACTCCTCTTGTGTTTTCAGAAAGTTTGACTCCAAAGTGTTTTCACCCTGTTTTTTGTTTTGTTTGTTTTTCTACTATTTCTTCTGCTAGCTTGTGGCTCTGTGAGACACTGTGTTCTTGTATCTTCTTTCTCAAAGATTTCATTTGTTTCTCCCTGGTTCTGCCATATTGGCCAATGGAGTCCACCTGGAGTCCTTATCAAACTCTACCTAGCTATGACAGATTCAGTTAATCCATTAATCAGATACCCAAAGCTAAATATATAAGCTGCAATAAATTATTTTAGAAACACTCCAGAGATGTGGTGTTACTTCTGGCACTGCTGAGTCTATGGAAGCAGCACTTGTTCTCATGTTGTTTCTAATCCTGTATATGTTCCTATTCTTACAGGAGAGAGCTCCAACCCAGACTCAGACATGGAGCCCAGCTCCACCGCATCAGGAAGCCATAAACAACACAGACGGAGGAGGAGGAGCTCAAGACAGAAGAATCACCACTGTTTAGATTGCAGTGAGAGTTTCATTTGTCCAACTCACCTTAAATCACAACCACAGACTCAAGGAGGACAGAAGACTCACTCTTGTCTTCAGTGTGGAAAGAGATTTGGTTGTATGAGCAAACTAAAGACACACCAGAGAATACACACAGGAGAGAAGCCATTCTGCTGCTCCCAGTGTGGGAAGGGTTTCAGTCAGGCAGGTGACCTAAAGAAACACCAGAGAACACACACAGGAGAGAAGCCATTCTGCTGCTCCCAGTGTGGGAAGAGTTTCAGTGAGGCAGGTGACCTAAAGAAACACCAGAGAACACACACAGGGGAGAAGCCATTCTGCTGCTCCCAGTGTGGGAAGAGTTTCAGTGAGGCAGGATCCCTAAAGAGTCACCAGAGAACACACACAGGAGAGAAGCCATTCTACTGCTCCCAGTGTGGGAAGAGTTTCAGTCAGGCAGGATCCCTAAAGAGGCATCAGAGAACACACACACTAGTTAACACGACTGCTCCCAGTGTGGGAGGAGTTTAAAGGAGGCAGGAGCCCTAAAGAAGAAGGGGGGGGGGGGGTCTGCTGGCAGTACCATCATATACTGTATGGATATTTACTTGTTGATCAGACTAAGATGTTGTACATCATATCATATTAAGATATAGATCCTATCACTTCTCAGTTTTCTATTAGATCAGCTTATTTTCTGGACATACCGTATTTTCCGGACTATAAGTCGCGGTTTTTTTCATACTTTGGCTGGTCCTGCGACTTATAGTCAGGTGACACTTATATATCAATAATTCATAATCTCTGACTGACATGAACTGACATACGGTAATCTCTGACTGACATGAACCAAGGAGTAACTTCCGCTAGCGCCTCATACACGATAGAATAGCCATTATACTTGACAATGTGGACATTAAACACGACAATGTGGACATTAAACATGATGTTATGGACCTTATACACAATGTTATGGACGTTATAAACGATATTAAAGTCATTTATTCCTTCCAGAGACTGTTCTATGTTGCTAAGTTACCCCCGCGAGGCTATTTTGCTACTTCCGCTAGCGCCACATACGCGATAGAATAGCCATTATACTCGACAATGTGGACATTAAACACGACAATGTGGACATTAAAATGAGCTAAAATGCTAAAATGTCATCAACAAATTACTCAGTAAGTTGAATTCAGTCCATCTTAATGCAAGAACAATAGTCTGTGATTTTGGAATGCGTCTATCAATTTGAGAGTGATAACATTTCTCTATTTCTTCTCCATTTACAAAAGTGGTTGGAGGACTGCTTCGTTATTGTTTGAATCCCAGTTTGCCCTTTTTAATGTACTCAGATATGTTTGAATATGATGTGCCGATGCCATTTGTACCTGTTAATGTTAATGCTGCTAATAGAACCGTATCTCCCTATAATGTGATAACCTACTGTATTGTACTGATACTAATGCTGTACTAATGGCACCTGTAGTAGTGGATTGCCCGATCGAGGGCTGTGACTATATAGCTAGACATGAAGAGGCAGCAGTGGTAGTGGCCATGCTGAACATACACGCAACAGTACACGCTGCAGTCCCCAGAGCGCCGAGCATTAACAATAAAATGGAGAAACTCAGGCGCCCCTCTATAGCACTGGCCGGGACGGCAGAGACTTGGTCATACTTCATAACCCGCTGGAGTGAATACAAGAGGGGCACTAAGCTGGTCGGACCTGACATCATCACACAGCTCCTAGAGTGCTGCGAGGAGGATCTGAGGAAAGACCTCACTCGCGCTGCAGGCAGAAGCCTGGTAGACAGCGATGAGAGAGAGGTCCTCGCAGCCATGAAGGCGCTCGCCGTCCGTGCGGAAAACACCATGGTGGCTCGGGTGGCCCTATCTAACATGCGACAGGGACATGAGGAGCCCATCCGATCATTCCACGCCCGCTTGAAGGGGCAGGCAGACACATGCAAATATGAGATGGACTGCACTAAGGCGGGGTGTGATCAAATCAATAACTTCACAGAGGAAATACTACGTGACGTGATCGCCCGCGGCATCGTGGACCAAGAAATACAGCTCGACCTGCTTGGCGAAAAGAACCAAGACATGCCAGGACATGATAGAGTATATCGAAGCCAAGGAGTCCGGGAAACGCTCAGCATCGCGCCTACTCGACCCTCAGAGCACAGATATGATCAGTAGTTCATATAGGCGAGGGAAACAGCAGGACCTTCGCACCAAAGGGGCTGCCAGGTTGGAGACACCGAAGGCCAAGCATGACGGAGCATGCGTTTACTGAGGCGGGATGGGCCACGGAAAAACGTCCATATGGCGCACCAGACGTGACGTGACGGCTATGGCAAGACGTGCCGGAAATGTAGCCGCCAAAATCACCTCGAGAAGGTCTGCCTGGGTAACCGGCCGGCCAAACCCCCACCTGAGAAGACAGATGTGGTGGGCGACGAGCAGGCGGCAGCCTTCGTCGAGCTGTGCACGCTCACCGTGGCCAGCGCGGGTTGGGCTTGTTGTTAGGCTTAGGGTTAGGCTTGTTGTTGTTTCAGCCTTTATTGTAGTCGTGTTAAAGGCTCGGGGGGAGATAGGGAATATTGCACTACGGTCATATGTTTGGGTGCACGCACCGGAAAGGGAATTGGATGGACTACTGTTCTGATGTTTACACCTGCATTCGCCCTGCTCAGGACTTGTTTAATTATTGTCATTTCGCAGAGTCATTTCATTAAAGCAAATGAACAAATGGAATATTGTTCTTATTTAATCAACACGTTCACAGCTGCCGGGAAGATGATCGACAGCGGAGAACTTATGACGTCGTTCATCAATGACTACAATCATTGTGGCAATTATGGCGGCAACTATGATTCGGACAGTTCTTGTTCCGACGAGGAGGAGTTGGGCAGGAGGGCTGAACGAGGAGAGGAAATGATCTTCATAAAAAGCTTTGCTTGCAATTGCCAGCGGAGACGAATGAAACAAAACAAGAGTTCTGCTGGTGATTCTGCATCACTACCATCAGATATCCCAGTCGTTGACCATTTCAAATATCTAGGTTTATCAATCTATCCATCACTACAAACTACAATACCTTATAATTATAACTCTACCTTGAAACAAGTGGAGACGGATCTGGAGCGCTGGTCATCTATTCCCAACTCTTTCCGATCTAGAGTTTCCATTATTAAGATGAACATCTTGCCCCGGGTTAACTTCTGTAGTGCTATGCTCCCCTTGGCTCCACCTGCTGGACACTGGGACAAATTACATAAATTGGTCTCCAGGTATGTCTGGAAAGGGAAACGCCCACGGATGAAAATGTCCCCTCTGCAGAAACACACATCCTCTGGTGGTCTTGGATTGCCTAATTTCCAGTTTTATTTTTGGTCAACAACCCGTCGTGCTCTTCACACCTGGCTCAACCCAGATGCACAAGTAGCCTGGCGATCTCAGGAGGAGAAGTTGGTGAGCCCACATAGGCTTCAGGATGTTATCTATTCTAACATTCCTCTCAAAACCTGTAAATCCAAGTTTGGCCCTTTAATCTCTCATCTTGTCGCCACATGGAGAACTGTAGAAATGCAGGCCAATATTAATCTGAAGTTCCAGCCTTACATTCCGTTATTTAATAACTTTGCCATTTGCTCAGGAGGTCGCCCCATTTCCTTCCCTCAGTGGAGTGGAAAAGGGGTTTACACCCTATCTGACATCACTGTAGGTAATGAATTTAGATCATTTCAAGACCTGCAATCTCACTTTAATTTACCTGGCACCTCTTTCTTTTTCTACCTCCAGCTCCGCAGTGCCCTACGGGCATACGGAGTCCCCTGGGGAGAAGACTTGAAGGTACATCCCATCCACAAAATGTTTAATGGTAAACCTACCACAGCCTTAGTCTCTAACCTTTACACACTTATGATCAAATGTGCAGATATCCCTCTACAAATTAACTTGCGTTGGAGCCATGACCTTTCTATCTCACCATCTACAATCAATTGGACTACGGTTTGGACTAAGATCAACTTAGCATCTCGCAACCCCAATCATCAGATGATTCACTATAACTTTGCACACAGGCTATACTGTACACCCCGCAAACTTTTTGGGATGAAATTAACACCCTCGCCAAACTGTCAGTTATGCTCATTAAACACAACAGGAACTTTCATCCATATGGTGTGGGATTGCCCTGGTGTTAAATCATTCTGGGGTATGGCCATCAATAAGATGTCTGAGTTTCTTGGGTCCTCTATCCCCTGCTCCCCAATAATTCTACTACTGAATGATTTTACCAGTTTAAATTTATCAATGATGCACCAACGCTGGCTTCTGGTAGGCCTCACAGCCGCCAAAAAACTGGTAGCTCAGAGGTGGAAAGACCCCCATGACTTGTCTTATCAGCATTGGTTAAACACTGTGTTAGATCTAGCCAAACTAGAAAGGTCTGTGGCCAGCATGCATGGCGCTCAAGAAAAGAATATTAGTTTATGGACTTCCTTTAGTGACCAAACTACTAGACCTGGGTCTATCACACTCTATATGTGCGTGGATCAAGGACTTCCTGACCGACCGCCCCCAGAGGGTGCGGGTGGGCCCCCACACCTCCACAGCCCTCAGCCTCAGCACTGGGTCACCCCAGGGCTGCGTGCTAAGCCCCATCCTGTACAACCTCTACACCCACGACTTCACCCCCATCCACCCCAGCAACTACATCGTAAAGTTTGCAGACGACACCACCGTGGTGGGATGTATCTCGGGGGGGGACGAGGCGGCGTACAGGGATGAGGTAGAGCAATTGAGCAAGCTGTGCAAGGTTAACAACCTGCTGCTAAACAAGTCAAAGACCCAGAAATTCATCGTAGACTTCAGGAGGAAAAAGTCTGAGATCCAGCCCCTGCTCATCGACGGAGAGAGCGTGGAGATAGTCTCAACCCTCCGATTCCTGGGACACAACATGCGGGATGACCTGGCCTGGAAGGACAACACTAAAGGCACCATCAAGAGGGCACAACAGCGGCTATACACCCTGAGATGCCTCAGGAAACAACACAACAAGCAGGAGATACTGGTGGCCTTCTACCACGGCGCAGTGGAGAGCATCCTCACCTTCGGCATCTCCAACTGGTTTCACAGCTGCACAACAGCGGAGAGAAACGAGCTACAGAGAGTCGTGAGGACAGCACAGAAGACCACCGGCGCCCCCCTCCCCTCTCTGGAGGAGCTGTACAAAACACGCTGTCTCAAGAGGGCCTCCAAGATCTCCAAGGACCCGACCCACCCTGGGCACGAACACTTTGTCAAGCTGCCCTCGAACAGGAGGTACAGGACCCCGGCCGCTAAGACAAACAGACTGAAGAACAGCTTCTACCATAGGGCCGTCAAGGCCCTGAACACAGAAAAGGCCTAAGTTCTGGGCCCAGGACAGTCCGGACGGATTGTATGGCAGCTAGTGCTGAGGCACAAACATGTACATTTTCAAGCCTGCAAACTGTGACACTTTAAAATAATGTGAAAAAATACTTTTTGTGCAATATGACAACCCTAGTTGACTATCTGTGCAGTATAGTTCAGTGGATTGTGTACATAGCCTTTATTGATGTAAACCAGCTCCTTACCTTCTTGTGATTTTATGCATCTATGCTCTTTCTAAAATGTGTTTTCTTTTTCCTTTCCTAAACACCAGGGGAGCCACCCCTCCTAAATTTCGTTGTTTGGTACCTGTACTGTAGCAATGACAAATAAAATCCATTCCATTCCATTATAGAATGTATGCAGAGGTGATATGCATAACTTATGGTTTGTAATGGTGTGGGTATTGATATTTGAATATTATAGTATTTAATGTTTTATGTTTATCCTATTATGTTTATTTATTTAATTTGGTGGCATTTATGTTGAGCTGGTTTAAATCCTTCTTGAGGGTTTTTGGGCGGAGTAAGACCTTGGTGTTGGAGGGTGGGTAGGGGGAATGTATGCAGGTATGAATGTTGTGTATTTTGGTAATTGTTTTGTCATTGTCCTTTGTGTGTTTGTACATAAAATAAAGATAAAAAATTGATCACAAAAGAAAGTGACACATATACAGTAAGGGGCGGCAGTGGCGCAGGAGGTAGAGCGTCTAATGATCACAAGGTTGGCAGATCGGCGGTTCGAGCCCCGGCTGGCCACATGTCGAAGTGTCCTTGGGCAAGACACTGAACCCCAAATTGCTCCCAATGAGCAGGCCGGCGCCTTGCATGGCAGCTTGCCGCCATTGGTGTGTGAATGTGTGTGTGGGTGAATGAGAGGCTGTTGTAAAGCGCTTTGGAATAAGGCGCTATATAAGTCAGTCTGTTTACTGTTTACCAGTAATAGTTGTTTTGTCAAATAATTAGAATGCCTTGACTGTGTGCACGGTATCATGACATAGGTATAATCAAATCTACTAAAGATTTTGGGGGTGCAACGAAGAGCCCAGTGTCAGAAAGCTGGGTCTCCGTCAGAGGTCATGGGTCATCCAGCAGGACAATGACCCAAAGCACGCACTTCAAAAAGCACAGAGAAATGGTTCAAGACAAAGCGCTGGAGAGTTCTGAAGTGGCCAGCATTGAGTCCAGATCTAAATCCCATAGAACGCCAGTGGAGCGATCTCAAAACACAGAAGAGAGAAGGAACCCTTCAAATGTGAGCAGCCTGGAGCAGTTGGCAAAAGAAGAGTGGTCCAAAATTCCAGTAGAGAGGTGTAAGAAACTCATTCATGGTTACAGGAAGCAATTGATTTCAGTTATTGGGTGTGCTTCAGAAAGGGTGTGCTAACAAAAAATGTATTGAGTGTGGGAATCATTTTCTGTTTGGAATCATATCCGATTTGGCTTTTTTCTCTCTGCTTTTTCGTGTTGTTCCAATGCAAACAAAAAAAATAAACATGTGAATACCAAAGCATTTGTAATTGCAACAATTGTTCTGGAAGAAGTGGTGGATTATCTGACAGAATTCAGATATTTTTGGCCAAGACTGTAAGAGACACCTTCAGTGACAAATCCTGGGAGCAGGATCTGGGCCGCCGCAGGGCCATCTGCACCAACTCTGGACTTTGATGGTAAGGAGCCCGGCTGGAAGGAGGTCCATGAGGAGGTCAAGAAGGCAACAGCAAGCTCAGCCCCAGGAGTGGAGTGCCTTACAAGGTACACAAGAACTGTCCAAGGTTAGCCCACAGGCTCTGGAGGATCCTGGAGGTGATCTGGAGGAGGGGCAAGGCAGCTCACCAGTGGAGGTATGTGGAAGGGGTGTGGATTCCAAAGGAGGAGGAGTCGAAGAACATGGATCAGTTCAGAACCGTCTCGCTGCTCAGTGTTGAGGGAAAGATATTCTTCAACATTGTTTCCAGGCACCTGACAGACTACCTCCTGAGGAACTCCTACATCGATACCTCGCTCCAGAAAGGAGGGATCCCGAAGGTACTGGGGTGTCTGGAGCACACAGGCGTGGTCGCCCAGCTGTTCAGGGAAGCCCGGGAGAATACAGGGGACCTGGCTGTGCCGTGGCTGGACCTCGCAAACGCCTATGGGTCCGGTCCATACCTCACAAGCTGGTCAAAGAGGCACTGAACCGGCACCATATCCCAGGCAAGTTCAGGGACCTCATTTTCGAATACTACAACAACTTCAACTTTAAGCAACATTCCACACTTCTATCTGTGCAACATCCTTCGCTTAGTAGTGAGGACAGCACATCAGCATCACAAGGATGGGAGAGAGAGGCTAGGGGACAGATATCCAGCTAAGGTAAGGATAACACCACAATTAACACAGGTTGTGCCACCCCCATATATCTGAGGGTAAGTACTGAAGGTGGAGCAGGGAAATGATAACTGATAATAACAAGTCATAACTTGATGTAAGATAGAACACCTGAAGATACAATCACCAACTCACCTTCAGATCGAGTGTGTCCAGAGTAGATGTAAGCACTCATCACTGAAACACACAGAGAGAAACTCATGAGACTCACTACATTATAAATATCACTCAAGATTACACTCACATGAACATAGATACACACACACACACACACACACACACAGATTACACTCACATGATATGCATACAATCCTTTTCTAGTGACGAGAGAGAGAGAGAGAGAGAGGTAGAAAGAGGGAGAGAAGCAGAGAGGGAAAGAGATGTGTGTGTGTGGTCAGCTCTCCTCTCCTCTCCTCTCTTCTCCTTCCCTCCCCTTTCCTCTTCTCTCCTCTCCTCCCCTCTCCTCTCTTCTCCTTCCCTCCCCTTTCCTCTTCTCTCCTCTCCTCCCCTCTCCTCTCTTCTCCTTCCCTCCCCTTTCCTCTTCTCTCCTCTCCTCCCCTCTCCTCTCTTCTCCTTCCCTCCCCTTTCCTCTTCTCTCCTCTCCTCCCCTCTCCTCTCTCCTCACACACACACACACACACACACACACACACACACACACACACACACACATTGATATGGAGTGATGTTGTAATCACTACTCTGGAATGTTGTTTTTGGGTACTCATGTTACCGTCACGTGACCTAATGAATGAATGAATGAATGAATGAATGAATGGTCTTTATTATAATGATTACCAGATGTACTTAATAAATAAATAAACTGTAAAAAACCCTCAAATGTATGTGTCATGTATCACATCATGTAAGTCTCACTGAGTCCTGTGTGCCTTGTGTCGCCTCTATGCTGGACTGACCCAGATTCATCTGGTTCTAATGAATATGTTTCAACTGAGTATCCAAATTCTTCTTCTCCAATATCATCAGCATTACACACATGATCACACACATACAAGCACACAAACACATACACACCCATGTCACACATACACACAAACACAAGCAAACACTCACAGAAACACAAGAACAAATGCAAACAAACACAAACACACACACACACACACAGTACTCACAGAGTATGATGTAGAGAGAAGTGTGTTCCATCTTGTCCTGCCAGACACTGACTGTCTTCAGTCTCATAGTGACTGACTCTTAGACCAGAAACGCCCTAAAACACAGCCTGCCAATCACTTCCTAGAGAGAGACAGAGAGAGAGGAGGAGGGAGAGAGAGACGGACAGATCGGCGGAGAGAGACAGTCAGAGAGAGAGAAAAGAGAGAGAGAGAGAGGAATAGATGGAAGGAGAGAGAGACAGACAGATAGAGAGAAAGGAGGAGTGTGTGGGTGTATCTTAACCTCTGTTTTGAGGGACATGGCTGTATCTTATAATAAAAGGTTTGAGTCAACATCTCTGGTCATTTCTACGACTGTCTGTTACTGAGCTGTCCTTCAACAGGTCTGTCTGTTACTGAGCTGTCCTTCAACAGGACTGTCTGTTACTGAGCTGTAAAATGGACTGACTTATATAGCGCCTTATTCCAAAGTGCTTTACAACGGCCTCTCATTCACCCATTCACACACACATTCACACACCAATGGTGGCAAGCTACCATGCAAGGCGCACTCATTGGGAGCAATTTGGGGTTCAGTGTCTTGCCCAAGGACACTTCGACATGTGGCCAGCCGGGGCTCGAACCGCCAATCTGCCAACCTTGCGATCTTAAGACGCCAGCTCTACCTCCTGCGCCACAGCCGCCCCAGCTGTCCTTCAACAGGTCTGTCTGTTACTGAGCTGTCCTTCAACAGGACTGTCTGTTACTGAGCTGTCCTTCAACAGGACTGTCTGTTACTGAGCTGTTCTTCAACAGGACTGTCTGTTACTGAGCTGTCCTTCAACAGGTCAACTGTCTGTTACTGAGCTGTCCTTCAACAGTTCTGTCTGTTACTGAGCTGTCCTTCAAAAGGTCTGTCTGTTACTGAGCTGTCCTTCAACAGGACTGTCTGTTACTGAGCTGTCCTTCAACAGGACTGTCTGTTACTGAGCTGTCCTTCAACAGGACTGTCTGTTACTGAGCTGTCCTTCAACAGGACTGTCTGTTACTGAGCTGTCCTTCAACAGGTCTGTCTGTTACTGAGCTGTCCTTACTGAGCTGTCCTTCAACAGGTCTGTCTGTTACTGAGCTGTCCTTCAACAGGTCTGTCTGTTACTGAGCTGTCCTTCAACAGGACTGTCTGTTACTGAGCTGTCCTTCAACAGGACTGTCTGTTACTGAGCTGTCCTTCAACAGGACTGTCTGTTACTGAGCTGTCCTTCAACAGGACTGTCTGTTACTGAGCTGTCCTTCAACAGGTCTGTCTGTTACTGAGCTGTCCTTCAACAGGACTGTCTGTTACTGAGCTGTCCTTCAACAGGACTGTCTGTTACTGAGCTGTCCTTCAACAGGTCTGTCTGTTACTGAGCTGTCCTTCAACAGGTCTGTCTGTTACTGAGCTGTCCTTCAAAAGGTCTGTCTGTTACTGAGCTGTCCTTCAACAGGTCTGTCTGTTACTGAGCTGTCCTTCAACAGGACTGTCTGTTACTGAGCTGTCCTTCAACAGGTCTGTCTGTTACTGAGCTGTCCTTCAACAGGACTGTCTGTTACTGAGCTGTCCTTCAACAGGACTGTCTGTTACTGAGCTGTCCTTCTACAGGACTGTCTGTTACTGAGCTGTCCTTCAACAGGACTGTCTGTTACTGAGCTGTCCTTCAACAGGACTGTCTGTTACTGAGCTGTCCTTCAACAGGTCTGTCTGTTACTGAGCTGTCCTTCAACAGGTCAACTGTCTGATTAAATCCAGTCCTGGACAAACATATTGGCACCCCAGCACTTCTGTCAGATAATGCACCACTTCTCCCAGAAAATTGTTGCAATTACAAATGCTTTGGTATTCACATGTTTATTTATTTTGTTTGCATTGGAACAAAACAAAAAAGCAGAGAAAAAAAGGCTAATCATTTCTTTATAATTTAGTTTTTCTACTACACGCATGATTCCCTCTAAACCAACGTGGAATATGGAATTGGTCAATATAAACCTGTTCTGTCAGATAAAAAAGACTGGTTCTGATTAAATAAAGATGTCATGGTAAAAGACAAAAAATAATGCACAAGGGGTTCACATACTTTCAAGCATCACTGTATGTGTTTGTTAGTGCAAGTGAGGTGTTACATGATGCCATAGTGCAATTCAGAAAACAAGTGTGATTACGACAGTGCTAAATTCAAACAAAGCAAGAAAAACACAGAAAACACTCCGTCTTATATCCATAATACATTTCTATACACTTCAATTCAATTCAATTCAACTAGATTCCAAGATGGCGTCCAAATTAGCTCCCCTGGTGCTTGGAAAAAAGACTAAAAATAAGAGGGCCAAGGGTAAAATAAAAAAGGGAAAAGAGCTGGTTTACATAAATAAAGGCTATGTACACTATCTACTATACTATACTACTATACTATACGATAAAACACTGTGCTGTACTCTATGCTATGCTATAAATATACTAACTTTTTCCTATATCTGAACCTTATGTACACAAGGGTTGTCATATTGCACATAGTATTGTTGCACATTCATTTAAAGTGTCGCAGTTTGAAGGTTTGAAATGTTCACAGTTGTATTTCAATATTGCACGTATGTTTACAATCTAGTAGCTGCCATCAAATTGTCTAGATTGTCCAGGGCCTAGAACCTAGGTCTTTGCTGTGTTCAGGGCCTGAATGGCCCTAGGGTAGTGTTGTATGTTGTGATGTTGTTATCCCATTCTAGTTTGTTGGAGACGGTCGTGCCCAGAAACTTTAATTAATCCATTATTCATGTTTTCCTATTAGTTGCTTCATCGACCGTTTGATCTTTGAACCTTTATTTCACCTAGTAATTGAGGGGGTGTTTATAGATTATTGAAACATTTCGAAAACAACAGTGTTGCCTTGACAACAGACACGTACGGCACCCAGGCCTCTCCATCATATTTGTATTTTATTTTTATATTATATTTGTATTTTTAAAAAATGTGGGGGAGTTTGTGACGTCTGATGCATCTGATATACTATACCATAATATTAGACCTCACCGCTGGTCATAGGATAGACGTCAGCTATTCCCGCGAGACCAGGAAACGGGATGTGGAACGGGATGTGGAACTAAGATGGCGGATCCATAAACGCACACAGTGCTGAGACTGAAGACAACACGAGTCATTTATTAAGTTTATAACTGTGCTAGAGGGCAAACATTACAATATGTTCACTTATTACACAAAGACTGGGAAAGCGACACGAGCTTGAACAACAACGGAGGCGCCGACCTGACGGTAGGAAAAACTGTTTTGTGATTTTGTTGAATTTCGGGACATTTGGATTTCAGGAAATCTCTCCTCATCTCTCTCTCTCTTCGCCGGTGCCTTTAATCCCATAAACGTATCTATATATCTATCTATATATATATATAACGTATTTAATCCCGTTTCCTAATCGAAAATGCAACATCATCAGCGACGACTACACGACCGATCAGGACAGTCTGTTAACTGACAAAGCAAACCACTTTTTTTTGTAGTGGTATCCCAGGGTATATATATGTAGTGGTGTCCAGGGTATATATATGTAGATGCCAGTGGGTTAAACTAAAACAATAACATACTTTCATCCTTTGATTCCAAGTCCCAGAGAACAATCAACACATTGAGACTACAAGTGTGACGCGGAGGTCGACGCTCTGGCCAACGGGGACAACTTCGAGACGGTCACCTGGCTCTCCGACCGGGAGATAGTGGAGGCTCCCACACCGGGGTGGCGGGCGAGGCAGTACAGAGTCAAGGCTGTACAACCGACAAATATACTACAAGAAGGTACACATCTGGACTATTGTGGTGCACCACTGTGTTGGTTAGTACATTAGTACTAAGCAATCTAGGAGGACCATTAGCTGTATCGTGAGTCTCTGTGAGGCGCCCTAATGCATGGAGAGAGTTGAGATAACGGGATATGGATATGGTCAATAGGAATGCAATTACCGTACCCAGCCTTCAGGATGTGGCGGCTGCGCCCCTTGCTACTACAGTAAATCTAGTTTCATTGCAATAGGCTTTCACATGAGGCAAGTACTTGGCCAAAGGGGAATTTATACTGCAGGGAAGACTTGGCAGAGTACCAATACTCTCTCTGTCTACTCTCTCTCTCCTTTCTCCCTCCCTCTCTCTCTCTTTCTCCCTCCCTCTCTCTCTCTTCCTCCCTCTCTCTCTCTCTCCCTCTCTCTCTCTCTCTCTCCCTCCCTCCCTCTCTCTCTCTCTCCTTCTCTGCCTTCCTCTCTCTCTCTCTGTCTACTCTCTCTCTCTCTCTCTCTGTCTACTCTCTCTCTCTCCACTCTCTCTCTCTTTCTCCCTCCCTCTCTCTCTCTCTCTCTCTCCCTCCCTCTCTCTCTCCCTCTTTCTCTCCCTTCCTCTCCCTCTCTCCTACATGGCCCCGAGGCCATTCATGCCAAACTAGTCTATTGAAAAACATTTGAGTATTCTAGTTTTCCCTTTCCCCACTATGTTACATTACATTTTTAGACACTTTTAGCAGACGCCTTTAATCCCCTCTGTCCAAGTATATGACACATGGTGTTGTGGCCAGAACGTTTGACTACCGAGCTAGCGACAGAGAGTTCACACAGGTTAGGAAAGGGCCTTTCAGTTTCACCATAGGGCATAGATAAACCTCACACATCATGAAGATATTTAATGACTAGGCCCTACGCCTCATCTTTAATATTGTTATATTGGCTGTAACTCAACCGTGTTATGGGCTCAGACACTTACTGTAAGTCTCCGTCCTCCATTGTCAACGTATATGGTTCCGTGTCTTCTTGTTTGGTTTGCGTCTCGAGGCAGTTAGAAAGCGTTTTTTAAATATGTAAAAAAAAAAAAAAAAACGCTCGATTTCAGCACTGTCCAATCAAATCAAAGTTGATTTGTCATATACAACGGGCTACGGCTGTATTCTGTGTAGCTATATGGGTCAATGACGTGATGTGCATATTTTTGTGTCATGTATATTATTTCCATTTAATTTTAATAGATTTAATAGATTAATCAATTCAAGTCACATATGATTTTATTCTATACAACATGGTTAGTTTGAATGTATTGTCAGTACATTCTAATAATATGGATTACTTTGTGTTTTAGCATCTCAAACCCCCAAAATGTCAGGTGGCCCAACCGCCATGTAACGACTGTGGGTTATTGCATTTACTGCTGTTCTCTGGTTCATGTTCTTATACCAGTGCTCAGTATAGAGTATTTTAGATGAACATTCGTAATATAGTCTCTGATGTTCATGGTCATCTAAATCAGACGATTTTGTGAAACAAATAATGTTCCCGCTAATGGGTTAACCAAGCAGCCTCGCACCTAACGCTAGCTTGGAACTATTCATAGCAATATGCGCGGGGCAAAAATAATCTATTGCCTCTAAAATCACCACGAACAGAACGGCGGAGGTACGGGTAAGCAGGGATCATGTCCAGGGCTGCCAAGTTTCACCAAAAGTTTGGAGTGAGATTTTTTGGCGGTGGAGCGACCCAAAACTGTGCACGTTTTGGCGGCAGCGGCCCCTCTCTCCCACCCAATTATTTGTGCTAGTTTCCTGCAATTTTACATGTTGTTCATAATAAACCAGCACAAGAAATGAAAATAATTAACATTTGTGACTGCTCCTGGTGTTTCTGGACACCTCTCGGAAATGAGAAAGACGTCAAATTCGTCTTTAAAGTTTTTTTTTTTTTTTTTTTGATTTTCGTTTTTTTAGCTAACATTCAACTCGAAGATGTGAAGTACCCACTCGTTATTTTTCCGAACAGTTTTACGTTCATTAAATAAGTGTAATCTATAACACAATGACTTCGTTTCTTGTTGTTTGATGGGGATTCATTATCTTTGATGGGGATTTTCTGTGCTTAGTGATTTCCGGTGTAGCAACTTTCAAATACTCATGTCGTCTTCAATTTGTTTCCGATTTCAATGTATGATGCATCATTTGAAAGCTTACAATCTGTAGTTTAAGCACATGTAAAAGACTGAAAAATGATTTCGCCTACAGGTAGCCCTTTTCATTGGGCTGTGTCACATTTTATAAAACAAGACAAAAATTCAGACAATATCATATTTATGAAATCTTAATGAACAAATACAGTAGCCTACAGACTCTAAAAGAAAAATGGGCCCCATCAACAGGACTCAGCCCCTTGGTCAGCAGCAGAAAGACCCGTGGTCATCATCTTATATACAGTGCATTGCTCATAGATGGCTATCATGTTATACAGTACATACCAGGGTTTTTCCTGGGTCAGAATGAGGCCTTGGTGGTTGATCTTGTGCGCGCGTAGCGCGGCCACATTTTTTTTGAGGGACCCCCAATTGTTGTATTGTAAATTGCAATTACTATTTATTATTACTATTGTAGGAGCCAGATATGGTCCTGTGATACGTGTTGTAATTCACTGTGTGGGCATGGGGTGGCGCTGTCACAATACCTGAGGCAGGTGTATATCAGGTAGCACATTTGTTGTTGTTGTCGTCAGGTGTTGACCCCGGAAGGGCAAATAGGTTTGACCGCAAGGGCGCTAAGTTTGTTATTGTTATTGTTTGTACCAGTGATTAAGCCATTGATGGCACATAGTAACACAATAAATGTTTATTATGCAGCAAACCAACGACTACGGATCTTATGTAACCAACAGCAACACATCAAACTAGGACGCACTGCGCGTCAACCGGACAATCCGTCGGGTTAGCATCTCAGTAGCAAGTAGTAGACTATGCTCCTTTAACAATTATTATTAATGTACCTGGTTATGTTACAGTAGAGAAACAAATGCATTTAGTAATGACTTACGCCAAATTGGTGCAACCCAGTCCAGTAGGCTACCAGATACGATGTTGTAATGTATGCACATATTTTGCTACCACGGTTGCCAGACGGAATTGACAATGTCCAGCCCAACCGGTCTAAAAGCTGCCGAATCCACCCGTCCAGTGTGACCAAAAGTAGCCCAATCTGGCAACACTGCTTGCTACGTTCTTGCAGCTCGCGTGAACACAGGTTCTTCCATCAGCGCTCGCCTGCCGCTTCGACTGCAGACTCAAGTTAACGCGCGTGCAGAAAGATGCCACGAAACTCATGTCCGGTAAAACAAATTGTTATTTCTCGCCGTGAGAAATAGAGATGTGGCGTGAGAGCATGAGAACTGGTTGAAATGCGTGTGTCTCACGGTGATTGCGTGAGACTTGGCAGCCCTGATCATGTCGGTGTCCTCAAAGGTAAGAGTTGGTTTTCTTTAACTCAACTGATAGCATTACCTTGCTGTTGTTGTTTACCGAATGCTCCATCTGACTGTCACACTGATTTTACTTGTGTAAACAGTAACGTTAGCCGGTTTTTACGTCTTTGTTTTGAGCGCCAGTGCGCGTTTTATGCGCGTGCACTCTTCAGGGCCTGAAAAAATTTCGAGGGTCACTGAGGGTCTTGTATCTCTGGGGGGGGGGGGAGTTTTGTATCTCTGGGGGGGGGGGGGGGGGGGGGGGGGGCTGATGAAAAGGTTCCTGTGAAGATCCTGAGGAACATTGGGGGCGTCTGAATCATTTGTGTTAGTCAGTGTTCCTTTCTTGCCGGGGACAGACAGACACACACCGGAGTGTTTTGGATCAGGGATTAGGGTTGTCGGTTCCCTTACATAGACTGGAGCTGATGTCCGATCTGGTGCAGGGTGAGGTTATATGAATGAATGGACTTTATTGTCATTGCTACAGTACAGGTACCAAACAACGAAATTTAGGAGGGGTGGCTCCCCTGGTGTTAGGAAAGGGAAAAAATAAAAACTTTTAGAAAAAGAATAAAATCACAAGAAGGTAAGGAGCTGGTTTACATAAATAAAGGCTATGTACACAATCCACTGTACTATACTGCACAGATAGTCAACTAGGGTTGTCATATTGCACAAAAGTATTTTTTCACGTTATTTAAAGTGTCAGTTTGCAGGCTTGAAATGTACATGTTTGTGCCTCAGCACTAGCTGCCATACAATCCGTCCAGACTGTCCTGGGCCCAGAACTTAGGCCTTTGCTGTGTTCAGGGCCTTGACGGCCCTGTGGTAGAAGCAGTTCTTCAGTCTGTTTGTCTTATCGGCCGGGGTCCTGTACCTCCTTTTCGAGGGCAGCCTGATAAAGTGTACGTGCCCAGGGTGGGTCGGGTCCCTGGAGATCTTGGAGGCCTTCCTGAGACAGCGTGTGTTGTACAGCTCTTCCAGTAAGTAAGTAAAATGTATTTATACAGCACCTTTCCCAGACCAAGGGTCACAAAGTGCTTTACATAATAAAGAAGAAACACAATAAAGCATAATAAAAGAGCGAAAGTCGTAGCAGGTTAAAACAGGCAAACAAGTGAAAATAAGAACAAGTAACAAACAAGTGTACAACAACATCAACAGGACACAGACAGACAGGCCCTAGGGGCTATCCAGAAGCCTGTCTATCTATACAAGACAGTCTTTAGCGTTTTTTTAAAAACCTTGACCGAGCCAGCTGATCTAAGATCCAAGGGCAGAGCATTCCAATTCTGTAAATCTGAATAAACAATAAAATATAAAAAAATGGTAATACCATAATGGTATATTTACAGTACATGGACAGTGGATTGAAGCATTGGAACAAACCCTCACTCATTGGAAATGTCTGGTTTTTGTAGTTGGACATACGATTTTCTTACAGGTGAGAGTAAGTAAAGACAGTATCTGACTGCATTGCCCACAGCAACCCAATATTCAATTAGAATGATGTTATGATTTGATATGAATTCAATGTATACCTCTTATTAAATTATAAATACTCTGGTTGTAATATTTGCCTTTTGGTTGACAGCAAAAGAGGGAGAGAGGAGGATAGAGAGGGAGAGAATGAGAGAGCAGGATGGTGTCGGCACACCAGAGAGAGAGCAAGAACCAGGTGAGAAAGTGGACATGTAGTCAAGACCACATAAGTAGCCTTGAGAACGGCCCTTAGGGGGCAGGAGCCTATCTCCTGTTTCTGTAGCGTGAGGCAGCTTGATGTACAAGTACAGTCTATGCCACCCCCCCCAAGGCAGCAAACACTGGTGTAGATGCATACTGTATGCATAAGTGAGTGTGGTGGTGCTTATGGGGTGTCGCTACGGGACAGGTGTCGCTCTGACTGGGAGGGCAAAATCACAGTATACCCACTAGAAAAAACTAGACTATACCACTGAAGACACATATAAATGAACTAACAGGCAACAAAGGAGTGACACATTAATAATGATAATAACAACAATGCACACATTCACACACACAATACACACTCAACATATGCTTATACACACACGCACACACGCACGCGCACACACACACACACACACAATAAATGGCTTGTGTTGACTTCAGTCTCAGCACTGTGTGGGTTTATTGATCCACCTGTTAGACTAATTATTATTGTGTACGGCAGCACTTTTTGGGGAAAAAAGGAGTTGTAACATCTGACGCATCTGATATACCGTATTTTCCGCACTATAAGGCGCACTTTAATTTTCAAAAAAAACGACAGTGCGCCTTATAACCCGGAGCGCCTTATATATGGATCAATTGGTTAATTTGTTGATCCATACTGGTTGTACACGGCGCTCAAGGCGCTCTGTCAAAATGTTTCAGTACGACTGGTAAACTACAAAGCCGCACCGCTTGCAGCATTACGGTAATCAGTAAACACCGGTATACTGTGCTTACTCACAGTCCCACACCACAAGACCCCAAGTAAAGAAGACTAAACAGAGTTTCCGAGGGAACAAAGTGAGATTCTTGGTGCTTTCAACTTGAAGTTTTAAAGTACCCACTCGATATAATAAACAACAGTTTAACGATCACTAAACACTTATCATTTGTGTATTGGATTCATTATTCTCGTTTGCCGGAGGCTACCGGTAAGGGAGGGTTGACTTGTAAACATAGTTTCGTTTTAGCTCGTGTTCAAAAGCAAGAACTGTGTGTTCATCTAGTTATGTGTAGTTATGTGTTTTTAGCATGTCGATGTTCTCCCAGTATGTTGTCATGTTATTAAAATACAGTTTAGACCTTCGTAGCGATGTGTTTTGTTAGCTGTTAGCCGCTAGCAGCGTTTGTTGTGGTTTGGTCAGAGTCACTTTTCTCCCATTCAGTGTTTGAGGTGAACCAACATTCAAATACGCCTGTCGTGTTCAATCTTTCTCTGATTTGAATGTATGACACATCATTTGAAAGCTTACAATCTGTAGTTTAAGCATGTGTAAAAACTGAAAAAGTACGTTGCACATTTCACCAGGAGCTGTCACATATTGGTTGTTGGTTATAATTGTATAGCCTATTGGTTGTTTTCTGGTGTTGTTTTGCTCTGTTTGTAGTCTACTTGATGTATTTTTATCAGCTGTTAAATCACCACAGCGGTTAATCCACTAATAGAGATAATAGCAGATTGAAAATGCTTGTAGCTAACTACTCTATATCTCGTGGTTGCAGCTATTGCGAATTGCTATTCACGCGAGTCAGCTGTGAATCACCGCAGGTCCTTGACGCTTGTTGCAAAAATGGATGACGAACGGCTGATACTTGAGGTGGAAAAATATATATTTTTGACAGTGGAGCAGGTAGAACGTTGACGGTGACAACGCTCAGGTGGAGCTTGGACAACTGGAAGTTGACACAACACCGATGGAGAGGTGACGCAACGCAGTAGGTGGAGCTTGGGCGTAACGCAACCCCAGTCAAACGTTTGACTGCAGTATCTATTCTATGCGCCTTATAATCCGGTGCGCCTTATAATCCGGTGCGCCCTGTATATGAAAACAGTTCTAAAATAGGCCATTCATTGAAGGTGCGCCTTATAATCCGGTGCGCCTTATAGTGCGGAAAATACGGTACTATAAATCATAATATTATACCTCACCGCTTGCCATTCAGGCCCTGAACACAGCAAAGACATAGGTTCTAGGCCCTGGACAATCTAGAAAACTTGATGGCAGCTACTAGATTGTAAACATAAGTGCAATATTGAAATACAACTGTGAACATTTCAAACCTGCAAACTGCGACACTTTAAATGAATGTGCAACAATACTATGTGCAATATTAGGGATGCACGATATGCATTTTTTCCAACCGATACCGATACCGATGTTTACCCGCTTCTCGTGGCCGATAACCGATATGAGAACAGATATAATTTCATAGTTGATAACCTGTAGTTCATGCACACCTGAAGGTAAGAAAGGCTATGTAGTGAGCAAAGATTGATGATTTAATATTCCATAGTGATCTCACCAAATCTAACTTTCATCACTATTGTTAACACAACAAAGAGAACACTTCTGACTCTTCAAATGTTCATTTATTATTTCCTCTAACAAACAAAATCTGTTATAGACAGTGCACATTGCTTTTTTTAGCCAAGATCTGGCCTCCTTTTATGAAAACAAAAAAGGCTCACCTAAGAGTAATTAGATCAAAAAAGTGTCAAAAATAAAGTGCATCAGTCAATACAAAAATAAATACTTTTATAGAACCAAAAGCCTCTGGCTGCTTAGTCTGCAGATAAACAGAATGACACAAGGCACATAGTAGGCTACACTAGTATGCTTAATAAAGCAACTGAAAAGGGCTATGCTACTTTTAGTGGATGAGGATGAGGTAGGTTGTGATAAAGCCGATCAAACGTTTTGCATAAGAATTACAAATAAATTGCACTGACATGGAAAAACAAAATGTGCATGTTTTCGTAACATCGTTCAGTATGAGTTCATATAGCTCGCTGGTAGCTTTATAATAACGTTCAATTGTCCCATTTTTTCAGACAACGGTCTCGTCTGACAGGTTTAGCGACGGTAG
Source organism: Nansenia antarctica (assembly GCF_963989245.1). Taxonomy (NCBI): domain Eukaryota; kingdom Metazoa; phylum Chordata; class Actinopteri; order Argentiniformes; family Microstomatidae; genus Nansenia; species Nansenia antarctica. Next base: position 26,248,361 of record NC_137677.1, on the reverse strand, counting down.
CTATCTGGCTAGTGGCTGCGTTCGTAATTTCGCTCTAGAAGTCTGATCAGCACTCTTGGAATGCCTCTCGTCCAATCAGATTACTTGGTCCCTTTATGACGTTGAACCCATTGTGCGCTCCGGCGGTCTCAGAGTGAATTTACGAACGCAGCCTATATCAAACGTTATGAACGCCGGGAATGAAGACATTGCTAACGATGCTAACGTGTCGGCTAGTTTGCTGGCGTCATGGTGATAGCATCATGAGCGCGACAACCGTAACCGGAAATATTTCCGGCTTCATATTATCGTCTCTATATCGGCTAAAATGTATAAAACCGATAAATATTTAACTCATTGACTGCCAAAGACGCCAATTGGCGTCTTATAGAATAGTAACGTTGACTGCCAAATGGCGTCTTTGGGTTTTTTTTTTTTTTCGCGGGGATCGCGTTATTGACATGTTCTACACCTAGTGTGTGAATTTCAGACTTGGGTGTAATGTATTTCGGTCCCAGATGGGGGCAGTAGTTCGATTTAGCTCAGCTCTAAAAGCCTGGAGAAGGAAGTGGCTTGCTGTGGGTTGTAGTAATGGCGAAACGGATCAGGGTATGTGCCAAACGCGGCGCGGAGCATTGCGGCCATCGCGCGACTCTTCAAACAGTTCAGAGTCGGACGATACAGAAAAAGTGCAGAAAAAAAAAATAAAAAATCTGCAGAAAAAGCTCGTTTTCTCTGTTTATTGGTCAAAATCAGGTGTTTTTGCTGAAACCACCCTATGTTCTACGGCCGATTTCTAAACACTCAAAGAGGCTAGAAACAAACTTTCTTTTTCTGATGAAAGAAGAGAGTCTAAAGTTTTGGTAGATATGTTCAATGTTTATGTAGTCCGAAAAGTCAATATTTGGTGGGTCTTCAAAGTTCAGCGAAAATGCCCCAAAAGTCTGGCAGTGTGGAGCTCTCCGCTCTGAACATGGCTGGCAGTCAAAGAGTTTAATAACATTAATTTCCCAATATCGGGCCGATAATTATCGGTGCCGATAATATCGTGCATCCCTATGCAATATGACAACCCTTGTGTACATAAGGTTCAGATATAGGAAAAGTTAGGATATTTATAGCATAGCATAGAGTACAGCACAGTGTTTTATTGTATAGTATCAGTGTTTCCTCCAGGATTTTACACATTAGTGGCGGAGCGTTCCTCTCTTTTTTTTCTTTCGCGTGCACGCGCATAAAACGCGCCCTGGCGCTCAAAACAAAGACGTAATTTCACCAAAAGCTAGAGGGTGGCAACAATTATAATGTCTTAAATAGCGGTTAAGTCATTAAAGCCGAGCAGGTGATTGTATATAGAAGGTGATCAAATACCAATATATCCTACAGCTGCAGCGGAACATGCGGAACGCGCATTACACACACACACAGAAAGATCAATACGAAGTAGGCCAGTGGTGTAGTCTAGGTGATACGCAGGACTACGCCGTATACCCACTAGGAAAGGCCAAGGATTTGCGTATACCCACTTAAAAATGTGCGAGGATACGTAACGGCGTTTTGTGACAGAACTTTCACTTTCATTCATAAACTTCACCCCGTCTGTGTTACGAAGCACTTGACTTTTGGACCATTGGGACTGACTATAGCGTCATATACCATCAACGGGGGGAAATGCGACATGAAATATGACAAAATGCAGCACTATCATGCACAGATCAGCCTTATAATATATAACGTTAGACAGGGAGCGCAGATGTATTTTTATGAACGATATGAGGCTGGGAGGGAAAAATCACAGTATACCCACTAGAAAACACTAGACTACACCACTGAAGTAGGCCTATGAGAGTACACGCACAAAACCGGCTAACGTTACTCATTAACTGTTTACACAAGTAAAATCACAGTGTGACAGTCAGATGGAGCATTCGGTAAACAATAGGGCTGGGTATCGCCACTGATTTCCCAAAACGATTCGATTTCGATTCGATTCGATTCCGATTCGATTTAGTTACAATATCAATTTTCCTTGAATATGAAGAGATTCTCAGAACTAATGCTATAAATGGTTCAAGGAACCCTATAACATGTAGCATTGTTAAACATATCAATGTTTACATTAAGAATTGACTCCAAAGCAGTTACATGAATGTACTTCTTATTGGAACATAAATGAACATCATTGACCAACATTTTGCTAAATCAGACACGACAAAAAGTGCTTTTTAACGTGCTTTACTGCAGCCAGTGTAAATAAAGGGGCTACAAACATAGCCTATCGGTAAACAAGACATCACATATCCCTCAGGACAGTCTCAAATAGCTTATTTGCATAATATATATATATATACAAAATAAAAATGTGCAAAACTCAAACGAAAATAGTGCAATAGATGAGGGTATTTTGGGGAACAAAAAAACACATTGTAAACCATAATGTCCATGAAACTAAAGCCCTTCATTACTGCTTTCTCACTTTTTGGAGATTGGAAGATTTTATTCAGGAATAAACATAATTGGAAAATCAATGATTATTAAAATACTGTAGTATACAGTAACAATAAGTTAGTGGAAACACCACAAATCTACGGAACCACTTATTGAGGCATCACCCTGACGTGAAACATGGAAAAGAGGATCCGAAACAAGCCTCGCTGATAAAGTGGCAAGTGATTGTCAGGTACGAGTCCACTGCTCTGGATGTCCAGCTGTCCCACGTTATGGCAACTCTCTCTGCTGGCTGTCAGGGTGATGCCTCAATAAGTGGTTCCGTAGATTTGTGGTGTTTCCACTAAATGTAACCTCCACTGCGCACAGCTTGCATATGGCTTTGCTTTTGTCCTGCTCATCTCTATCGTCATAATTTTTACATCCAAAATGCACCCAGACATCTGCCTTTAAGCCTGGTCGTTGCGTGAGATATGATAAATTATTGTAGCGCGAGATCTGGCCACGAGATCTCGTTGCGGGTTGAAGCTGCAAGCAAAAAAAAACTAAAAAAGATCGATCTCGGGATTTATGAATCGATAATCGCTCATTCAATAGATCGATTCAGAATCGGGAAATCGATTTTTTGAACCCAGCCCTAGTAAACAACAACAGCAAGGTAATGCTATCAGTTGAGTTAAAGAAAAACAACTCTTACCTTTGAGGACACCAACATGAGCCCTGCTTACCCGTACCTCCGCCGTTCTGTTCGTGGTGATTTTAGAGGCAATAGATTATTTTTGCCCCGCGCATATTGCTATGAATAGTTCGAAGCTAGGTGCTTGCACGTTAGGTGCGAGAATGCTCGGTTAACCCATTAGCGGGAACATTATTTGTTTCACAAAATAGGCTGATTTAATTGACCATGAACATCAGAGACATACATTACGAATGTTCATTTAAAATATTCTATACTGAGCACTGGTATAAGAACATGAACCAGAGAACAGCAGTGTTATGTACGACAGTATGTCATTGCAGCACTTTGTTGCACTTTACGACGTCACGTTCTGTACGTCCGTTAGAGCTTTACAACGGTGTGTGTGTGTTGTCAGAATGAATGGCACTTGACAGTAAACGGAGCTCAGTTTGTATACCTGTGTGGATCTACATTTATTAGCATAACACAAACATAATAAGCAGTAAATGCAATAACCCACAGTCGTCACTGATGTTGCATTTTCGATTAGGATACGGGATTAAAGGCACCGGCGTGTGTCCCGCTAAATTCGGACCAATCACAAAACTGTTTTGAAAGCGCGTCGCCTCGCGCCGCGTGCCTGTTCAGAGCGATTCAGTCTCGATTGCAGTGCAAACACAAACGACGAGGTTAATTGCAACATTGTAACATATTGTAAATAACTACCTCTAAATCGTAACGAAATGTTGGTCTGGAAGCGGCCTAAATCTAGCTTCAATCTGCTTTTTTTCTGTTCTCCGGTCATAATAACTCGCTGCCTTTCTGCGCAGCCTGAATCAAAGTGGACTGTCTGAATCAATTAGTGGCAGAGGACATTCATTGGTGGCGGCCCGCCACCAATAAATGCATATAGAGGAAACACTGAGTATAGTAGTATAGTATAGTAGATAGTGTACATAGCCTTTATTTATGTAAACCAGCTCTTTTCCCTTTTTTATTTTACCCGTGGCCCTCTTGCAGGGTTGCCACGCTACCTGGAAAACAGGGAAAACATGGAAATTATTGAGCCCTGTTCCATACCTGGAAAAGGCATGGAAACTGAGCAAAATTGAAAATTAACATGGAAATCTTGTGTTGTCCTGGAAAATTTGATAGGCTTTCTAAAACATTTAATAATCTAAGTTTATTCTCAAATGTAAGTAATTGGCTTGGAACTGTCTGTGGCTGTTCTAAATGTGGCTTTATCAATGTTGGTTGGCAAGCACATTGATGTGCTTGCTAGCTAGCTAGCTAGCGCTTGGAATGTGTTGCTAACGGTAACGGCCTATAGCGCTAATACTTCCTGATATCCGCGAGTGGGGGGCGCAAGTTAAAACGGTCACATCTCAGCGTAGGAACGTTGGATTTACTCAGGAAGTGGTAGAAGTTTGACTGGCGGTCAATGCAAATGTGTGATCTTTGCTACTTTAATAGATGATGCATTTGCCAAGTGATCAGTATTTAGCCTGTATGGTATATATAGTATATGTATGTGGATATATATATATATATATATTTATATGAAGATGTTATAGCTAGCTAGCTATGATTTATTATCAAAATAATGAACAGCAAGCTAGATCCAAAACTAGGGCCGGTGGAGGAGGGCAAGTGTCACATTGGACAGACTACCAAAACAGAAAAATAAAGTATCTTAACTACAGCAAGTGATAGATGTCAGAAATACATTATCTGGAGATTCAATAAGGTAGTTGTATATGTCAGGATATGGGTTAGGGTTATATGACATCTCAGGCCGTCGGGTCGTTAAGCCACATAGATGGAGGCAGACTGAAAGGACACACATCAAAATTATTTCATGATTTTTAAAATATATAACGACGTAGATCATTGATCGGCAACGACACTATATCATTGTTTGCCTGACTGGCCATCGGATTTGGGCTCCTAATAGCTACAAATCAATACTGTTTTCTTATTTTAACGTATAAAAGTAGCAAAGACCATAAATTTGCATTGACCGCAAGTCAAACTTCTAACAATTCTACCACCCAAAAGGGGGCGTGATCGTTCTGATGACAGGGAGATGACGTATGACTGCTCTGATGAATTGGAATCACCACCATCACCTATACGTTTTAGGGAACCAAGTTTTTCAGCCCAGTGGTGTTCTAGGCTGGAAATTAGTTCTAGTTTAATACATCTACACTGAGCTATCAAAACACTGGTTAGACAGCTAACTATCTCTAAGCATTTAAGAGCTGATTGCACATCTAGACGGCACATCTTTTAAATCAAGTAAGTAGTCAGGTGTCCTCCTGGGGTGGGGGTGGGCCGGTGTGGTGGACGGGCAGGGGCGGAAAGTTTTAACCGTCTAGATATCATCACAAAACATGGTACCTGGAAAATCAAGAGGTGGTATGGAAAATTATTTCAAGGCAAGCGTGGCAACCCTGTCTTGTCTTTAGTCTTTTTCCAAGCACCAGGGGAGCCCCCCCTCCTAAATTTCGTTGTATGGTACCTGTACTGTATTAATGACAATAAAGACCATTCATTCATTCATTCATTCATTCATTCATTGCCATAGGATAGACGTCAGCTATTCCCGCGAGACCAGGAAACGGGATTTGAAATGGCGGGACGTGAAACTAAAATGGTGGATCAATAAACGCACACAGTGCTGAGACTGAAGACAACACGAGTCATTTATTAAGTTTATAACTAGAGATGCTCCGATCTGATCGGCGCCGATCGATATCGGCCGATATGGCCTTGATCGGTTTTGATCGGAGTTCTCAAAACGGCCGATCAAACACGGCCGATCAGTTTACATAGAGAAATGGCGTCGCCAGTCTGGCAATATTACACAGTGTCGGAAAGAGACAACAAATATGCAGTTTGTAATGTCTGCTCAAAAGAAATTCCTCGCGGAGGAACGCACGCAAGGTCTTTCAATACCACGAATATTAGGGATGTCCCGATCCCACTTTTTCACTACCAATACCGATACCTGGGCTTCGGGTATCGGCGATATCGATACCGATCCGATATTTGTATACATTTTTTGACCCCTGAATAATAACAAATACCTCCCCAGTATATAGTCCACACCAACAACAGTTAAATTAAAGACTGCCAGCCTTTATTAAAGCAACAAATGCGACGTGTTGTGGATTGGAACTACGGATCATAAGCTTTCAAATGATGTGTCATACATTGAAATCCGAAAAAATATGAAGTTAGAGTCATTTGAATGTTGTTAGACGTCAGGCACATATAGGGTTAACCTCTTTGTAATGAAACCGGAAGCACACAGCGCTATGCGCATTTTAAGCGCATATAGGACTCGCGTGAAGCATTTCTGCGACTCGCGTGAAGCATTTCTGTGACTCGCGTGAAGCATTTCTGCGACACGCGTTTCTGTTCACTGTTTTCATTCCCTCATCGCTTATACACATACGTTTGACTGCGCATGACAGTAGGATCGGATCGGAGCCTTTTTTTTTTCTGGTGCGATCCCCGATCCAGCATTCAGGACCAATATCGGGTCGATATCCGATATCAGTATCGGATCGGGACATCCCTAACATACGGCATTTGCTGCGTTCGTCGATTCGCTCAGAGAGCGCCGAAGCGCACACTGGGCTCGACGTCATAAAGGGACCGAGTGCTTTGATTGGACGAGAGACGTTCCACTAGTGCTGGTCAGAGTTCCAGCGCGACTTCACGAGCGTAGTGTAGGTAGTGTTCAGCGACGTCATGTGACCCCGCGAGCAGGAAGTCACTAAGCTAGGCTAAGGCCCATAGCAACAACTATTAGCGCGTGAGTTTTAGGTCTTCCTCTGTGCACCTTGCACAAGTGTAGATAGCGAGCGACTTTTCAGCATAGCAGGACATCTTTTAGATGATAAGAGGAACAGGCTGAGTGCCAAAAACGCTGAGATGCTTGTATTTCTCAAGGCTAATCTGCCAGTGATGCTGCTTAATCAGAAGTAAGGTTTGAGTCTGAAATCTCCTTAGGTGCAATGTTTTGTTTTTTTGTTTTATTGATTATTGCTGACTTGCTGTCTTATCTCCTCCTAAATATGACTTGAAACTGACTGACTTGAAACAGTATTTTATATTTGGCTATAGCCTGTTTATGTTGCAGTTTAGTTTGGGTATGTTTATTGTTCCTCAGGAAAGCTAGAGCTCCAAGTTCTCTAAGAGCCCCTAGTTCCTCTCATTCGAGTGGAATGTTGCACATTTGATGTGACAGTGTACATTTTATTTATTATGATTTTTATTTTCACATTTTATTTGTTTTTCCTGAAGTAAGCTACAGGTGGTTGTGAATTCAATAAAACAGATGATCGTCAATTCATGATACTTTCTCATCTCCTAATTTCATTTGAATACTTAATATACAATGTCAATGGTGTTAAGAATAATTAAAAACATAAATAATGCTACACAATAAATAGAATGCTTCAATTGCCATTTTCGACGCTGTGATCGGTGATCGGTGATATCGGATCGGCAGATCACTGTATCCAGTGATCGGCACCAAAAACCCTGATCGGAGCATCTTTATTTATAACTGTGCTAGAGGGCAAACATTACAACATGTTCACTTATTACACAAAGACTGGGAAAGCGACACTAGCTTGAACAACAACGGAGGCGCCGACCTGACGGTAGGAGTTGGAGTAATTGATGAATGAAGCAGAGAGCTGCTAGATACAATGGTCAGTACAGAGCTGCAGCCGCTCATAGGTGGAGCTGCGTTAGTGATACAAGATCATTATTACATACTTATTCATTACAATCAAATACAATCATGTTCATAGATGTGGCTTTGTTTGGCTAGTTAACCAGCCAACTCTGTAACATTACCCTAGTGAATTACTCATGACATGACGTAGGCCTACTAGTTCCCTCTCGTCCGCATTTCAGACAGCAAATGTTACCAGCCCTTTATAAACAAGCACAAACACTTTCCACCACTTATCCATGGCACTTTTTGTTCAGTAAAAGATTGCATTTCATGTTCGAAAGGCGCTATGTAAATAAAGCTTTACTTACTTACTTACTTACTTACTTACTTGATCAGTAGTGATGCTCCGATCTGATCGGCGCCGATCGGTATCGGCCGATATGGCCTTGATCGGTTTTGATCGGAGTTCTCAAAACGGCCGATCAAACATGACCGATCAGTTTACAAAATGGCGTCGCCAGTCTGGAAATATTACACAGTGTCGGAAAGAGACAACAAATATGCCGTTTGTAATGTCTGCTCAAAAGAAATACCTCGGGGAGGAACGCACGCAAGGTCTTTCAATACCACGAATATCATACGGCATTTGCTGCGTTCGTCGATTCGCTCAGAGAGCGCCGATGCGCACACTGGGCTCGACGTCATAAAGGGACCGAGTGCTTTGATTGGACGAGAGGCGTTCCACGAGTGCTGGTCAGAGTTCCAGCGCGACTTCACGAGCGTAGTGTAGGTAGTGTTCACCGACGTCATGTGACCCCGCGAGCAGGAAGTCACTTGGCCCATAGCAACAACAACTATTAGCGCGTGAGTTTTAGGTCTTCCTCTGTGCACCTTGCACAAGTGTAGATAGCGAGCGACTTTTCAGCAGCAGGACATATTTGAGATGATAAGAGGAACAGGCTGAGTGCCAAAAACGCTGAGATGCTTGTATTTCTCAAGGCTAATCTGCCAGTGATGCTGCTTAATCAGAAGTAAGGTTTGAGTCTGAAATCTCCTTAGGTGCAATGTTTTGTTTTTTTGTTTTATTGATTATTGCTGACTTGCTGTCTTATCTCCTCCTAAATATGACTTGAAACTGACTGACTTGAAACAGTATTTTATATTTGGCTATAGCCTGTTTATGTTGCAGTTTAGTTTGGGTATGTTTATTGTTCCTCAGGAAAGCTACAGTTACAGTATAAGCTCCAAGTTCTCTAAGAGCCCCTAGTTCCTCTCATTCGAGTGGAATGTTGCACATTTGATGTGACAGTGTACATTTTATTTATTATGATTTTTATTTTCACATTTTATTTGTTTTTCCTGAAGTAAGCTACAGGTGGTTGTGAATTCAATAAAACAGATGGTCGTCAATTCATGATACTTTCTCATCTCCTAATTTAATTTAAATACTTAATATACAATGTCAATGGTGTTAAGAATAATTAAAAACATAAATAATGCTACACAATAAATAGAATGCTTCAATTGCCATTTTCGACGCTGTGATCGGTGATCGGTGATATCGGATCGGCAGATCACTGATTCCAGTGATCGGTGATCGGCACCAAAAACCCTGATCGGAGCATCTCTATTGATCAGCCTAGTTGCTGTGTTGTCAAGACAGAAAAAGCTAAACTTTTGGTTTTCCCTTGAAAAAGAGGGGGCCACATATTAAAGAGCTGTAATAAGACCCTTCCTACAATCTGGATAGGAATACCCTCAAATTAAAGAGGGTATTTGTGTGGTGGCCTGGGAAAACCCGTCGGATGTCGCTGGCGTTCGTTTGTGGCAAAGAGCAAAAATAGATGGAAATCGCGATTTTGGCGATTTTGATATTATGTGGTATTCTAGTACTTTGAACTCCATACTACATTATGGTGAATAAACATTTTAAGAAAACAAAAGAGAAAGTACTTATTTTTATGTTTTTGTGGTGGGTAGTTTGCTAGCAAAACAACGTCACGTTGAACGTGTCTCATTCTCAGTTAAGCAACGCACGCACACATGAGCGAAAGGAGAGACGATACTTCCACCTGTGTTATTGCCAGTTTACTGATGCTCACAATAAGCATAAAGTAATAAAATCTTAACTAGAAGACACACAAATGGATCTGTCCCTCGCATACCGACGAGGCGAGCAGACTAACACCGCATCACAAGCAGACAAACGAGACCGGCCGATCTGCTTAGGCTCCTCCCCCGACCCGGAGGAGAAAGGGGTAGTAATGACCTTTCACTTTTTTTTACATGATACATTAAAATGCTCATAACTTTTTAAAATAAAGGGCTATCTCAGTCATTCAACCAGTTATGAATAGCAGAGAACTTCTTATTTATGGTAATATAAAAAAATGAAAATGTCAAAATGCCACCATGTGAAGGGTTTTCCCAGGCCACCACACATTTAGTCTGCACTTTAAGGCCATATTCATTCTATAACTGCAACTTGAATATGTTTTGGTAAACAGCTAAAATAACAACAATTCTGTCAGTGTCCAAAATGCATATATATATATATATATATATGTATGGACCTACATATAGCTTGGCTACTGTTTTCCACTTCTGGTAAAAAAAAATAACATAAAAGTATGTTTTGATTACATTTCTTCACTTTTGTTTTAATATTTTGATCATCTTTATTCGTAGGATTCCCTGCACTGTGAACTCCCCATCTGGGCAATGATGGATGCTTCTGCTTGTTCTGGTCATGACGACATGCGCCAGTGCTACGTCCAGTGTGGGAAGAAACTAAACATGGAGGATATTGTGAAAATACGGCAGCGAATTAGAAAAGGGGGACAACACCATTGTGGTACAACTGATCAGTAAGTCATACACATGCTGTGAATCCTGTCCACAAGTAGCCTATTGTGTTCACAGGGTTCGACAGTAACGCTTGTCCGGAGCAAGTAAAACATTTGCCGGGTTTGTTTGCGCGAGCCCGATGACGCTGCTGGATCCTGGATATTTTTAACTGTGTGCAGGAAGAACAACAGACAGCATAATAATAATATCTTCACTCCACGATCATCTAGTCTGGTCTGGCGCCTGCGCCGTCTGTTGTTCTTCCTGCACACAGGTAAAAATATCCAGGATCCAGCAGCGTTGTCGGGCTTGCACAAACAAATCTGATGAATTTTTTACGTGCTCCGGGCAAGCGGGCACGCGTTACTGTCGAACCCTGGTTCAATAATTCACCATAGGGTGCCAGGTGTACAGTATGCTAATGGTGGTCATTGAATTGATATGATGAATTATACTGCCAGGTGCATAACTATAATCTTAGCCAAGTCATTGTATTAGCTCAGTACATTTCAGCAGCAGCTAAACAGTTGGTAATTAAAGGGCAGAACTATAAGCACATCTAATAGATGAATGTCATGTATGATAACGCAGCAAGCTTGCTTGAAAGGGAGTTGCCAGTCAAGCGTGCAAAGTCCACGCCCATACAGCCCTCTGTCTGACCAGGAAGTTGAGCCTAACTAGAAGATTATTGTCATTTTTTCTTGGACACAAAATACAATTGGAACCGTTTAATGTCTACTTTCCAGACCCTTTAATTACAAAGAAATGCAATCAGTAATCAGATTATTGCATTTGCAGGACATGTCCTGTCAGTCTAGATGGGCTTTCAGTGAACTGTCATTTGTAATTGAGTCTGCACTGTTTTGCCTCCACTGTTTCTAGATGCAGGTCCTCTTCAGCTCATGTAACCATGTATGAACCAGAGTCCACAGAGTCCCCCGGATCTGGCTGTGGTTCTCCAGCCCTGAAAAGCACACAGTGGGGTCCAGAGATGGTGGCAGTGAAGCTGGAGGAAGAAGATGTAGAGGAGAATGGTGTGATGGTGAAAGAAGAAGTGGAGGAGAAGAGAGTGATGGCGAAAGAAGAGGATGGAGGTGCAGCTGTAATGCAGAAGGGTGTGATGGTGAAAGAAGAAGATGGAGGAGAAGAAATGAGGGAGGAGGGAGTGATGGTGAAACAAGAGGTTGAAGTAGAAGTGGAGATTGAAGACACGGATGGTAAGTCTTTGTTGTATAGTGGTGAGGGTCATTGCACTGCTGTAAAATCAATGCTGCCAGTGGCAAGGCAAGTTTATTTGAATGGCACATTTCATACAACAGGGGCAATTCAAAGTGCTTTACATCCATTATTTAAAAATACAGCAAGAGGAGCATAGCAAGAAAATAAAAACGACTGAATAAAAGCAAATATAAGAGGTAAATAGATAAAACATTTAATAAGACAATAGTTCATGGATAAAAGACATTGATAGAAGTGTTTAATCATAACTGCTGCAAAACATGAAGGTTTTTAGCTTAGATTTAAATATGTGTAGGGTTTGTGCCTGTTTGATTTCTTCAGGGAGTTTGTTCCAGGAGCATACAGCAGCTGACCTTAGGGGCCTTAGGGAATATAGGGTGGGAGGAGATCTGATATGAATATAGGGAGGGAGGAGATCTGATATGAATATAGGGAGGGAGGAGATCTGATATGAATATAGGGTGGGAGGACATCTGATATGAATATAGGGTGGGAGGACATCTGATATGAATACAGGGTGGGAGGAGATCTGATATGAATATAGGGAGGGAGGACATCTGATATGAGTATAGGGTGGGAGGAGATCTGAAATGTATTTTGGTCCCAGACCATTTTCTGTGAGAGACTGGTAGCCAGTGTAGGGATCTCAGGATTGGTGTAATGTGTTCAAACGTATTCATTTTTGTTAGGACCCTAGCAGTTGCGTTTTGGATGAGCTGCAGCTTACGAACAGCCCCTTTAGATAGGCCTGTTAGTAGACCATTACAATAATCAAGTCTACTCGAAACAAATGCATGGATGAGTTTTTTTTTTTTCAAGGTCTTATTTGGACATGAAACCTCTCATTCTTGTTATGTTTTTCAGGTGATAGTAGGCTGATTAGTTATCAAGTTCATGTGGCTGTTGAAGTTTAGAGTCTAGAATTACACTAAGATTTCTGACCTGTTTTTTAGTTTAGAGAGAGAATCAAGTTTTGCACTGACTTTCGATCTTTTGTCAGGTTTACCGAATACAATTATCTCTGTTTTGTCCTTGTTTAATGAAGAATGGACAGACTCTCACATGTTCATTCTTCCCACGGGCAGTTCAGTTCAAACCCCGTATGTCTGATATGTTTGGAGACCATGGCGATTATTAAAAGCGGCAATGTAAAGCGTTACGAGACTAAACCCATCTTTTGAGCAGAAACATACACACTCAAATCTGAACCGAGGACAGAGAAAATACACGATACAGAGCCCAATATGATCGATCCACCAGAATTCAAACACATTCATTCACTGCCCAACAACGTGTTAATGAATGTTCCCTTAAAGTTGCTTGCATTTTGCGTCAACATAAAACACATTTACTGACGGTCAAGGAGTGCATGAGTGGTAGCTGAAACCTTCCTTGAAGGGAAACAAAAATAAGAGTTTTGTGAAAAGATCAAGCAGATACCGATACCTATTTAAAAAAAAAATTATTTAACCTTTATTTATACAGGTAAAAAACACATTGAGCCCCAAGGGCTCCCCAAGGGCTCATTTTCAAGTGTGACCTGTTCATAGGTATACAACAACAACATCCACCACAAACAAATACAATACAAAACCTGGCCTACATAGTCTAAAACTAAACTAAAACTACATAGTCTAAAACTAAAACTAGTCTAAAACAGTCTAAGATAATCTAAAACTACAAAACCTAAAACTAGACAGCTAAAGAGCTAGGGACTTGGAGGGGTCAGTAATGGGCAAAAGGGAGGGTCAACTTAATTGCAGTGTGGGCACTCCGACACCATACTGGGGCGCAGTATTCACTAGTTGAATAAACGAGGGCTAGGGCTGCCGTGCGCAAGGTCCTTGGGTCCTTGGGATTTGTAAATGAAAATATACCAGTGAAGGGTTCGGCGGATAGAGAGAGATGACCAGTTAACCAGAGAGTATAGCACACAGTGATGCATAAGGGGTTTACAGCCTTTATCTGTACACCTATGTACCTACAGATACCTATGTCAGCATCATCAGCCACAAGGGAAACTGAAATATTAACCCAGGACATGCTAGCAAAACAGAAGAGAAAGGGAAACTGAAGCTACACTTTATATTTCGTTTTTAAATTTATTTTTCAAAAATTAAGCACTTTATTTTAAGATGCACATTTTTCAAAAGCTCTGTTATGTATCTTTACATTTAAATGCAGCCCGTATTTTACATGAGAAAAAGAACATGTATTAGTACTTATAATCTCTCCACTTCAAAGTGAAAATCTACAATATTGTTGAAATATACCAATTGGTATTGTATTTTATATCGTTAGTCACCTGTACAACGAGGTACAACTTGTAGGGATCATGCATTCATGGAATGAACAACACGGCTAAACATGTGGGTAGTGGGCCAAAAATATTAGCCAAAATCCCCTATATTCTTCTGTTGGTATTCAGTCTCGTTTTGAGTTGCTTGGTGGATTGGATGATTGCACTCTCCCACAGTAATAAGTAAATAAAAAACAACACATATTGGCCATTTTTACACTTTATTAATTTTAGACTGTCAGGGACCTCAGTAGCGTGTGGAAGATCCATACGCAGTCACAACAGCTTGGCACCTCCTCCTCATGCTGGTCACCAGCCTGGTCACACACTGCTGTGGGACGGCATCCCATTCCTCAACCAGGATTTGCCGCAAGTCAGCCAACATGGTTGCGTTGGTCACTCTGGCATGTACAGCACACCCAAGCTGATCCCACAAGTGTTCAATTGGGTTGAGGTCTGGACTCACGGCAGGCCATTCCACCCTCTCTACTCCCAAATTCTGGAGGTGCTCTGTGATGATCCTGGCTCTGTGGGGGTGAGCGTTGTCATCCTGGAGGATGGAGTTAGGTCCCAGAATCTGGAGATATGGGATCGCCACTGGCCCCAGAATATCATTCCTGTCAATTAGGTGCCATTCAGGTGCCAGTCACACACCTGTGACTGACATACACCTGCCAGCACTTGAAGCTCAAAACGAGAGTGAATACCAACAGAAGAATATTGCAGGGGATTTTGGCAAATTGTTTTGGCCTGCTACCCACACGTTTAGCTGTGTTACTCATTCCACGAATGCATGATCCTTACAAGTTGTACCTCGTTGTAAAGGTGACTAATAAGGCTTTCCAACGATATAAAATACAATACCCATTGGTATTATTAAAGGGGAGGAAGAATCAACTGAAATGACGTTCCCAAACTTTTTTTGAGGAGTTTATATATATATGGCACTGAATCATAACGCAATCTAGACATTATAATGTTCCAGACCTTTGCTTGAGGACATTTTCTCTAACTGGACCTTGTTGAATTTTTGCTGAATACCCCTGCTATAGTCGTTCGGTGAGAGGGCTATGTATGTCATCTGCATAGTTGTGGTAGGCAATTTTGTTCTTTTTTATGATGTGTCCCAATGGAAGCATATAGAGATTGAATAGGAGGGGGGATTGACCCTTGGGGAACCTCACATGTCATTTTAAATTGGTCAATGGAGACATAATAGCTTCTGTCCTGTAGGTAGGATCTAAACCAGTCTCGTAGTACTAAAACTGAGATTTTTCTGGAGTCAGTGTTCACACGAATGTCATTAAGGACCTTCATTTGGGGTTGAGTGGTTTGGGGAGTTGGGGGCAGGGAGTGAGGGTGGGGGGAGAGAAGGAGGGCTGCACCGTCGCTTTAGTGGCTCAACAAGTTGGCTAACGATCTGTCTTGCCCTGGCGACTGAAGGGCGCAGTTCAGCCAGCTGTGATGAGTTTGGAGGGCCCTTTACTGTAGGCTGTGATGAGTTTGGAGGGCCCTTTACTGTAGGCTGTGATGAGTTTGGAGAGCCCTTTACTGTGGGCTGTGATGAGTCGCAGGTCAGTGGGGAGACCTGGAACTGTGAACTACTTTGAACAATTCAGTTGACTGTGCTGAGTCTGAAGAATCCTGCATTGTAGGCCTTTCAGTTGTCTCAAGAGCATCGAGAGAAGGGGGAGCAGAGGGTATGAGGTTGAAGAGTATGTTGTTTGTTAAATGGTATTTTCCCGATCTGTTTAAGTGGAGGCCAATTCTTTTGAATAGGTCGCTCTGCCTCCAGAATATGTTCCAGTGGTCAATAGATTTCAGCCCTTTAAGTTTGCACGCTCCCGAAAGCCGAGTGTTAAGGCTTAGCAGCTGAATTCGAAGTTACCTCTGGCAACAGTCGGCCCACAGATGAATGTTTCAATCTTAAGCTTGTCAAGACTATTGAAATGTTCCATAAAATCACGTCTCAAGTCTAGTGAGCCCATTTTACATGGATCGGTTGATCCCACGTGTAATATGAGCCGCTTTGTGTCTGGATATTTAGTCAGTAGGAAGACAGTGGATTTGTAATTTTTTACCTCTTACATTTCTGATCGCCGAGTCTCCAATCATCTGTGAGGTCTGTTTCATCCGCTGCATGTCACATGGAGAAGCAGAGGAAGGAGGGGGTGTTCTTGAGCGGGCCAGGGAGTCACCAAGGGGGGCTGGGGAGTCACGTGATTCCCAGGCTCTTGCGGCCTCTGAAGTCTTGGCTTGACGCTGCTCCGCGGGCCTGTCTTGTTCTGTGCGTTTTGCCCGGCGCCTCTGAGTCTTACCTCAGTGTTGTTCAGTCATGCAAGCCCAAGGCTCGGGCCTATTTGTTGCTAACGATGCTAACGAGGACTTCGGTTGGCTGCTTTTCAGTAGTTTAGACGGGGGATAATTCATCTGTCCAGTGCGCTGTAAGTCAGTCAGAACCTGCATAGTCTGACAGTCCTGGTCTCTGCCCTTGTGTGGGATTGATCTATCAGGGCTGGTTCCCCAGTCTAACCTAGTGGGCTATAGGACAGCCACATCTGTCTACATTACATTTACATTTTTGACACTTTCATCCAAAGCGACTTACTACATTTGTCTTAAGTAAGTAAATCATCTATATCTATGCTGACCCGGAGCCAGTCCAAAACTTTCAACTTTTTGGCTCTGAAAAACTCCCTAGTTGCTATTGCAAGATGTTTTGGGTCGTCAACTTACTGTATGATGGCTTCCTTGAATTTTCTTATTTCCTTGAATTTACACCCTGGCTATATAGAAATTATGCTAATTAACCATTGTGTTACTCCCCCAATCCACTTGGTCATACAATTTGACCTTTTCACCCTTGTATTATGTTGGGACAAACTCACACGTATATGACGTACAGGCATGTTTATATTATTTTATTTTATTACACCTTTTCTTTAACAATATATTTGAGAAACCAGAGACACCATCATGTTTTGCAGTATAAGCTATAGGTATATATCTATTTAAAATAATATTCTTCTTTTTGACAACTTTGCTCAATGTTTTGCACAGAATGTGTTTGTAACCCTGTATATGTTCATATTCTTACAGATGAGAGTTTTGATCGATCAGGAGACCTAATTCTCCACCAGAGAATACACACAGGAGAGAAACCATACCAGTGCTCCCAGTGTGGGAAGTGTTTCAGTCAAGCAGGAAACCTAAAAGCACACCAGAGAATACACACAGGAGAGAAACCATACCAGTGCTCCCAGTGTGGGAAGAGTTTCAATCTGCTAGGACCCCTAATTGTACACCAGAGAATACACACAGGAGAGAAACCATACCAGTGCACACAGTGTGGCAAGAGTTTCATTCATGCAGGAAACCTGAAGCAGCATCAGAGAATACACACAGGAGAGAAACCATACCAGTGCACACAGTGTGGCAAGAGTTTCATTCATGCAGGACACCTAAAGAGACACCAGAGAATACACACAGGAGAGAAACCATACCAGTGCACACAGTGTGGGAAGAGTTTCACTCAGGCAGGATCCCTAATTGAACACCAGAGAATACACACAGGAGAGAAACCATACCAGTGCACACAGTGTGGGAAGAGTTTCACTCGGGCAGGATCCCTAATTGAACACCAGAGAATACACACAGGAGAGAAACCATACCAGTGCACACAGTGTAGCAAGAGTTTCAATCATGTAAGAACCCTAAGGACGCATCAGAGAATACACTCAGGAGAAACCATACCAGTGCTCCAAGTGTGAGATATGTTTTACTCAAGCAGGACACCTAACTATGCACCAGAGTATACACACAGGATAGAAACCATACCAGTGCTCCGAGTGTGGGAAGAGTTTCAGTCGGGCAGATACCCTAAGGACGCATCAGAGAGGAAGAATCTGCAGGAGTGTGTGATGTTCACCACACCGGATAAGTGGTTGTTGAAGATTACTCCATGGTTCTTGCCACCAGAGGGAGGCATCGAGCAGTCCACCCTGCCACAGGTCATTATAACACCACCAGAGGGCAACGATGAGCAGACCCCACCTCCGTCCGAGGAGGATCCAATGCCAGCATTGGGTCTGGACTTGAACTATGACATCTAGCTGTTCCACATGATTGTGATGGCTGATGCTCTGTCTCGGGCATTTTGAGCCATGAGCAGTAAATGGTAATGTATGTCTTCGGTATACGTACCACATTGGTGTAGCCATTTGTCTCATGCGTTACTGGGAATTTATGATTTTTTTTGTTTTTTGTTTGGTTATTGGGGGGGACTATTGGGTTTTTGAGGGGGGGGGATGTGGCAGCCCTCTCACTATGTGCTGTGGGCTCATACCATATATGGATTGGTTGCTGCAGGTCCTGGCTGGGCAGAGGCTTGATTAGGTGATCTGAGGCACCTGGTGAGTTGCCTACTTAAGCTGGCTGCTCACTCTGATTCTCCCTCTTCTCCTCCTTCCACCGGTTTGGTTGGTTTGAGCTTAGGCTCTCCTTACTTTTACTTTAACACACACTACAACATTTACACTACACCTTCCACTCATCCATACACTGCATTCACTACTGGTGATACTGATTGACATATCTATTGTTATTTTGAATACTTTCAGTTAGTTTATTAATAAATACATTTGTTCATGATTTAAAGCATGTGTGGTCTCCCCTTATTTTGTGTGCAGTCCGTTGAGCCTGGGCTGTTACAATGATTAACCTGGGTTTACCACCAATGACTCTGCAATGATGAATGTTTCTGCCATGATCTGCCAGACTGATTTGCTATGAAATGTAGACCTGCTTGCATAGGAATCGAATCAGGAAGTGAAACATTGAACACATACACTCTGAGAGAAATCAACATATCCAAGATACCCACTAGAATGGGATTGATTGTGTTGCAAGATGTATAAGAAATGTGAGATAGGACCAATGTGATGTAGCTGAGACTTGAGATAGGATGTGTGCTTGATGTTGATTAAAACAATGTCTTATGTTGAACTAGGGACAGAGCTTGAGGACAAAGGAGTTCCCCTTTTACTAAAATAAGCTCACTAGGCGTAAGAGCAAGTAACTTTCCCCTTCTTGACCAGATGGTCTCCGGGAGAGGAGAACTTCCTCTTTTTAGCTAGTAGCTTATAGTTTGGAGTGATCCCAGCCAATTGGGCTGTAAAACGTTTCGTACTGAATAACACTTGGTCTCAGCCTTGGATTATTTTTGGAACCGCCTTCACTTGTATTGGGGAAGTGAAACGAGGCTCTGCCGAGGGCCGATTTCAACTCTGACGATACAGGCTGGTGGCTGAAAGGAGGAATTAGGGCATCGGTCAAAGCCGAACTTCTCCATTATTTTTGTATATATATCAGATAGGCAGAGTATGGCAAGAACAAAGTTGGTCATTCATTTAATTTCCTTTTATTATTATTTGTAACATTTAGTATGACTTAAATTACTTGATGATTTTATTTCATTTCTTTAATTTCTTTTTTTTATACATTTTACCCACTTATGGGATGATATATATTTATATATATCCATGTGCTGGCATTTTTACCATCACTTAATGAATAATAAAGTATTACTTGAGCAATTGACAAGAGGGGATCAATGATTTGACAAGGTATTAGGATGATTATTATTAGCACTATTATAAACAAATATTATAATTACGTTATTATTAATAAGGTATTTATGAATTTAAACATCTGGTGTCTTGATTACAGATGTTCCAGATGTTTTACAATTCACAAACTTGGAATTACATGCGACTGTGCGGTGTATGGAGTGCATGTATCATTCCAAGGAGAATAAAATATTTACAAATAATTAAAACAAATTAAAAAAACATATTTAGAAGGGTGAATTCAATCCTATATCAGGGTGGATTGAAGAATCACCAGAGAGGGTTTAAGGGTTAGGTTTAGGGGGTTTAAGGTAGCCTTGACCCTCTGAGAGGGTTTAAGATGACTCTCTGAGAGGGTTTAAGGTAGCCATGGTAACCCTCTGAGAGGGTTTAAGGTAGCCTTGACCCTCTGAGAGGGTTTAAGGTAGCCATGGTAACCCTCTGAGAGGGTTTAAGGTAGCCTTGACCCTTTGAGAGGGTTTAAGGTAGCCATGGTAACCCTCTGAGAGGGTTTAAGGTAGCCATGACCCTCTGAGAGGGTTTAAGGTAGCCGTGACCCTCTGAGATGGTTGGTCAAGGCCGGGTTATGGTTTAGAGCAGTGGTTTTCAACCCTCTTATGATTTGTACTTGATTAGTTGAATCAGGTGTGCTGGTGGTAGAACAGATCAAATATGTGGAACGGCTGGTGGTCCCCGAGGAGAGGGTTGAAAACCACTGGTTTAGAGGCCTCTGATCCTATGAAAGGGTGGGTCAAAGCCTATAAGGTATCCAGTTCTATAATGGCTAGATCAATCGTATGATCGGTTGGATTGACTTTATAATAGGTGAACTGGATATCAGGGATTAACAGGTTACTAGATTAAGGTATTACAAGGACTCAATATCCTTGCATGAACTCTCTCTAGCAGCGGGAAGACTCTGCAACCATTGATGTCATGCAGCATGACCGTAGGCAATCGATTGGAAGCTGAGTTAGAGAGGTTGTCTTGAGTCTTGACCTTTCGCTGCTCCACTACCTGGCCTTGCCCCTAGGTGGCGCTAGTGAGGGTCTTGATGACAGGCATGCTTAAGGCGAGGGTTACATTATTACTAGGTTCAAAGGTTAATAAGCTATAGTAAGCAATAGGTTTGTTCAGTCAGAAGGTTCTTGGTAGAAGGTTAAGTGGCAAGATTTAGAGACAGGCACATCATTTATTAGGAATTCCCTATGTAACAAAGGTCCCTTGTACCCTTCTTGTCAACTGTAAAACATTAGATTCAATGCACGTTATAGTTACTACTAAATGGTTAGCCTAGCCTAACAACATATCAGAGCTGTCATTAACTACAGGGACCTATGTGCCTATGATTTCTTAGTGCTATTATTGAGGCTTATTTGTGGGATATGACAATAGGAGGAAGCAAGTAAGACAGTGAACAGCAGGGTGAATCTCTCCGCCTCTAGCCTAAGTATCTTAGTTTACCTTTAGGGTAATACAGACTACACATCGACTCTGTTAGAAGGAAGGCCAGTCCGGGGCAGATGTCATCATAAATGACTTCAACGAATCCCTAATTTAATCACCTCGAGGATGACAAAAAGCTATCATATGGTGTCGCGAATAGGTCTAAAATTATATTCAAAGAGGTCTAAAAATGTCTTGAATTTGACTTGTTGAAACTTGTAGGAACCCTGAGTGTATGATAAGACATTAATTGATTCAGATTGCGCACCTTTTATCACCGAGGGTCTTGTATCTCTGGGGGGGGGGGACGTGAAACTAAAATGGTGGATCAATAAACGCACTCAGTGCTGAGACTGAAGACAACACGAGTCATTTATTAAGTTTATAACTGTGCTAGAGGGCAAACATTACAACATGTTCACTTATTACACAAAGACTGGGAAAGCGACACTAGCTTGAACAACAACGGAGGCGCCGACCTGACGGTAGGAGTTGGAGTGATTGATGAATGAAGCAGAGAGCTGCTAGATACAATGGTCAGTACAGAGCTGCAGCCGCTCATAGGTGGAGCTGCGTTAGTGATACAAGATCATTATTACATACTTATTCATTACAATCAAATACAATCATGTTAATAGATGTGGCTTTGTTTGGCTAGTTAACCAGCCAACTCTGTAACATTACCGTAGTGAATTACTCATGACATGACGTAGGCCTACTAGTTCCCTCTCGTCCGCATTTCAGACAGCAAATGTTACCAGCCCTTTATAAACAAGCACAAACAGTTTCCACGACTTATCCATGGCACTTTTTGTTCAGTAAAAGATTGCATTTCATGTTCGAAAGGCGCTATGTAAATAGGCTTTACTTACTTACTTACTTACTTACTTTTACACTGCTGTACTGAAAAGGTACTGAACCGTGACTTCAAAACCACAAACTGAAATGTGTCTGTACCGTTACACCCCTATATATTTTTAATGTACCAATACAAACCTGATCTTTTCAAATCTGTAATCTCTTACCTTTCAATAGCTATTTTCATTTCGTCTGCACTCTTATCCTGTGGCCTGTAAATGGTATTTGAAATATATATGTTTTCCACTTCTGGTAAAAAAAAAAAAAAGATTACATTTCTTCACTCTTGTTTTAATATTTTGATCATCTTTATTCATAGGATTCCCTGCACTGTGAACTCCCCATCTGGGCAATGATGGATGCTTCTGCTTGTTCTGGTCATGACGACATGCGCCAGTGCTACGTCCAGTGTGGGAAGAAACTAAACATGGAGGATATTGTGAAAATACGGCAGCGAATTAGAAAAGGAGGACAACACCATTGTGGTACAACTGATCAGTAAGTCATACACATGCTGTGAATCCTGTCCACAAGTAGCCTATTGTGTTCACAGGGTTCGACAGTAACGCTTGTCCGGAGCAAGTAAAAAATTCGCCGGGTTTGTTTGCGCGAGCCCGATGACGCTGCTAGATCCTGGATACTTTTAACTGTGTCCAGGAAGAACAACAGACGGCATAATAATAATATCTTCACTCCACGATCATCTAGTTTGGTCTGGCGCCTGCGCCGTCTGTTGTTCTTCCTGCACCCAGGTAAAAATATCCAGGATCCTGCAGCGTTGTCGGGCTCGCGCAAACAAATCCGGTGGATTTTTTACTTGCTCCGGGCAAGCGGGCATGCGTTACTGTCGAACCCTGGTTCAATAATTCACCATAGGGTGCCAGGTGTACAGTATGCTAATGGTGGTCATTGAATTGAAATGATGAATTATACTGCCAGGTGCATAACTATAATCTTAGCCAAGTCATTGTATTAGCTCAGTACATTTCAGCAGCAGCTAAACAGTTGGTAATTAAAGGGCAGAACTATAAGCACATCTAATAGATGAATGTCATGTATGATAACGCAGCAAGCTTGCTTGAAAGGGAGCTGCCAGTAAAGCATGCAAAGTCCACGCCCATACAGCCCTCTGTCTGACCAGGAAGTTGAGCCTAACTAGAAGATTATTGTAATTTTTTCTTGGACACAAAATACACTGCGTTCCAAATTATTATGCAAATTAGTTTTTTCTCAGATTTTCCTAAATAGTCGATGCAAATGACAATCAGTATAATTTTCAAGTCATCAACCGTTAGAGTATAATTCAAATTTTATTGAACAAACCTCCCAATGATAACAGTATTTTTTTTTATTATAAAAAACTCAAAATGCACTGTTCCAAATTATTATGCGCATTTATTTATTATTTATATAGGTAAAAAAACACACTGAGCCCCAAGGGCTCATTTTCAAGTGTGACCTGTTTACACGCATACAACATCCACCACAACCAAATACAATACAAAACCTGGCCTACATTGTCTAAAACTAAACCAGGGCTTGACATTAAGCTTTTTCAGGTACTTGTCCTTCGGACAAGTGAACTTATCTTTTACTTGTCCTAGAGCTCAAGTTACTTGTCCAAATCCAAAGATTTTGAAAAAGCAATAATATGAATAATAATATATTATACTCTCACCGGCCACTTCATTAGGTACACCTTTTCAACTGCTTGTGAACGCAAATACCTAATCAGCCAATCATGTGGCAGCAACTCAGTGCATTTAGGCATGTAGACATGGTCAAGACGATCTGCTGAAGTTCAAACCAGCATCAGAATGGGAAATAAAGGTGATTTAAGTGACTTTGAACCTGGCATGGTTGTTGGTGCCAGACGGGCTTTTGCGTGATATTATAGTGTCAATATGGACCAAAATCTCTGAGGAATGTTTCCAGCACCTTGTTGAATCTATGCCACGAAGAATTAAGGCAGTTCTGAAGGCAAAAGAGGGGGTCCAACCCCAAGGTGTGCCTAATGAAGTGGCCAGTGAGTGTATGTGTATGCAAATAAATAACACATTTGACTACTATTGATTTGATAATGATGTATCCTTAATTTTCAAATGTAGTCATTAAACAATATTTTGTAATTATTTAAAAACGTAGGGGTAATCAGTGATTACCCTAACCCTAACCCTTTTAGATTAAGATTGGCCACAAAAGGGATGAATATCTAGGAATATTTACAAAAAATGTTTGTAACTACAGTCCCTCCCCAATGGAAGCAATCTTATTTGCTAGCCTTTGGATAGTATCCTATATTCAAATTGAGAAATCTATCATTAGTGTCATTCTGAAGTTCGTATTGCGATGTGCTGGTCTTAAAACTTCAAACCTAAAATATACGATCACATCGAATTACATGAAAATAAGCGGCATTGAGAAGAAGCGAATATGCGCATGTTCACGTGAATGGCACTAGTGACAGGAGACCCACAACACTATGGCTGCTTTCGTAAACTCGCTCTGGAATCTGATCAGCACTCATGGAATGCCTTTTGTCCAATCAAATTACTTGGTCTCTTTATGACGTTGAACGCAGTGTGCGCTCTGGCGCTCTGAGCGAATTTACGAACTATGACGATAACGAACTAGGAGAGACTGAAACAGCGAGAATGAGGCACGGCATCGCTTTGATTGCTATTGTTTTTTACTATTCAGATCGGAAGGAGGAATTAATGTTTGCAGATATTAATACATATTGATTTGTTTTTTTGTTTTGACTTGTCCATCGGACAACTGCAGGAGGAAGTCCACTTGTCCTAACATAAAATGTACTTGTCCCGGACAAGCGGACAAGCCTTAATGTCGAGCCCTGTAAACTAAAACTACATAGTCTAAAACTAAACTAAAACTACATAGTCTAAAACTAAAACTAGTCTAAAACAGTCTAAGATAATCTAAACTTTCCGTCAATATAGTCTAAAACTAAACTAAAACTACATAGTCAAAAACTAAAACTAGTCTTAAACAGTCTAAGATAATCTAAAACTAAAGTAAAACTACAAAACCTAAAACTAGACAGCTAAAGAGCTAGGGACAGGGAGGGGTCAGTAATGGGCAAAAGGGAGGGTCAACTTAATTGCAGTGTGGGCACTGCGACACCATACTGGGCCGCAGTATTCACTAGTTGAATAAACGAGGGCTAGGGCTGCCGTGCGCAAGGTCCTTGGGTCCTTGGGATTTGTAAATGAAAATATACCAGTGAAGGGTTCGGCGGATAGAGAGAGATGACCAGTTAACCAGAGAGTATAGCACACAGTGATGCATAAGGGGTTTACAGCCTTTATCTGTACACCTATGTACCTACAGATACCTACGTCAGCATCATCAGCCACAAGGGAAACTGAAATATTAACCCAGGACATGCTAGCAAAACAGAAGAGAAAGGGAAACTGAAGCTACACTTTATATTTCGTTTTAAATAGTATTTTTCAAAAATTAAGCACTTTATTTTAAGATGCACATTTTTCAAAAGCTCTGTTATGTATCTTTACATTTAAATGCAGCCCTTATTTTACATGAGAAAACAACATGTATTAGTACTTATAATCTCTCCACTTCAAAGTGAAAATCTACAATATTGTTGAAATATTATTTAATTGTACTTTAATATGTATATGTACTATATGTATATATGTTACGGTACATGTGGGAATACGGTACATGTGGGAAAACTAGGGTTAGGGTTAGGTGCTACGTCGACTTGGTACATGCTGGCATGTCCATGGCCCAATCCCGATTCTCTTTTTTACCACTTCGGCTCGTTTTGGAGTCACTCGTTTTGGATTCACTCGTTTTGGAGCCAGAGCCGTAGTGGTTCCCCGGGGGAAATGGGACAACCCTTCATGAGACAACCCTAATACGTCATCCGTAGTGTAATGAATGGGTTAATTCATAGTCAGGACAGCGCATGCGCCTTAGAGAGAGTTCATGATACCACTAGGTGACTGACAGGTGTCGAGAGAACCGAAGTTATACCTTTGTTGTTATACCTTTGTTGAACCCAGACTCAAGTGTCTTATTATTCTATGCCCAAGTGACATTACACGTAGTATCGTAGAAAAGCATTGACGCTCGCGATTCATTCACAACTTGAATGAACTTGAACGCTATCAATCGATCAAACAAGTCATCAAATAAAAAAGAATAATGCTTCATTATCATGGGGGAGAGAAGTTCTACCCGGGATTTGTGTCGTATCGACACCATTCAAATGGTTTCAGATTCCCTGTCCTCTCCCCTATCCGGACACGTTTGAATTGTTATCCTAACCCATGGTAAATCACAGTTATTAACCCGCAAAGGGTGCCTCCGGGCACCGTGTTTGTCCGTGAATAACACCGGCTATGAAGGTGGTACAAACACAATACTCCTTTGCTAACTTCACCATCGGTATACGGTCATTTTGAGCCATTAACCAACCCGCTGGCACCCCGGGAAGTTATGTTTCGAACCCCGAGAGCATGCATAAATGTCTATCCGGAAAGAGTACACTCTCCTCGGCCGCGGCACGTGCCTCTTCTCGGTAAGGCGGAGGAACGAAAAGCTTACAGCAGGCGGTCTCCCATCCAGGTACTAACACGGCCCAACCCTGCTTGATTTAGGACAACAGTGCAACAACTTCGAGGCTGAACTTTAGTTACATTTACGGCGTCATATGCCATCAAAGGGAAACATGGAAAAATGCATGACTTACAGATTTAATTTTATGACGTTACGAAATCCGATCGTACATCTCTGAAATGTGAATCGCGCACCGATGTATTTCTATAACAGCGATTTTGTGTTTGTCGTCCAGCTTTAGAACGTTATTACGGTGTCACGCATGGTCCAGCTTCAGAACGTTATTACGGTGTCACGCAGGGTACAGCTTCAGAACGCGTTATTACGGTGTCACGCAGGGTCCAGCTTCAGAACGTTATTACGGTGTCACGCAGGGTCCAGCTTCAGAACGTTATTACGGTGTCACACATGGTCCAGCTTCAGAACGTTATTATGGTGTCACACATGGTCCAGCTTCAGAACGCGTTATTACGGTGTCACGCAGGGTCCAGCTTCAGAACGCGTTATTACGGTGTCACGCATGGTCCAGCTTCAGAACGTTATTACGGTGTCACGCATGGTCCAGCTTCAGAACGCGTTATTACGGTGTCACGCATGGTCCAGCTTCAGAACGCGTTATTACGGTGTCACGCATGGTCCAGCTTCAGAACGCGTTATTACGGTGTCACGCATGGTCCAGCTTCAGAACGCGTTATTACGGTGTCACGCATGGTCCAGCTTCAGAACGTTATTACGGTGTCACGCATGGTCCAGCTTCAGAACGTTATTACGGTGTCACGCATGGTCCAGCTTCAGAACGTTATTACGGTGTCACGCAGGGTCCAGCTTCAGAACGTTATTACGGTGTCACGCATGGTCCAGCTTCAGAACGTTATTACGGTGTCACACATGGTCCAGCTTCAGAACGTTATTACGGTGTCACGCATGGTCCAGCTTCAGAACGTTATTACGGTGTCACGCATGGTCCAGCTTCAGAACGTTATTACGGTGTCACGCATGGTCCAGCTTCAGAACGTTATTACGGTGTCACGCATGGTCCAGCTTCAGAACGTTATTACGGTGTAGAACGAGCTTCCTCTGTCGGCTGCAGATCAGAGCTGGACTAGGAGACCTGGGGCCCTCTCCTCCTCAGACCTCTCCACCCCCTAACACCCTACACCCTCTATCCATCCCCCTCTCCTCTCCTCTCCTCCTCCTCCTCCTCCTCCTCCTCAGACCTCTCCACCCCCTAACACCCTAACACCCTACACCCTCTATCCATCCCCCTCTCCTCTCCTCTCCTCTCCTCCTCCTCCTCAGACCTCTCCACCCCCTAACACCCTAACACCCTACACCCTCTATCCATCCCCCTCTCCTCTCCTCTCCTCTCCTCTCCTCTCCTCAGACCTCTCCACCCCCTAACACCCTAACACCCTACACCCTCAGGGTGTCCAGGTGTGTGTGTGTGTGTGTGTGTGTGTGTGTGTGTGTGCCCTTACATAGCAGATAGAGCTATGAAGCAGGTTTGTTTTGATGAGACACTGACGACCCGCGAAAAAGCGCGTTGTTCTCTCAGGGATCACCGTGTTACATGCCTGTTTGGATTACACACATCACGTGTAATTGTCGGTCAAACACTATCACCGTTGTATGCGATTACATTTAAACTTTAAGAAACTGCGAATGTTCTCGTTAAAATAGCACGACAATTGATATTTCCACGTTTGTGGAATTGTCATTTTGGTCAGGAGCATCGTCGGCCGTCTCACGACGAACGGGTCTTGACAGATGTAGGCGCTGTTTTGTTCTAAGCTGGCATATTCCAAAAACGATTGTTTATTTAGCGTTTGTTTAAATTTGTATTCGCCATTAATGATCGAGAACATTGAGAGACAGAGGCGTCTGATTGGTCAGCGGGGCTATGGGGATAATATTATATCGCCGACTACTGGTGTGGAATGCTCAATGCCAGCGTTTATATTGCGTTTAAACATGCTGGTGTGGACGGTCATATTTTTATATACGAAAAACGTTTATCAAAAAAACCTATAGGTGTGGACATAGCCTAAGACCCAAGGGACTTAATTGGTCGCTACTTGGTTTTCAGGTGTGGACTCCCCCCCCCCCCCCCCCCCTTTTTTTTTAACTCCTCCCTTCCCTTTTTCTATTTAAATTTCCTCTTCCTGGTTCATTCTTCAATTCTCCCTGATGAAGGCACATGGTGCCGTAAACGTTGGAGCTCTTTCTTTCTTTTAGCCTTTTTTGTTTTATGATATCAGTCTTGCTTGACTTTTAAAACATACTTGATAGGTTGGGACAGATAACCCATATCTACTTTTTAAATTATTTATTTCTGCCAGTAGTTTGCACAAACAAATGTGTACAAACAAATTGCCTTTTGCACATGGTTGGGGGAGGGGAAATTAGGTCTCTCCAACTTTTGAGACTCCCTTACACATGGAGTGTGTGGTGTGTGTTAGTGTGGAGTGAGTTTTCACTTTAAAAGCACCTTGTGTGTTTCTTCAAATCACAGTGTGAGTGTGGAGTGAGTTTTGCACTTTAAAAGCACCTTTGTGTGTTTCTTCAAGTCACAATGTGAATTTGGTGTACCTTTAGAGTCCTTTGTATCAGGGACCTTCTTTCCACCCCTGCTTCAAGGCAAAAAATGTTTTTTTAAAAACAAAAACAAATAGATACTGACAGGAATAACAGGAATCATAGTCAGCAGGCCTTGAATTTAGGCCTATATTTCTTCTTTTATCTTTTATCTTCTTACCTTCTTTTAGTTTGGCTAGCATCCATTGAACTCTTACCATGAGCGACGAGTGGACCGCGGTCCGTCGATGGAGACGGGTATGGAGCTATTTTAGTGCCAGCAGAAAATGGTCGGGAGGGTGTTGGAGCAGAGAAAGGCCTTGTCTCAGGTTCTCTCTGAAGACAGGAAGACGCGTCACCTGGTCCCCAGTTGGCAGGACATAGATGTCCTTGAATCCATCAACAACGTCCTGCGTCCTCTCCAGGAGTTCACAGATGCCCTCTCTGGTGAAGCTTATGTAAGCGTATCGTACCTGAAGCCAGTCCTTCATCTCCTGAAAACATCAACTCTGGCTGCAAATGACGAGGACACAGCCCTTACCAAGGAAATAAAGTCAATGGTCCTTGGCTACATGGAGGATTCTTAATAGGACTAGATGTTAAAATCCCTAAATAATTAGCACAAAAATTGACTGAGTGGAGTTGGAGATGTCCTCTTGGGTGGAGTGGAATTTGGCAATGATCACGTGGTGCCACCAGTACGACACATCTTCAGTTGTGGTCCCCGACCTCATTGGGTGTTTCGGCCATTTATCACAAGACACCCTCTGCCGAGGTTGGCCCACCACAGGCTGATCAGGCCTGGGTGTGTGTCGCACGGTGGCACCACGTGGTCATTTGGGAGCCCATGTTGGGTCCCTACGTTTCAGCCACAGCCAGTGACTGCTCCGTTCTGCTGCAGTGGACAGTTCTTTAATTGCCTTCCGTTGGGCCTGTCCTCTGATCCCTACTGCCCTCAGGAGCCTTGTGGTGGAGCTGGCTACAAAGCCTCTGCAGCCCACCTCCACTGGCCACACCTTCACATTCCAGCCCCGCCCCTCTGCTTCGACTGCTAAGTTGGCATACCGCAGCCTCTTCCGTTCGAATGCCTCATCGATGGCCTCCTCCCATGGGACCGTCAGTTCTACGATGAAGACACGCCGGCAGGACTTGGACCAGAGGACTAGGTCTGGGCGCAGGTTGGTCACTGCAATTTCGGGTGGGAAGGTGAGCCTCTGGCTGAGGTCTACCCGCATTTCCCAATCCCGGGCTGCGTTCAGTGGGCCTGAGTCTGGAGGTGATGGCTTGGTCCGCTGTTTCTCCCCTTCCCGGATGAAGATTGTTTTCCGTGGAAAGGTAGTCTGGGCATTTAGAGGCATGGCGTTGGTGGTTACCCTCTTGTGCTCAAGTTCGGCAGCCAAGCACTTTAGCACTTGGTTGTGGCGCCAGGTGTATCTTCCTTGAGTTAGACTGGTCTTGCAACCCACCAAGATGTGTTTGAGGCTTGCTGGGGCTGCACACTGGAGACAGGCTGGGTCCTCTCCATACCAGAGATGTAGGTTGGTAGGAGAGGGCAGGACATCATATGTGGCTCTGATGATGAAACTTAGCCTATTAGACTCCATGCTCCACAGCTCGTTCCATGTGATTTTCCTCCTCTCCACGCTCTCCCACTTCATCCAGCGGCCTTGCTGGGCTTGGGAGACTGCCTTGGCGCACCTGGCTGCTTCCTCCTGGTGGCGCACCTCCTCAACCACCATCTTCCGCCGTTCGGTTGGAGTAGCCTTTTGCCATGTGGGTGTTGTTGTTTCCAAACCAAGGCCCCCTCTGCCATGTTGGACATGCCCCACTATATCCCGGTGTCTGAGGGCGGTCTTTGCCACCGCAACTGCTGCAGATGGCTTCCATTTCCTCCCCGTTGCTAGGATCGGAGCAGCACCTCTGACGAATGGATCCCGGGATTCTGTGAGAGTCATTTCCAGCCTTGATTTGGCACATTTGTACTCCTCCACCAGGCTTGAGATTGGTAGGGAGAGGGCTCCGTTGCCATACAGGCCTATGCTGCTAAGGCCTCTCGGCAGTCCAAGCCACTTCCTCACTTGTGCATTCACCAGTCTCTCCAGCCGGTTGGCATGGGATAGTGTGACCTCGTAGATGGAAATTGGCCACATGAGACGGGGCAGCAGCCCAAACTGAAAGCACCACAGCTTCAGCTTCCCAGGGAGAGCAGTGTTGTTGATCTGCTTGAGGCCACTGATTGTATCCTGCCTGAGTTGTTCCACCTGCTTCGAGTCTTTGAGTTCTGCGCTATACCAGCGGCCAAGGCTTTTGATAGGCTTCTCCAGAACTGTTGGTATTGGCTCGTTGTTGACGTGGAACCTCTCATTGGCGAGCTTGCCTTTGACAATGGAGATACTGCGGGACTTGCTGGGTTTAATCTCCATTCGTGCCCATTTGATGTTTCCCTGGAGTTTATCCAGCAGGCGTTTGGTGCATGCGTTTGTTGTTGTTATTGTCGTCATGTCATCCATGTACGCCCTGATTGGAGGAAGACGCAGCCCGCTCTTCAACCGTTCCCCTCCAACGACCCATCGGGATGCTCGAATAATGAGCTCCATTGCCATGGTAAACGCCAGTGGAGAGATGGTGCAGCCCGCCATTATGCCTATCTCGAGGTGCTGCCATGCAGTTGTACTGGCTTGTGCTGTAACACAAAACTGGAGGTCCTGGAAGTAGGCTTTGACCAGCCTTGTGATGCCCTCTGGGACTTGGAAGAAGTTGAACGCTGTCCACAAAATCTCATGAGGCACTGACCCGAAGGCATTGGCAAGATCTAAGAAAACCACATGCAGGTCTTTTTTCTCCTTCTTGGCCGTTTGTACCTGGTGCCAGATAACATTTGTGTGTTCCAGGCATCCTGAGAATCCACTTATCCCTGCCTTCTGCACTGAGGTGTCGACAAAGTTGTTCTTCTGCAAGAATACTGAGAGCCTCTGGGCCACAACACTGAAGAAAATCTTTCATTCCACATTCAGTAGACTCATCTGGCGGAACTGGTCGATGGTTGAGGAATTCTTCTCTTTGGGAATCAGGATCCCTCCTGCCCTTCGCCATGCCTTTGGTATGATTCCCTTTTCCCATGCCACTTTCATTAGCTTCCAGAGATATTTCAAGACGCCTGGACTGTTCTTATATAGCCTGTATGGAACGCCGTTGGGCCCAGGGGCTGAGGCTGTTCTTGCCCGTTTTACTGTGCTCTCAACTTCGCTCCATGTAGGGGGCCTTGTTTCCATCTGGTGCTCAGGTGGTTGGATTGGTGGCATGTCATCCGGAATGCTGGCTGGCACATGCCTCTGGTTGTCGGAGTAGGTCTTCCTCAGGTGCTCCTCTAGTTCCCTTATGGGTACTTTGAGGGTACCCGTTTTCTCCTTGACAAAGAGGTCTTTGACGAACTTGTAGGGATCTCTGTAGAAGGCAGTCCTCGTTCGCTCTTTCTTCTTGTGTTGCTTTCTCAAGCATTCTGCTCTTCGCAGTGTTGCAAGACGCTGCTTGATGTCGGCCTGTAGTGCCTCAAGTCCTTTCCTTTCCACTTCTGTGGCCTTCTTCCACTGTTTTCTCAGGCACCTTCTTTCTTTCACAAGTCTTTCAATCTCTTGTTGTCTCCTGGACTTGAGATGGGCTGATGGTTCCTTCTGTGTCCCATGGTTCTTACTTTTCACCCCAAATCTCTCTGCTCCATAGCTGTAAATGATCTCTCCAATCTTGTCCAGCTTTCTTTCCACGCCCCCTTTCAGACCTTCTAGAAGATGGACAAGGTCTGTGTCAGTGTTTTCCCACTCCTTTTTCTGGCAGGCTTTAGGCCACAAGATTTGAGGCTTCCGTCCATTCATCTTCCTCTCTACTGCTGTCTGTGGCTGGATAGGCTCTGGACTCATGTCCGTTGATGGATCTGTGCTTGGTTGAGTCTGGGGTTCTGATACCCTGTGGACTGTGGTGAATATCCTGCCACTGGGCTTCACTCGACTGATTTGCCCTACCTCTGAGGAAGTAGTGGTCAATGCGAGGCACCTCGCTAAGCTCTCTTAGGCACTTTTTCCTGCCCTGGTGGATCTTGAGACCCTTCTCTGATGTTATCTTTTTCCAGCCACAGATGCAGCTTTGTAGCTTGTGTCCTGCCAGTGTTGTTACTCTGTCAACTACCGTGCTGATCATTTGATTCGTTGTCATTTCCGTTCCAGGGTCTGTTACCATGTGATCCGCCGTTGAGTCATCTTCCGCCCCCGCTCTCGCAGACTCTAGGGGTGTTTTCCTTTGAACTTTTCGTAGCCATAGTTGGGTGGAACCAAGTCACTGTGTAGTGAAAGGCTCCTGCCAACACGGGTAGCTAACCCATGCCAGCCCCGTTGGGGTCTGTTCCCTCCTGTCAGCTGTCTCTTCAAGCCGTCACCAGGTCTTTCCCAGGTTGTCAGCTGCCCTTTCGCAGCGGTCACTGGTTTTGACACCAGACATCAGGATTCTTAATAGGACTAGATGTTAAAATCCCAAAATAATTAGCACAAAAATTGACTGAGTGGAGTTGGAGATGTCCTCTTGGGTGGAGTGGAATTTGGCAATGATCACGTGGTGCCACCAGTACGACACATCTTCAGTTGTGGTCCCCGACCTCATTGGGTGTTTCGGCCATTTATCACAAGACACCCTCTGCCGAGGTTGGCCCACCACAGGCTGATCAGGCCTGGGTGTGTGTCGCACGGTGGCACCACGTGGTCATTTGGGAGCCCATGTTGGGTCCCTACGTTTCAGCCACAGCCAGTGACTGCTCCGTTCTGCTGCAGTGGACAGTTCTTTAATTGCCTTCCGTTGGGCCTGTCCTCTGATCCCTACTGCCCTCAGGAGCCTTGTGGTGGAGCTGGCTACAAAGCCTCTGCAGCCCACCTCCACTGGCCACACCTTCACATTCCAGCCCCGCCCCTCTGCTTCGACTGCTAAGTTGGCATACCGCAGCCTCTTCCGTTCGAATGCCTCATCGATGGCCTCCTCCCATGGGACCGTCAGTTCTACGATGAAGACACGCCGGCAGGACTTGGACCAGAGGACTAGGTCTGGGCGCAGGTTGGTCACTGCAATTTCGGGTGGGAAGGTGAGCCTCTGGCTGAGGTCTACCCGCATTTCCCAATCCCGGGCTGCGTTCAGTGGGCCTGAGTCTGGAGGTGATGGCTTGGTCCGCTGTTTCTCCCCTTCCCGGATGAAGATTGTTTTCCGTGGAAAGGTAGTCTGGGCATTTAGAGGCATGGCGTTGGTGGTTACCCTCTTGTGCTCAAGTTCGGCAGCCAAGCACTTTAGCACTTGGTTGTGGCGCCAGGTGTATCTTCCTTGAGTTAGACTGGTCTTGCAACCCACCAAGATGTGTTTGAGGCTTGCTGGGGCTGCACACTGGAGACAGGCTGGGTCCTCTCCATACCAGAGATGTAGGTTGGTAGGAGAGGGCAGGACATCATATGTGGCTCTGATGATGAAACTTAGCCTATTAGACTCCATGCTCCACAGCTCGTTCCATGTGATTTTCCTCCTCTCCACGCTCTCCCACTTCATCCAGCGGCCTTGCTGGGCTTGGGAGACTGCCTTGGCGCACCTGGCTGCTTCCTCCTGGTGGCGCACCTCCTCAACCACCATCTTCCGCCGTTCGGTTGGAGTAGCCTTTTGCCATGTGGGTGTTGTTGTTTCCAAACCAAGGCCCCCTCTGCCATGTTGGACATGCCCCACTATATCCCGGTGTCTGAGGGCGGTCTTTGCCACCGCAACTGCTGCAGATGGCTTCCATTTCCTCCCCGTTGCTAGGATCGGAGCAGCACCTCTGACGAATGGATCCCGGGATTCTGTGAGAGTCATTTCCAGCCTTGATTTGGCACATTTGTACTCCTCCACCAGGCTTGAGATTGGTAGGGAGAGGGCTCCGTTGCCATACAGGCCTATGCTGCTA
Source organism: Nansenia antarctica (assembly GCF_963989245.1). Classification (NCBI taxonomy): domain Eukaryota; kingdom Metazoa; phylum Chordata; class Actinopteri; order Argentiniformes; family Microstomatidae; genus Nansenia; species Nansenia antarctica. Next base: position 26,213,105 of record NC_137677.1, on the reverse strand, counting down.
AGGCCTCTCGGCAGTCCAAGCCACTTCCTCACTTGTGCATTCACCAGTCTCTCCAGCCGGTTGGCATGGGATAGTGTGACCTCGTAGATGGAAATTGGCCACATGAGACGGGGCAGCAGCTAAAACTGAAAGCACCACAGCTTCAGCTTCCCAGGGAGAGCAGTGTTGTTGATCTGCTTGAGGCCACTGATTGTATCCTGCCTGAGTTGTTCCACCTGCTTCGAGTCTTTGAGTTCTGCGCTATACCAGCGGCCAAGGCTTTTGATAGGCTTCTCCAGAACTGTTGGTATTGGCTCGTTGTTGACGTGGAACCTCTCATTGGCGAGCTTGCCTTTGACAATGGAGATACTGCGGGACTTGCTGGGTTTAATCTCCATTCGTGCCCATTTGATGTTTCCCTGGAGTTTATCCAGCAGGCGTTTGGTGCATGCGTTTGTTGTTGTTATTGTCGTCATGTCATCCATGTACGCCCTGATTGGAGGAAGACGCAGCCCGCTCTTCAACCGTTCCCCTCCAACGACCCATCGGGATGCTCGAATAATGAGCTCCATTGCCATGGTAAACGCCAGTGGAGAGATGGTGCAGCCCGCCATTATGCCTATCTCGAGGTGCTGCCATGCAGTTGTACTGGCTTGTGCTGTAACACAAAACTGGAGGTCCTGGAAGTAGGCTTTGACCAGCCTTGTGATGCCCTCTGGGACTTGGAAGAAGTTGAACGCTGTCCACAAAATCTCATGAGGCACTGACCCGAAGGCATTGGCAAGATCTAAGAAAACCACATGCAGGTCTTTTTTCTCCTTCTTGGCCGTTTGTACCTGGTGCCAGATAACATTTGTGTGTTCCAGGCATCCTGAGAATCCACTTATCCCTGCCTTCTGCACTGAGGTGTCGACAAAGTTGTTCTTCTGCAAGAATACTGAGAGCCTCTGGGCCACAACACTGAAGAAAATCTTTCATTCCACATTCAGTAGACTCATCTGGCGGAACTGGTCGATGGTTGAGGAATTCTTCTCTTTGGGAATCAGGATCCCTCCTGCCCTTCGCCATGCCTTTGGTATGATTCCCTTTTCCCATGCCACTTTCATTAGCTTCCAGAGATATTTCAAGACGCCTGGACTGTTCTTATATAGCCTGTATGGAACGCCGTTGGGCCCAGGGGCTGAGGCTGTTCTTGCCCGTTTTACTGTGCTCTCAACTTCGCTCCATGTAGGGGGCCTTGTTTCCATCTGGTGCTCAGGTGGTTGGATTGGTGGCATGTCATCCGGAATGCTGGCTGGCACATGCCTCTGGTTGTCGGAGTAGGTCTTCCTCAGGTGCTCCTCTAGTTCCCTTATGGGTACTTTGAGGGTACCCGTTTTCTCCTTGACAAAGAGGTCTTTGACGAACTTGTAGGGATCTCTGTAGAAGGCAGTCCTCGTTCGCTCTTTCTTCTTGTGTTGCTTTCTCAAGCATTCTGCTCTTCGCAGTGTTGCAAGACGCTGCTTGATGTCGGCCTGTAGTGCCTCAAGTCCTTTCCTTTCCACTTCTGTGGCCTTCTTCCACTGTTTTCTCAGGCACCTTCTTTCTTTCACAAGTCTTTCAATCTCTTGTTGTCTCCTGGACTTGAGATGGGCTGATGGTTCCTTCTGTGTCCCATGGTTCTTACTTTTCACCCCAAATCTCTCTGCTCCATAGCTGTAAATGATCTCTCCAATCTTGTCCAGCTTTCTTTCCACGCCCCCTTTCAGACCTTCTAGAAGATGGACAAGGTCTGTGTCAGTGTTTTCCCACTCCTTTTTCTGGCAGGCTTTAGGCCACAAGATTTGAGGCTTCCGTCCATTCATCTTCCTCTCTACTGCTGTCTGTGGCTGGATAGGCTCTGGACTCATGTCCGTTGATGGATCTGTGCTTGGTTGAGTCTGGGGTTCTGATACCCTGTGGACTGTGGTGAATATCCTGCCACTGGGCTTCACTCGACTGATTTGCCCTACCTCTGAGGAAGTAGTGGTCAATGCGAGGCACCTCGCTAAGCTCTCTTAGGCACTTTTTCCTGCCCTGGTGGATCTTGAGACCCTTCTCTGATGTTATCTTTTTCCAGCCACAGATGCAGCTTTGTAGCTTGTGTCCTGCCAGTGTTGTTACTCTGTCAACTACCGTGCTGATCATTTGATTCGTTGTCATTTCCGTTCCAGGGTCTGTTACCATGTGATCCGCCGTTGAGTCATCTTCCGCCCCCGCTCTCGCAGACTCTAGGGGTGTTTTCCTTTGAACTTTTCGTAGCCATAGTTGGGTGGAACCAAGTCACTGTGTAGTGAAAGGCTCCTGCCAACACGGGTAGCTAACCCATGCCAGCCCCGTTGGGGTCTGTTCCCTCCTGTCAGCTGTCTCTTCAAGCCGTCACCAGGTCTTTCCCAGGTTGTCAGCTGCCCTTTCGCAGCGGTCACTGGTTTTGACACCAGACATCAGGATTCTTAATAGGACTAGATGTTAAAATCCCAAAATAATTAGCACAAAAATTGACTGAGTGGAGTTGGAGATGTCCTCTTGGGTGGAGTGGAATTTGGCAATGATCACGTGGTGCCACCAGTACGACACATCTTCAGTTGTGGTCCCCGACCTCATTGGGTGTTTCGGCCATTTATCACAAGACACCCTCTGCCGAGGTTGGCCCACCACAGGCTGATCAGGCCTGGGTGTGTGTCGCACGGTGGCACCACGTGGTCATTTGGGAGCCCATGTTGGGTCCCTACGTTTCAGCCACAGCCAGTGACTGCTCCGTTCTGCTGCAGTGGACAGTTCTTTAATTGCCTTCCGTTGGGCCTGTCCTCTGATCCCTACTGCCCTCAGGAGCCTTGTGGTGGAGCTGGCTACAAAGCCTCTGCAGCCCACCTCCACTGGCCACACCTTCACATTCCAGCCCCGCCCCTCTGCTTCGACTGCTAAGTTGGCATACCGCAGCCTCTTCCGTTCGAATGCCTCATCGATGGCCTCCTCCCATGGGACCGTCAGTTCTACGATGAAGACACGCCGGCAGGACTTGGACCAGAGGACTAGGTCTGGGCGCAGGTTGGTCACTGCAATTTCGGGTGGGAAGGTGAGCCTCTGGCTGAGGTCTACCCGCATTTCCCAATCCCGGGCTGCGTTCAGTGGGCCTGAGTCTGGAGGTGATGGCTTGGTCCGCTGTTTCTCCCCTTCCCGGATGAAGATTGTTTTCCGTGGAAAGGTAGTCTGGGCATTTAGAGGCATGGCGTTGGTGGTTACCCTCTTGTGCTCAAGTTCGGCAGCCAAGCACTTTAGCACTTGGTTGTGGCGCCAGGTGTATCTTCCTTGAGTTAGACTGGTCTTGCAACCCACCAAGATGTGTTTGAGGCTTGCTGGGGCTGCACACTGGAGACAGGCTGGGTCCTCTCCATACCAGAGATGTAGGTTGGTAGGAGAGGGCAGGACATCATATGTGGCTCTGATGATGAAACTTAGCCTATTAGACTCCATGCTCCACAGCTCGTTCCATGTGATTTTCCTCCTCTCCACGCTCTCCCACTTCATCCAGCGGCCTTGCTGGGCTTGGGAGACTGCCTTGGCGCACCTGGCTGCTTCCTCCTGGTGGCGCACCTCCTCAACCACCATCTTCCGCCGTTCGGTTGGAGTAGCCTTTTGCCATGTGGGTGTTGTTGTTTCCAAACCAAGGCCCCCTCTGCCATGTTGGACATGCCCCACTATATCCCGGTGTCTGAGGGCGGTCTTTGCCACCGCAACTGCTGCAGATGGCTTCCATTTCCTCCCCGTTGCTAGGATCGGAGCAGCACCTCTGACGAATGGATCCCGGGATTCTGTGAGAGTCATTTCCAGCCTTGATTTGGCACATTTGTACTCCTCCACCAGGCTTGAGATTGGTAGGGAGAGGGCTCCGTTGCCATACAGGCCTATGCTGCTAAGGCCTCTCGGCAGTCCAAGCCACTTCCTCACTTGTGCATTCACCAGTCTCTCCAGCCGGTTGGCATGGGATAGTGTGACCTCGTAGATGGAAATTGGCCACATGAGACGGGGCAGCAGCCCAAACTGAAAGCACCACAGCTTCGGCTTCCCAGGGAGAGCAGTGTTGTTGATCTGCTTGAGGCCACTGATTGTATCCTGCCTGAGTTGTTCCACCTGCTTCGAGTCTTTGAGTTCTGCGCTATACCAGCGGCCAAGGCTTTTGATAGGCTTCTCCAGAACTGTTGGTATTGGCTCGTTGTTGACGTGGAACCTCTCATTGGCGAGCTTGCCTTTGACAATGGAGATACTGCGGGACTTGCTGGGTTTAATCTCCATTCGTGCCCATTTGATGTTTCCCTGGAGTTTATCCAGCAGGCGTTTGGTGCATGCGTTTGTTGTTGTTATTGTCGTCATGTCATCCATGTACGCCCTGATTGGAGGAAGACGCAGCCCGCTCTTCAACCGTTCCCCTCCAACGACCCATCGGGATGCTCGAATAATGAGCTCCATTGCCATGGTAAACGCCAGTGGAGAGATGGTGCAGCCCGCCATTATGCCTATCTCGAGGTGCTGCCATGCAGTTGTACTGGCTTGTGCTGTAACACAAAACTGGAGGTCCTGGAAGTAGGCTTTGACCAGCCTTGTGATGCCCTCTGGGACTTGGAAGAAGTTGAACGCTGTCCACAAAATCTCATGAGGCACTGACCCGAAGGCATTGGCAAGATCTAAGAAAACCACATGCAGGTCTTTTTTCTCCTTCTTGGCCGTTTGTACCTGGTGCCAGATAACATTTGTGTGTTCCAGGCATCCTGAGAATCCACTTATCCCTGCCTTCTGCACTGAGGTGTCGACAAAGTTGTTCTTCTGCAAGAATACTGAGAGCCTCTGGGCCACAACACTGAAGAAAATCTTTCATTCCACATTCAGTAGACTCATCTGGCGGAACTGGTCGATGGTTGAGGAATTCTTCTCTTTGGGAATCAGGATCCCTCCTGCCCTTCGCCATGCCTTTGGTATGATTCCCTTTTCCCATGCCACTTTCATTAGCTTCCAGAGATATTTCAAGACGCCTGGACTGTTCTTATATAGCCTGTATGGAACGCCGTTGGGCCCAGGGGCTGAGGCTGTTCTTGCCCGTTTTACTGTGCTCTCAACTTCGCTCCATGTAGGGGGCCTTGTTTCCATCTGGTGCTCAGGTGGTTGGATTGGTGGCATGTCATCCGGAATGCTGGCTGGCACATGCCTCTGGTTGTCGGAGTAGGTCTTCCTCAGGTGCTCCTCTAGTTCCCTTATGGGTACTTTGAGGGTACCCGTTTTCTCCTTGACAAAGAGGTCTTTGACGAACTTGTAGGGATCTCTGTAGAAGGCAGTCCTCGTTCGCTCTTTCTTCTTGTGTTGCTTTCTCAAGCATTCTGCTCTTCGCAGTGTTGCAAGACGCTGCTTGATGTCGGCCTGTAGTGCCTCAAGTCCTTTCCTTTCCACTTCTGTGGCCTTCTTCCACTGTTTTCTCAGGCACCTTCTTTCTTTCACAAGTCTTTCAATCTCTTGTTGTCTCCTGGACTTGAGATGGGCTGATGGTTCCTTCTGTGTCCCATGGTTCTTACTTTTCACCCCAAATCTCTCTGCTCCATAGCTGTAAATGATCTCTCCAATCTTGTCCAGCTTTCTTTCCACGCCCCCTTTCAGACCTTCTAGAAGATGGACAAGGTCTGTGTCAGTGTTTTCCCACTCCTTTTTCTGGCAGGCTTTAGGCCACAAGATTTGAGGCTTCCGTCCATTCATCTTCCTCTCTACTGCTGTCTGTGGCTGGATAGGCTCTGGACTCATGTCCGTTGATGGATCTGTGCTTGGTTGAGTCTGGGGTTCTGATACCCTGTGGACTGTGGTGAATATCCTGCCACTGGGCTTCACTCGACTGATTTGCCCTACCTCTGAGGAAGTAGTGGTCAATGCGAGGCACCTCGCTAAGCTCTCTTAGGCACTTTTTCCTGCCCTGGTGGATCTTGAGACCCTTCTCTGATGTTATCTTTTTCCAGCCACAGATGCAGCTTTGTAGCTTGTGTCCTGCCAGTGTTGTTACTCTGTCAACTACCGTGCTGATCATTTGATTCGTTGTCATTTCCGTTCCAGGGTCTGTTACCATGTGATCCGCCGTTGAGTCATCTTCCGCCCCCGCTCTCGCAGACTCTAGGGGTGTTTTCCTTTGAACTTTTCGTAGCCATAGTTGGGTGGAACCAAGTCACTGTGTAGTGAAAGGCTCCTGCCAACACGGGTAGCTAACCCATGCCAGCCCCGTTGGGGTCTGTTCCCTCCTGTCAGCTGTCTCTTCAAGCCGTCACCAGGTCTTTCCCAGGTTGTCAGCTGCCCTTTCGCAGCGGTCACTGGTTTTGACACCAGACATCAGGATTCTTAATAGGACTAGATGTTAAAATCCCAAAATAATTAGCACAAAAATTGACTGAGTGGAGTTGGAGATGTCCTCTTGGGTGGAGTGGAATTTGGCAATGATCACGTGGTGCCACCAGTACGACACATCTTCAGTTGTGGTCCCCGACCTCATTGGGTGTTTCGGCCATTTATCACAAGACACCCTCTGCCGAGGTTGGCCCACCACAGGCTGATCAGGCCTGGGTGTGTGTCGCACGGTGGCACCACGTGGTCATTTGGGAGCCCATGTTGGGTCCCTACGTTTCAGCCACAGCCAGTGACTGCTCCGTTCTGCTGCAGTGGACAGTTCTTTAATTGCCTTCCGTTGGGCCTGTCCTCTGATCCCTACTGCCCTCAGGAGCCTTGTGGTGGAGCTGGCTACAAAGCCTCTGCAGCCCACCTCCACTGGCCACACCTTCACATTCCAGCCCCGCCCCTCTGCTTCGACTGCTAAGTTGGCATACCGCAGCCTCTTCCGTTCGAATGCCTCATCGATGGCCTCCTCCCATGGGACCGTCAGTTCTACGATGAAGACACGCCGGCAGGACTTGGACCAGAGGACTAGGTCTGGGCGCAGGTTGGTCACTGCAATTTCGGGTGGGAAGGTGAGCCTCTGGCTGAGGTCTACCCGCATTTCCCAATCCCGGGCTGCGTTCAGTGGGCCTGAGTCTGGAGGTGATGGCTTGGTCCGCTGTTTCTCCCCTTCCCGGATGAAGATTGTTTTCCGTGGAAAGGTAGTCTGGGCATTTAGAGGCATGGCGTTGGTGGTTACCCTCTTGTGCTCAAGTTCGGCAGCCAAGCACTTTAGCACTTGGTTGTGGCGCCAGGTGTATCTTCCTTGAGTTAGACTGGTCTTGCAACCCACCAAGATGTGTTTGAGGCTTGCTGGGGCTGCACACTGGAGACAGGCTGGGTCCTCTCCATACCAGAGATGTAGGTTGGTAGGAGAGGGCAGGACATCATATGTGGCTCTGATGATGAAACTTAGCCTATTAGACTCCATGCTCCACAGCTCGTTCCATGTGATTTTCCTCCTCTCCACGCTCTCCCACTTCATCCAGCGGCCTTGCTGGGCTTGGGAGACTGCCTTGGCGCACCTGGCTGCTTCCTCCTGGTGGCGCACCTCCTCAACCACCATCTTCCGCCGTTCGGTTGGAGTAGCCTTTTGCCATGTGGGTGTTGTTGTTTCCAAACCAAGGCCCCCTCTGCCATGTTGGACATGCCCCACTATATCCCGGTGTCTGAGGGCGGTCTTTGCCACCGCAACTGCTGCAGATGGCTTCCATTTCCTCCCCGTTGCTAGGATCGGAGCAGCACCTCTGACGAATGGATCCCGGGATTCTGTGAGAGTCATTTCCAGCCTTGATTTGGCACATTTGTACTCCTCCACCAGGCTTGAGATTGGTAGGGAGAGGGCTCCGTTGCCATACAGGCCTATGCTGCTAAGGCCTCTCGGCAGTCCAAGCCACTTCCTCACTTGTGCATTCACCAGTCTCTCCAGCCGGTTGGCATGGGATAGTGTGACCTCGTAGATGGAAATTGGCCACATGAGACGGGGCAGCAGCCCAAACTGAAAGCACCACAGCTTCAGCTTCCCAGGGAGAGCAGTGTTGTTGATCTGCTTGAGGCCACTGATTGTATCCTGCCTGAGTTGTTCCACCTGCTTCGAGTCTTTGAGTTCTGCGCTATACCAGCGGCCAAGGCTTTTGATAGGCTTCTCCAGAACTGTTGGTATTGGCTCGTTGTTGACGTGGAACCTCTCATTGGCGAGCTTGCCTTTGACAATGGAGATACTGCGGGACTTGCTGGGTTTAATCTCCATTCGTGCCCATTTGATGTTTCCCTGGAGTTTATCCAGCAGGCGTTTGGTGCATGCGTTTGTTGTTGTTATTGTCGTCATGTCATCCATGTACGCCCTGATTGGAGGAAGACGCAGCCCGCTCTTCAACCGTTCCCCTCCAACGACCCATCGGGATGCTCGAATAATGAGCTCCATTGCCATGGTAAACGCCAGTGGAGAGATGGTGCAGCCCGCCATTATGCCTATCTCGAGGTGCTGCCATGCAGTTGTACTGGCTTGTGCTGTAACACAAAACTGGAGGTCCTGGAAGTAGGCTTTGACCAGCCTTGTGATGCCCTCTGGGACTTGGAAGAAGTTGAACGCTGTCCACAAAATCTCATGAGGCACTGACCCGAAGGCATTGGCAAGATCTAAGAAAACCACATGCAGGTCTTTTTTCTCCTTCTTGGCCGTTTGTACCTGGTGCCAGATAACATTTGTGTGTTCCAGGCATCCTGAGAATCCACTTATCCCTGCCTTCTGCACTGAGGTGTCGACAAAGTTGTTCTTCTGCAAGAATACTGAGAGCCTCTGGGCCACAACACTGAAGAAAATCTTTCATTCCACATTCAGTAGACTCATCTGGCGGAACTGGTCGATGGTTGAGGAATTCTTCTCTTTGGGAATCAGGATCCCTCCTGCCCTTCGCCATGCCTTTGGTATGATTCCCTTTTCCCATGCCACTTTCATTAGCTTCCAGAGATATTTCAAGACGCCTGGACTGTTCTTATATAGCCTGTATGGAACGCCGTTGGGCCCAGGGGCTGAGGCTGTTCTTGCCCGTTTTACTGTGCTCTCAACTTCGCTCCATGTAGGGGGCCTTGTTTCCATCTGGTGCTCAGGTGGTTGGATTGGTGGCATGTCATCCGGAATGCTGGCTGGCACATGCCTCTGGTTGTCGGAGTAGGTCTTCCTCAGGTGCTCCTCTAGTTCCCTTATGGGTACTTTGAGGGTACCCGTTTTCTCCTTGACAAAGAGGTCTTTGACGAACTTGTAGGGATCTCTGTAGAAGGCAGTCCTCGTTCGCTCTTTCTTCTTGTGTTGCTTTCTCAAGCATTCTGCTCTTCGCAGTGTTGCAAGACGCTGCTTGATGTCGGCCTGTAGTGCCTCAAGTCCTTTCCTTTCCACTTCTGTGGCCTTCTTCCACTGTTTTCTCAGGCACCTTCTTTCTTTCACAAGTCTTTCAATCTCTTGTTGTCTCCTGGACTTGAGATGGGCTGATGGTTCCTTCTGTGTCCCATGGTTCTTACTTTTCACCCCAAATCTCTCTGCTCCATAGCTGTAAATGATCTCTCCAATCTTGTCCAGCTTTCTTTCCACGCCCCCTTTCAGACCTTCTAGAAGATGGACAAGGTCTGTGTCAGTGTTTTCCCACTCCTTTTTCTGGCAGGCTTTAGGCCACAAGATTTGAGGCTTCCGTCCATTCATCTTCCTCTCTACTGCTGTCTGTGGCTGGATAGGCTCTGGACTCATGTCCGTTGATGGATCTGTGCTTGGTTGAGTCTGGGGTTCTGATACCCTGTGGACTGTGGTGAATATCCTGCCACTGGGCTTCACTCGACTGATTTGCCCTACCTCTGAGGAAGTAGTGGTCAATGCGAGGCACCTCGCTAAGCTCTCTTAGGCACTTTTTCCTGCCCTGGTGGATCTTGAGACCCTTCTCTGATGTTATCTTTTTCCAGCCACAGATGCAGCTTTGTAGCTTGTGTCCTGCCAGTGTTGTTACTCTGTCAACTACCGTGCTGATCATTTGATTCGTTGTCATTTCCGTTCCAGGGTCTGTTACCATGTGATCCGCCGTTGAGTCATCTTCCGCCCCCGCTCTCGCAGACTCTAGGGGTGTTTTCCTTTGAACTTTTCGTAGCCATAGTTGGGTGGAACCAAGTCACTGTGTAGTGAAAGGCTCCTGCCAACACGGGTAGCTAACCCATGCCAGCCCCGTTGGGGTCTGTTCCCTCCTGTCAGCTGTCTCTTCAAGCCGTCACCAGGTCTTTCCCAGGTTGTCAGCTGCCCTTTCGCAGCGGTCACTGGTTTTGACACCAGACATCAGGATTCTTAATAGGACTAGATGTTAAAATCCCAAAATAATTAGCACAAAAATTGACTGAGTGGAGTTGGAGATGTCCTCTTGGGTGGAGTGGAATTTGGCAATGATCACGTGGTGCCACCAGTACGACACATCTTCAGTTGTGGTCCCCGACCTCATTGGGTGTTTCGGCCATTTATCACAAGACACCCTCTGCCGAGGTTGGCCCACCACAGGCTGATCAGGCCTGGGTGTGTGTCGCACGGTGGCACCACGTGGTCATTTGGGAGCCCATGTTGGGTCCCTACGTTTCAGCCACAGCCAGTGACTGCTCCGTTCTGCTGCAGTGGACAGTTCTTTAATTGCCTTCCGTTTGGCCTGTCCTCTGATCCCTACTGCCCTCAGGAGCCTTGTGGTGGAGCTGGCTACAAAGCCTCTGCAGCCCACCTCCACTGGCCACACCTTCACGTTCCAGCCCCGCCCCTCTGCTTCGACTGCTACGTTGGCATACCGCAGCCTCTTCCGTTCGAATGCCTCATCGATGGCCTCCTCCCATGGGACCGTCAGTTCTACGATGAAGACACGCTGGCAGGACTTGGACCAGAGGACTAGGTCTGGGCGCAGGTTGGTCACTGCAATTTCGGGTGGGAAGGTGAGCCTCTGGCTGAGGTCTACCCGCATTTCCCAATCCCGGGCTGCGTTCAATGGGCCTGAGTCTGGAGGTGATGGCTTGGTCCGCTGTTTCTCCCCTTCCCGGATGAAGATTGTTTTCCGTGGAAAGGTAGTCTGGGCATTTAGAGGCATGGCGTTGGTGGTTACCCTCTTGTGCTCAAGTTCGGCAGCCAAGCACTTTAGCACTTGGTTGTGGCGCCAGGTGTATCTTCCTTGAGTTAGACTGGTCTTGCAACCCACCAAGATGTGTTTGAGGCTTGCTGGGGCTGCACACTGGAGACAGGCTGGGTCCTCTCCATACCAGAGATGTAGGTTGGTAGGAGAGGGCAGGACATCATATGTGGCTCTGATGATGAAACTTAGCCTATTAGACTCCATGCTCCACAGCTCGTTCCATGTGATTTTCCTCCTCTCCACGCTCTCCCACTTCATCCAGCGGCCTTGCTGGGCTTGGGAGACTGCCTTGGCGCACCTGGCTGCTTCCTCCTGGTGGCGCACCTCCTCAACCACCTCCAATAAATACAGCGACCCAGCCACACAGGTAGGGATGGGAATTGATATGGTTTCAACTGTTTTATTATCTCTGAGAATGCAATTAGAAAAACATGCCTATATGCCTATAATGAAAGGAATTGATAAGCTTGGAGGCATACAATGTAGATTCTCTGAGTTAACTATTCTCTAATGATTCTACACACAGGAGCTTATGGACATCACTTTGTTCGTTGATCCAGGATTCAAGACAGAATACATGAGTGCAGAGAATGTCCCAGACATCAAAGCAAGAGTGAAGATCGAAATGGAACAGGTGGCACGAAAGGTAACTTGTATTTATGTGCAGTTTAGTGAACACAAGATGCCACATGCAATGATATTGTATTTTGATTTCATTGATCGGCAATTTTTTTAATGTTTACATAAAATGGCCAATTGCTCAGAATTACATTGATGCAAAACTTAACAGCCCTCATCTCTACGCTCATCTCTGTGTTTTCCAGGAGAAGAGGGCTCATGCCAGCACCACAGACGCTGTGCTTCAGAGTGCAGGAGAGGCAGAGCCATCCACTGCAAAGAAGACAAAGCGGTCATTGGGCAGCTTCTTTAAGAGAAGCACTGCTGTGCCCCCTGCTTCAACCACTGCGCAGTTGATGGGTGCCATAGAAGCTGAGGTGAACACCTACCTAATGACTCCCACCATCGATGGAGAGGAGGATCCCCTGGCCTGGTGGAAGGTTCACTGTGTTAACTTTCCGATGCTGAGCATGCTGGCTCGCAAATTCTTGTGTATACCAGCCACAAGTTCCCCATCAGAAAGAGTGTTTAGTGCTGGAGACAACGTGGTCACTTGTCAGCGTTCATGTCTGAAACCAGCAAAGGTTGACATGCTGGTTTTCTTGACCAAAAATCTGTAAAGATAAACATTTGTGTTGAGAAGTAGAGATGACAGGGAATTACTATTTTATTTGTTCTGCGTTTTATCTATTTCAATGTTCACAGAAAGGACCTATTCTTTTTTACTGGATCATTTTTATTATCACTTTATTTAATTTGATTGCAGTATGTGCAATATTTAGATGCTGCTCCTGAGCCATAATTGAATAACCTTGTTTGTAGAAAGGTCCTATTTTATTTTGATATTGGAATTGTTAAAAAAAATATATATACACTTGTTGAGAGAAACAAAATGGTGTTGCTGTTTAAAAAACCCATAAATAAATATGTTGTCCCAATTCATATCTTTTAAGTTCTCATCCTTGCATTAGAATTAGAGCAGTTAATAGTTTGATGGTATCATGTGGTAATGCTCTCTGAAAATAGAAGATGATTGACAGATTCATCCAATCACCTGCCAAGTATTTTTGAAAGTACCTGTCCTTTTTCAAACAGCTTCCAATGGAGCTTTCCTAGATGGTTGTGTGAAACAAACCATCTGAGTCAGGTTAGTAATGCTCCATCACATGTTTTAAATCTATTACACAGTGAATCTTAAACTGAAGCTTGACTTTAAAGCAATCCAATGTAAGTTTAGTTCTTTCACTCGTAACTCGGGCTGTGGGGCTGCTAGAGACGGGAGCCAATTTGTGCTCCTAAGTCCCCTGAAGATGTACAAACAAACTGCACGTTGATACGACCTTACTAGCCGGAGATATTGCCGCATTTTACCAAAACTTCAGTTGGGTGGCTTTAAAAAATAATAATCGCAACTTAAATCGCAATCGCAATAGTTGTCCAAATAATCGCAATTAGATTTTTTTCCCAAATCGTGCAGCCCTAATACTAACTTGATTTTGAACATGTAAAGATGCTGGGTGGTAGAACGCACATATCTAGGAAAAGTCATGAAAGGAGGGTCCTGACATTTGATCTAGTGCAAAGGTAGAATTTTTTTTGTACTCACTGGTGCCCGATGACACCTCACGGCTTTCCTAGTGTTAAGGCAGCTAATACAGCCAATCATGGACCTTGGATTATGAAGAACAGGCCAATGAAACATTGCGAGTTTCTGGCTAGGGAGGGACATGCAAATTAAGACAGATAAGACAATTAGAACACTAGGTATCCCCCACAATAGACACTCCCCGTTCTTCAAGACACTCCCCGATCTTCTCCCCCGCGACCACGGGGCCGCCCCCGTCTTGCAGCACCCCCACCTGCCCCCCGTTCTTCTCCCCCGCGACCACGGGGCCGCCCCCGTCTTGCTGATCTTCTCCCCCGCGACCACGGGGCCGCCCCCGTCTTGGTATATTGCCATGGTAACCACGGGGCTGCCCCCATCTTGCTGCACCCCCACCTGCCAGACCCACCTGCCGGAATTGCTTCGCAAACGCTTTGATGCTCCTGTGCGAAGTTTCAGACGAAAACAAGCATGCTGAAGGCGGTGGACCCCAGGAAAGCCTCTGGGCCGGATGGCGTCCTGGGACGGGTGCTGAGGGACTGCGCCGACCAGCTGGCCGGGGTTTTCACCAACATCTTCAACCAGTCCCTGTCCCAGGCCACCATCCCACCCTGCCTGAAAACCTCAACTATCATCCCAGTCCCGAAGAAAAGCACGGTGAGCTGCCTAAACGACTACCGCCCGGTGGCACTCACACCAATCATCATGAAGTGCTTCGAGAAACTAGTCCGGGCCCACATACTCACACGCCTCCCGCCCAACCTGGATCCATACCAGTTCGCCTACAGAGCCCAAAGGTCCACAGAGGACGCCATCGCGACGACTCTCCACGCCACTCTATCCCACCTGGAGAGGGGAAACAGCTACGCGAGACTGCTCTTTGTGGACTTCAGCTCTGCCTTCAACACCATCCTTCCAGACAGGCTAGTGACCAAACTACTAGACCTGGGACTATCACACTCTATATGTGCATGGATCAAGGACTTCCTGTCCGACCGCCCCCAGAGGGTGCGGGTGGGCTCCCACACCTCCACAGCCCTCAGACTCAGCACTGGGTCCCCCCAGGGCTGCGTGCTAAGCCCCATCCTCTACAACCTCTACACCTACGACTTCACCCCCGTCCACCCCAGCAACTCCATCGTAAAGTTTGCAGACGACACCACCGTGGTGGGCTGCATCTCGGGGGGGGACGAGGCGGCGTACAGGGATGAGGTAGAGCAGCTGAGCAAGCTGTGCAAGGTTAACAACCTGCTGCTGAACAAGTCAAAGACCCAGGAAATCATCGTGGACTTCAGGAGGAAAAAATCTGAGATCCAGCCCCTGCTCATCGACGGAGAGAGCGTGGAGAGAGTCTCAACCCTCCGATTCCTGGGGGTGCACATACAGGATGATGCGGCTGTTACACCGTATGAAAAGGGCTCACGAAGGCACCGTGAAATAACCAATTCCATCAAGCATTACCTCGCTAAAGACATGATGGTGTCTATTAACACTGTGAGCAACGAAGGGTTTAAAAAACTAATCCAAACGCTGGATAAAAGTACTAACAACCGATCTGCGGTCGAGCCGTGCACTTCATACATTACGACGAGTTGAAGAGTTGCCAGCAAACGGTATACTTTTCCTGCTTTATCTATTTATCTATCTATCTATACAGAAAGGACCTATTCTTTTTTACTGGACATTTTTATTATCACTTTATTTAACTTGATTGCAGTATGTGCAATATTTAGATGCTGCTCCTGAGCCATAATTAAATACAAACCTTGTTTGTAGAAAGTAATGCTCTCTGAAATTAGCCCATGATAGACGGATTCATCCAATTACCTGCCCAACTTTAAAGCAACCCAGTGTAAGTTTAGTTCTTTCACTCGTAGCTCGGGCTGTGGGGGTGCTAGAGGAGGGAGAAGACGTACAAACAAACTGCACGTCGATACGACCTTCCTAGGCGGAGATATGGCCACACATTACAAAAACTTCCTTTCGGTCGCTTTAAAAAAAAAAAACTCAAATTAAATCGCAATCGCAATATCTGTCCAAATAATCGCAATTCGATTTCCCCCCAAATCGTGCAGCCCTAATAGAGTCGTTACCTTTATCATCCAGAAATAAAATACAATTCCTCCAAGCTGGCGACCTCGACGGACTCACATTAGTAGTAGAATGAAACACGCTGTCGTCTTTTGATGACGTCATCACCGGGTCCTTCCGGAGCTGTGTTCTGGAACTCCGCCCACTTAGCTCGGGTGTGTTCCTTCTAAATAAAAGCGCCCACGTTAAACTTGTTTAAGCATTTAGAAATACTACATATGGATAAAGTCACCCAAATGATATGCTACTACATCTGGAAATAAACATGTCAATAAAGATGTAATCCTACTCTATGACTGTATTATTTGTGTTTTGAAGGGTTTATAATTCTTCTAATATCCAGACTGCTGCACTGCATAGAGGACATATAATGGATTGTAAACAATGAGGGGTAGTGGTGGTCTAGTGGATAGTGAGTTGGACTTGTGATCGGAAGGTTGTGAGTTCAAATCCCGCCTGAAGCCACACCACTACTAGTGTGCCCGTGGGTAAGGCACTTAGCCCTCAGTTACTCCAGGGGGAATGTCCCTGTAATTCGTAATTGTAAGTCGCTTTGGATAAAAGCGTCTGCTAAATGGCAAAATTATTATTAATTAATTATAAATAATCTTCTAAGGCTAAACATGGTAGTAATCATGTAGTAATCATGATAGAATATGTGTTAGAATACTTCGTATGACACCCCTCAAGTTTGAAAATCACTTGACTCATTCTAGAGGTGTTTCTGAGTACTGAGCAGTGGTGTGCAGTCAGGTGAGGCAGGGTAGGCAGTGCCTCACCCAGGCATTTAAGAAAGAAAAAGAATATCAGTCTTTTAAAAATATTTTTCAAAAAAATATATATTTTTATTTATTTTACTCATCATTCTTAACTTTAATGTGTTAAAATGTTGTTAAAATAAAAATAAATGATGTAAAATGTGTTGTTTTAAAAATATAATGCATGCCCTGGCACTAGGAGAGTTTGCTCCCAAAGCTAGCTGATTGCTGGCGAGAGGCTGAGGCAGACTGTGCTTGTGCCTCTGTGCTATGCGAAGTGATAGACCAACAGTTTCGTAGGTTTGCGCATGCGTAGTCTGTTCTCACATTGTCTTCATTGATCGACGTTGAAGCACCGTGCGACGCTACCTCTGACAGCATGATTGACAGTTTGCGTTTGGCTTGCCGTAGCGGCATCCTCTGCTGTTTGCGCCGCGGTTCTACATTTCCCCAGCTTACTTGCGATCGGCATCATGGATATCCAACAGTTAAAAAGATTTTCAAATTTCAGTTTTGAGCAAAAACGAAATGTGATTGAAAATGGGAGGGCAACACCTGACCTATCTCAATCATAACCCAAAGGAAGGGACAGAAGATTGTACGAACATTTCAAACGGAATGGTACAAAAAAAAGGACTGGCTGTGTGGATGTAGCCAGACTAACAAGCTATTCTGCTTCCCTTGCCTACTGTTCTCATCTAGCGACAGCGTGTGGGTGAAAGGGGGCTACTGTGACCTGAACAATTTTCCAAGAGCTTTAGAGAAGCATGAAAAATCCACAGCCCACATCCACTCTCAGATTGCCTTGGAAACCTTTGGCAAAAGTCGCATAGACATGGCCCTGGATGAGCAGCACCGGCTGCATGTTATTGCACACAACGCAAAGGTAAAGGAGAACAGGGAAATGTTGAAAAGCCTAATTGATGCAACATGCTACCTTGCTAAACAAGAATCAGCATTTCGGGGGAACGACGAGAGCAGTAGCTCCATCAATCGTGGGAATTATGTCGAACTTTAACATTTGATGGCAGAAAAGGATGAGAAATTAGCCGCACATTTGCCTACGCATGTTACATATGCTTAAGATAATGTAGGCTATTGCGTGCCGGTTCAAATGCTGTAAATCCTGTGTTGTTGATGCAGGTGAATTTATATTGTCATTGAGCTGTTTTGCGTGCTGCTGTAAGTCCTGTTGAGATGCAGGTGAATGTAGGTAATGCCATACAGGCTGTTGCGCTACGCTATGTGTAGTTATGAGATAACAATACATGACATTTTTGACCAGCTATTTGATAGTATAGTATATATGGGCTATGTGATTGACTTTATATTATAGTATATTAGCCTACATTACATTACAGTCATTTAGCCGACGCTTTTATTCAAAGCGACTTACAATAATTGCATTTAACATAGGAGTGTACTGCTTTTTTAAGGCAAAATGAAGAATAGCAAACTAAAAATACAGTATAGCAATATAGCAATAGCATAGAGAAGAATAGCAAACTAACAATACAATAGGTGGGAGGATTCTGGTATGCCTACTTCTTGAAGAAGTGAGTTTTGAGCCTGCGGCAAAAGATATAAGGGCTATTGATTGCCTTTATAGTATGCGCTATGCCATTTGAAGTCTGGCTGCTGCGTTACTCGCATGCTTTTTTTTAAATAGCTCACTGCCTACCCAGCCAATGACCTCACTGCACGTTACTGGTGCATGTGGCCTTTAGGGCCTCTAGTTCCATACACACACCGGGGCTAACATGAATAAATAACATGTGACATACAGTAAAAGGTGTATGTTAGTGCATGTGGCCTTTAGGGCCTCTAGTTCCACACACACACCGGGGCTAACATGAATAAATAACATGTGACATACAGTAAAAGGTGTATGTTAGTGCATGTGGCCTTTAGGGCCTCTAGTTCCACACACACACACCGGGGCTAACATGAATAAATAACATGTGACATACAGTAAAAGGTGTATGTTAGTGCATGTGGCCTTTAGGGCCTCTAGTTCCACACACACACCGGGGCTAACATGCGCCATACTGGACGGTACTAGAATAGGCTACAAAAGAACCAACGCATTTGCCTTTGGCCAGTTAAAGTTATTATTCATCTGGCTAATATCTTAGTTGTCCTTACCTGCGACGCGATGCTTTATACACTCCGGGAGTGTCGAGCTGCATACGCTGTCTTGCATAAGGAGAATGGAATCAACCTTTGATCAGATAGAATGAAAATGCTGCTCTGACAAAAACACAAACACTGGCGTCTGTTGATGACGTCACCAATGGGCGTTTCACTTTCTTCACAGGGATAGAGGCACATTCAGCGGAAAATAAACACACGTCTCAGAATGATTACAAAACTAAAGATGATACAAATTAATTGTATATATTAATTATTTATCAACACTACGTAACATAAGATTAGAAAACTGTAGACCGGTGTCCTCAGACACAAAGGACCAAATACTTTACGGCAAGCAACAATAACAATGAACAATTAACAGTGCAATGCAATACGACTACTACTACTTATAATAATAATAATAATAATAATAATAATAATAATAATAATAATAATAATAATAATAATAATAATAACAACAAAAGAAAAAGAAAACAGAATAGCAGCAGAAACTCAACAACAAAACCCAACCACATCAGACAGGCCAACACCCTGCCAACATTCAAACAGGCCCTCAAAACCCACCTCTTCAAGCTCGCCTTCACCAGTTAACCCTCTCCTTCCCATGTGTCCCCAGCACTACCTCAATTAGGCCCCTATACTTTCTTCTATTTACCTTTTGTTTCTTTTTATTATTACTACTCGATCTTTTCAGTTTGTAAAGCGTCTTTGAGTGTCTAGAAAAGCGCTATATAAGTCTAATGTATTATTATTATTATTATTATTATTAGTAGTAGTAGTAGTAGTATTAGTATTATTATTATTATTATTATTATTATTATTATTATTATTATTATTACATGTAAGTGATCCTTCCTGGTTCTTGTTACGAGAGTTGACCTGCAGGTGGCACCACCTGCAGTGAGTGTTACTTACGAGTGAACTTGTTGAGCTTGTTGAGCTTGTTGATACATTGATTACTATGCTAGCACAGAGATAAGATGTACGTTCTGTATTGTCCTTGAACTGCGAGTAAAGAGACTTTGATTATAACCGTATCCGCATGATCATTTTAACATGGTGTCAGAACTGGACTCAGCGGCAAACGACAGAAGAAGGGAATAACATACCCAAAGACGAAAAAACATTCTGATAACTATCGTTACTGCTGAGACGGACCGCGCTAGCTATCACGAACGCAATGGCTGAAGCTAAAGCTATTTACCCGGCGATTCCAGTGCCGGAACGGATGGACATGAAAGGGGATGTATATAGCAACTGGACATTCTTTAGAGCACAGTGGGAAAACTACGAGATTGCAACTGGGCTGGATAAGAAGGATGACAAGATCCGCATAGCTACCCTACTAACCATAATAGGTAAGGAATGCCACATGCTGCAACGGCACCTTCACATGACAGAAGCAGACAGACTCAAACCTGACAAGATTCTAGATGCACTTGAACAGCATTTCGAACCATCCAGGAATGTGATTTATGAACGGTATATATTCAATAGCACCCAACAGAGCCAGAGTGAGTCAGTAGACCAATATGTTGCAAACTTAAGGAAGCTAGCACATACATGTAACTTTGGCCAGCTGAATGAAGAAATGATACGTGACAGGCTTGTCATTGGGACAAAAGACATTAGCGCACGCACGCGCATGCTGAGAGAAGCTAAACTCACCCTAGCGGCAGCCGTAGACACGTGCAGGGCAAGCGAACAAGCACAGATACAAAACAAAAGAATGAGCGGAGGTGAGCAGGAGACTGTGAGTTATGCTTCAAGAGAAAGACATTCAGAGGGGCGTGGCTTCACTCGACACAAGCCGACAGAACCTCCAAGCACCACAAGTAGAGAAAGGAAACCAGGAGTCACATGCCACTACTGTGGGTCTACACATGAACGTCTGAAATGCCCAGCATATGGAACCATTTGCAAAACCTGTGGCAAGAAAAACCATTTTGCTAAGGTATGCAAACAAGCACAACACAAACGTCATGTTAACGTAATGCAGGATGCATACAATGAGCCAGATAGTGAATCACCAGATGAAATGTGGTACATTTCACATGTAAACTCTATACAGGACACAGCACACAAACTGTTTGTCAATCTAAAGCTTACCCCACAAATGCATGGAAAAGTGACATATGACCCCAGCCACACAGTGAAATGTCAATTAGACACAGGCTCCACTGTCAATGTATTAAGCTACCGAGACCTACAATGCATTACACAGGATGGCAACCCTGCTCTTCGTCCCAGCAAAGCCACTCTCAAGCTATATGATGGGTCATTGATAAAGCCAACTGGAGAAGTCAGACTGAAAACGGAACATGATGGACAGACTCACATGCTAAATTTCCAGGTCATGGAGTCATCACAGGTCCCTCTGCTGTCAGCTGACACGTGCCAGAAACTGGATTTGATCAGGGTGAATCACAGACATGCAGTTCATCATCTGGACACTCCACAAACGCCCACCAAAACGCATACAGCACACACGACAGAGGAGATAATATCCAAGTATGAAGATGTATTTGAAGGGCTTGGCTGCCTACCTGGTGAGCTACACCTGAAAGTCGACACTGATATACGGCCAGTACAACACCTGCCACGGCGTGTTCCAATACCACTAAAGAAAAAGGTCACAGAAGCGATAAAGTCAATGGAAGAGCAAGGAATCATCGTTAAAGTCACTGAGCCCACGCAATGGATCAGCAACATGGTCGTCATCGAGAAGCCAGGGAAACTGCGCACCTGCATTGACCCGAGTGCGCTCAACAAGGCTCTGCTGAGGTCCCACTATCAGATGCCTACCATAGAGGAGATATTGCCAGACATCGCGAATGCCAAGGTATTTTCAGTTTTAGATGCAAAGGATGGATACTGGCAGGTGAAGCTGGATGAGGAAAGCAGCTATCTCACTACATTCTGGACACCTCTGGGAAGATACAGGTGGTTAAGGATGCCATTTGGCATCAAGCCAGCAGCTGAAGAATACCAGCGCAGACAACATGATGTACTACAGGGACTGGCTGGTGTGAGTGTCATAGCTGATGACATCCTTCTCTATGGCTGTGGAGACACACAAGAGACAGCATTAGCTGACCACGACAAAAACCTTGCAGCCCTATTGCAAAGGGCGAGAGAGGTCAACTTAAAGTTGAACAAGAAAAAACTCAAGCTGAAGCAGCCCAGTGTGCCATACATGGGTCATCTTCTCACCACAGAGGGCCTACTCCCGGACCCAGAGAAGGTAACGGCGGTGCAAAACATGCAGACACCAACTGACATCAAAGCACTGCAGAGGTTTCTGGGGTTTGTAAATTACCTAGCTAAATTCCTTCCCCACCTATCTGATGTGTGTGAACCACTCAGGAGACTGACCGACAAGGACATCCAATGGGCGTGGCTTCCACAACATGACACAGCCATTGACACTGTGAAGACTTTAGTCACTCATCACCCAGTACTAAAGTATTATGACATAAGGGAGGAGGTGACAATTCAATGTGATGCTAGTGAAACGGGCCTCGGTGCAGCTCTCATGCAAAATGGACAACCTGTTGCATACGCCTCCAGGACTCTAACTCCTACAGAACAGAGATACGCTCAAATAGAAAAAGAATGCCTCGCTATTGTCTTTGCATGTGACAAATTTGATCAATACATTCATGGCAGGGAGAGCATCACAGTGCACAGCGACCACAAACCGCTCGAGGTGATCTTCAAGAAGTCCCTTCTCACAGCCCCCAAGAGGCTACAGAGGATGCTACTACGGCTCCAACGCTATCAGCTACAGGTACAATACAAACAGGGCAAACTGCTACATGTGGCAGATTTCCTATCTAGAACTGCTCAACCCAATACAACACACACACAAATGCAAACACCAGCCACAGTCTACGCCATGGGCCTGACCGCTGAAGCCCTCGAACACGTGGATCACAGCAGCTGTACCAACATCTCTACCAAGACCCAAGAGTCCATCAGAGCCGCCACACTCAAAGATCCCTTATGTCAGGTTCTGCATGCCCGAATCGCTGGAGGCTGGCCCATCTCCAAGCGGGCAGTAGATCAAACACTGAGACCGTTCTGGACATTCAAAGAGGAGCTGGCAACCGATAATGGCCTGATATTCAAGGGTGACAGGGTTTTCATCCCAGAGTTACTACGAAATGACTTCCTATCAAAGATACATTCAGGGCACTCCGGCAGTGAAGCTAGCCTCAGGAAGGCACGGGACACAGTATTCTGGCCAGGAATAACAGAACATGTCAAGGACTATGTCAACAGATGTAGCACATGCAACTCCCTTCAGAGGAGACAACCAAAAGAATCACTCAATCCCCATCATCTCCCTAAACTCCCATGGTCTAAGGTAGGCATGGACCTATTCACTGTGAACCACTCACACTACCTTATAATGGTTGACTACTACTCTGACTACTGGGAGCTGGATGAATTGGAGGACACCACAGCTTCTACTGTCATCGATCGATGCAAACACCAGTTTAGCCGTCATGGCATACCTCACACAGTAATCTCAGACAATGGCCCACCCTTCTCGGGACTTGACTTTCAGACCTTCGCGAATGACTGGGACTTCCGACATGTAACGTCATCACCATACCACAGCCAAAGCAATGGCAAGGCGGAGTCAGCTGTTAAAATAGCCAAAACACTGCTAAAGAAGACAGCGTTGGCAGGAGAGGACCCATGGAAGGCAGTGCTGGCATGGAGAAACACTCCAACGGAGGGACTTGACAGCTCCCCAGCTCAGCGACTCATGTCCAGACGCACACGAACACACCTGCCCTCCAAGGACCTTCTGCTTCAACCTCTGGTAGTGCACAATGTGATAGAAAAAAAGCAAACAAAGGGGCTTATTTCAAAACACCACTATGATGCACATGCCCATGACATGCCAGTGATCATTCAAGGGGAGACAGTCCGAGTCTTGCTACAACCCAATGTACCCAACAGTGCATGGGCGCTTGGCATTTGCACTGACCAGAAGAGTGACCGGTCATATGAAGTGATGGTACATGGTAAAACATACCGAAGGAACAGGAAACACATCCGTCCAGTGGACGAAACACTCCGACTATCACCGCCTCAGAACCCTGAAGGAGAGGACGACTGGGGTACATGGGGTCGAGCTGAAACTAATACCGACGAGTACGCTCCAGCACTGGATGAACACACAGTCCAGCCGGCAGACCCTGAGCCTCAAGGTCTCCGGCAGACCAGAACCAGGTCCAACATCAAGCCACCAGAGAAATATACCAAAGACTATGTGACTTAACAATAATAATCCGCCCCCCCCAAAAAAAAAAAAAAAAAAAGAGGAATGATAATGGAATGTTTATTATCTTATTTACTGTTCATTGTTTATTGAGTGGCCACTGTAAGGACTACATGTTTAAGTTCAGTATCTCTGAGAGAATCGCTTCAATCGCTTCATTGATTATGTGAAAGGAGATGTTACGAGAGTTGACCTGCAGGTGGCACCACCTGCAGTGAGTGTTACTTACGAGTGAACTTGTTGAGCTTGTTGAGCTTGTTGATACATTGATTACTATGCTAGCACAGAGATAAGATGTACGTTCTGTATTGTCCTTGAACTGCGAGTAAAGAGACTTTGATTATAACCGTATCCGCATGATCATTTTAACAGTTCTCACTGAGACATGGACCACAGGGAACACGGCTACTCCAGCAGCCCTCTCTGCTCCTCTCAGCCCCCAGGGTTTGAAGTGATCTAACTCTTCAGTCCACCCCCCAGCACTACGTCTCCTGAGACACCCGCTTTTCCTCTTTACTGTGTCCCCTATGACTACTACTGGATGGATCTACTGCCCCCCTTGTACTGTTTCTCTGTTCTCCAGTGTCTATAAAAAACTAAAACGTTTTTTCCTTCTAGTTGCATTTCTTTGGCTTTGTTGATAATAGTCTTTGCTTCTGTATAAGAAAACAAACAGATACAGTATATAGCTACTTTCTTGGCTTGGAGAATATTTGACTGTTTACACAAATGAACAAAGAGTTTTCACAGCTTTTACAATAATGTAAATATTTTACAATAATGTACATATTTTACAATAATGTAAATATTTTACAATAATGTAAAATAAAAGCTTTAGGACAACATTTGATTTCAACATTTAATGTCAATGTATTCATTCTGATCTTGTACTGGGTCTGTGAACCCGTGCTGCCCTAGTGGTCGGATACGGAAGCTGACATCCTGACAGTGAACCGTCCCAGATACGGTAACTGACATCCTCCATCCATCCGTCCCAGTTCACGAGGACGGAATAAAACTGAGTCTGTCTGTGTATATATGCTGTCTACTTTGTGGTGTGTATATGCTGTCTATTCCCTGGTGTATAATAGACAGCATATATCTGCGCATGGATCAAGGACTTCCTGTTTGACCGCCCCCAGAGAGTGCGGGTGGGCTCCCACACCTCCACAGCCCTCAGACTCAGCACTGGGTCCCCCCAGGGCTGCGTGCTGAGCCCCATCCTCTACAACCTCTACACCTACGACTTCACCCCCGTCCACCCCAGCAACTCCATCATAAAGTTTGCAGACGACACCACCGTGGTGGGCTGCATCTCGGGGGGGGGGGGGGGCGGCGTACAGGGATGAGGTGGAGCAGCTGGGCAAGCTGTGCAAGGTTAACAACCTGCTGCTAAACCAGTTAAAGACCCAGGAAATCATCGTGGACTTCAGGAGGAAAAAATCTGAGGTCCAGCCCCTGCTAGTCGATGGAGGGAGCGTGGAGAGAGTCTCAACTTTCCGATTCCTGGGGGTGCACATACAGGAGGACCTGTCCTGGAGGACCAACACAGCAGCCATCATCAAGAAGGCACAACAGCGGCTCTACTTCCTGAGAGTCCTCAGGAAATAGCACCTCAGACAAGAGCGGCTTGTGACCTTCTACCGCTGCACAGTGGAGAGCATCCTCACCTACTGCATTTGCGTGTGGTTCTCCAGCTGCACAACCGCGGAGAGAAATGCGCTACAGAGAGTCGTGAGAACAGCACAGAAGATCACCGGCGCCCCCCTCCCCTCTCTGGAAGAGCTGTACAACACACGCTGTCTCAGGAAGGCCTCCAAGATCTCCAGGGACCCAACCCACCCTGGGTACGAACACTTTACCCGGCTGCCCTCGAAAAGGCGGTTCAGGACCTTGGCCGCAAGGACAAACAGACCGAAGAACAGCTTCTACCACAGGGCTGTCCAGGCCCTGAACACAGCAAAGACCTAGGTTCTGGGCCCTGGACAGTCTGGACGGATTGATGGCAGCTGCTGGACTGAAAACATCAGGTGTAGTGCTGAGGCACAAATATGTACATTTCAAGCCTGCAAACTGCGACACTTTAAATAAATGTGCAATAACACTATTGTGCAATATGACAACCCTAGTCGTCTATCTGTACAGTATAGTATAGTGGATAGTGTACATAGCCTTTATTTATGTAAACCAGCTCCTTCCCTTCTTGTGATTTTTTTTAAAGTGTTTTTTTTTCTTTCCTAACACCAGGGGAGCCACCCCTCCTAAATTTCGTTGTTTGGTACCTGTACTGTAGCAATGACAATAAAGACCATTCATTCATTCATTCATTCATTCATTCATTCATTCATTCATTCATTCATTTTATAAATTATATTTTTTTTTAAACATTCATTTCTACATTTGATGTGTCAAACATAATATTTAAGCATTGAAAAAAAATGATATTTTAAGCATTATATTTATAGATATATATTAGCAAGTTTAGACCCAGGATCTTTTTCATAATGGACATCAGGGGGACATTCCATGAACGTCGCTAAGGGACAATCCAGTCTTATTTTGATAAATCTTGCTAATTTCAGTGAGTTTCGTTCCCTGAATGTGGCTTAAAGAACTCGTTACTGAGTTACCATGGCATCTTATGCCTCTGAACTAAACAGGTTAACAGTCAAGATTAAGTTAGAAGCGTCAAAGAGGTAAAAAAAATCAGTCAAAAATGTCCAACAGGCGGAAACAAACCCCAGAAAGACAGTTCTGTGAAAAATGAGGTAATATAAGGTCCTATGGTAACATCAGACCTCAGACCTTTTTCTCTCAATGTGACAAAGCATGAATTCGCGTCTTTACTTCTTTACTTTACTTTAGTTCCAAAGAACATATTAACTATTATCCTTTAGATGGACTCACTTCAACTTATTGAGTGATTTGTTGATGACATTTTTGCATTTTAGCTCTTGCCCATTTTGCAAAGGGTATGAATACTTATGCACATGAGATATTTCTGTTTAAATGATAACACATTTGCAGAAATTCACTTTGGCATTATGGGTTATTAGATTTTTTTTAATTTAGTCAATTTTATTTTGACACAACAAAATGTGGAAAAAGTGTGATGACACACTGTGATGCGACACTGTATATCTCAGTATGTCCTGTATCAAACTTAACATAAAGTTCAAATACACTTCTTATTCAAATAAGCAGTCTGCATCTGCAATGTACACATCATTTCTATTTTTTGTTTTTGTTGAGTTTTTGTTTTGAAAGAACACGCCATCAGATACTGAAAACAATTAAAAACATCCAACCTTTAATTTAAGTAAAATTGCGTGGCGTTTGGTGGCGTAGCACACAAACGTCGACCATGTAACCGCAGGGTTCCTGGTTCAATTTCGGCCACGGACATATCCTGCATGTTGTCCCTTCTCTCTCTCTCTCTCTCACACATCCTTCCTATCAATCTCTACTGTCTCTATCACAATAAAAAGAAAAATACGAGTGGGACTGCCCAACTCAGAAAAAAAATACTTTAAAAAAACATGTGTGCCACAGTTATTGGGACCCCTGCATTTAGTACTTTGTACAACCTGCCTCACATCAAATCTATCACTAGAAATGCTTTTTATAATCTAAGGAATATTGCAAAAAAAAAAAAAAAACATTTTCTCCGGCAAACTGATGCAGAAGTGTTAATGCATTCTTTTGTTATTACCCGTTTGGACTATTGTAACAGTCTCCTTTCTGGTCTTCCGAAGAAAGCTATTGGCCAGCTGCAATTAGTCCAAAATGCAGCAGCGAGAGTTTTAACCAAAACAAGCAGAAGAGCTCATATACAGTTAAGTCCCTAAATATTTGAACGGTGACACAATTTCTATAATTTTGGCTCTGTATGCCACCACAATGGATTTGAAATTAAACAATCGAGATGTAATTGAAGTGCAGACTTTTAGCTTTAATTCAAGGGGTTGAACAAAAATATTGTATGAAACGTTTAGGAATTGCAACCATTTTTATACACTGTCCCCTATTTTCAGGAGCTCAAAAGTAATTGGACAAATTAACATAATCATGAATACAATTTTCTTTTTTACTACTTTGTCAATAATCTTTTGCAGGCAATGACTGCCTGAAGTCTGGAACCCATGGACATCATCATGCTGGGTTTCCTCCTTTGTGATGCTTTGCCAGGTCTTTACTGCAGCTGTCTTCAGTTGTTGTTTGTTCGTGGGTCTTTCTGCCTTTAGTTTTGTCTTCAGCAAGTGAAATGCATGCTCGATCGGGTTGAGATCAGGTGATTGACTCGGCCATTGCAGAATATTCCATTTCTTTGCCTTAAAAAATCCTGGGTTGCTTACGCAGTATGTTTTGGGTCATTGTCCATCTGTATTGTGAAGCGCCATCCAATCAACTTTGCAGAATTTGTCTGAATCTGAGCAGACAGAATATCCCTAAACACTTCAGAATAAATCCGTCTGCTTCTGTCTTCTGTAACATCATCAATAAACACGAGTGACCCAGTGCCATTGGAAGCCATGTATGTCCATGTCATCACACTGCCTCCACGTTTTTTTTACAGATGATATCGTATGCATCGGATCATGAGCCATTCCAAGCCTTCTCCGTACTTTTTTTTTCCATCATTCTGGTACAGGTTGATCTTAGTTTAATCTGCCCAAAGAATGCTGTTCCAGAACAGGGCTATCTTTTTTAGATGTTTTTTGGCAAAGTCTAATCTGGCCTTTCTATTCTTGAGGCGTATTAATGGCTTGCACCTTGTGGTGAACCCTCTGTATTTGTTTGTGTTTAAGTCTTCTCTTTATGGTATACCTGGATAATGATACGCCTACCTCCTGGAGACTGTTCTTCACCTGGCTGGATGTTGTGATGGGGATTTTCTCTGGTGCAGAGCTCGCAGTGCGTTCTTTTTGCCCCAGAATCTACTGTCGTGTATTTATCTTACTGGTTATGAATCAAAGAACAGTTATTGAGTTTAAGACGATTTAATGAAAGTACAAAACAGACACATGGATACATACAGTTGGAGCCCGGTGGCTGGGCTGGTGGTCTGCTGGTCGGCTGGGAAAGAGGCCGATCTCCCCCTAGCCTGCTGGTTTTGTTCCAGTCACCTAGATGCCTGCCCTCTTATGCAAATATCTACCAGTGATCCTATCAGTCGCCTAGATGGTCAAGAGGGCCGTCCCCTGTGATGTCACTATGGCCTCAAGTCAGGGGGCTGGCCAGATTACAAGAGCCATTGCACAACACTCAGGGGGCTATTTGCACAACATTGCACAACACTTCCCTTCAGCATATATATGGCCCCTATCATACTATCTATGCATGTGTGTGTGTTTGAGTAGAAATATACGACACATCCCCCCTCGGACCACCCAGAGGGTGTTCCGAAACTAAACGACCACAAAACAAAAACAAAAACACAAAACCCCACAAACCGCAACTAAGACACCAAAGAAAATTTAAAAAAAAATAAACAACAAGACAGAAAAACTACACCAACACACAACACAAGAAACAAAATCCTAAAAATAACAATACAAATTAATCTAAACACAGTACACCTTTCCTAGTCAGGAGCTTATTCTTCGTTGCGCTAGGAACAGAACTTCTTTCCTATCTTTGTATAACCACCACATCACTTCTCAACTGACCTCAATCACATACGATATAGAAACAAACAAACAATACACAAACAATGACATTCAGTTATCATAACACATAATTCTCCAACAGTAAGCATAGGACAAAGGGAATGCATTAATGCATAGATCTTCACCTCAGGTGAGGACTAGTCTTCTGAAAAGTTCATCAACGTGGACTGAGTGACTGATTTTCCAAAAACAGTCAATGAGGCCCTGTCTCCTAAGAAAGTCAAAAATCATGTCTGCTATAATAGGTGCTCCTATCTTAGCAAAATAAGTTTCCCATGCCCCTAAGACCGTTTCCAGCCATGCTATCATCTGCTGTCCATTCCCGTCGTTCCCTTTGATCTGCTGCTTCACTACCCTATTCATAGTCTTTAATCTTTTCCTAACTGGTCGTCGTCCGTCAGTGTCATTGAGGTTCAGGCAGCCGCCTGGTCCCCTCCCACACTGATCAAGGTCTGGGGAGTCGCCCTCAGCATCATCTGAAGCATGATGCAGGCACTCGCCAGCATCCCCAGTAGCACAGGTGTCCAGGCTTTGGACACCCCCAGGCTGGACCTCCAGACTGTCAACACTCTCTGCTTCGTTGGTTTCTGGTTTATTGGCATCTGGACAGCTTTCCACTGTCCCCTCGGCTTCAGGCATTGCCGGTAATATCACTGGCTGTAACGCTGGCATTGCCACTGGCTCTGGCAACACCACAGCATCTCGTCGTAGCTCCTCCTTCTCAGGTTCTCTGGGGACCTCGGCACCTGTTGGCACAACATCCTGCCTACTCTGTACATCCACCCCCCTGTCCACCACCCATGGCCCTATTGGGGTAGGGATATGCCCAGACACCACTGGTGTACCCACTCTGATGTTGTTTCTCCAACAGACCCCACATTGACCTAAAGCATGGTCAATCTGTTCCATCAAATATGGACTCCAAAACCCATATTCCTTGGTGATCTTGCGTCTTACCTCCCCCCTAGCCACATGTGCTAATCCATGAGCTTCCCGTATTAACATGCCTATTAAATCTGAGGGTGCTACAACCAACCCCTCATGATTCCTCCATAGACCTGTGTCATCCTGACTTGCCCCCCTTGCTAGCCAAACGTTCTTGTCTAACGTAGTTACTCTACTCTGTAACATCAATAAATCCTCAAGTGTGACCATGCCCTGTAATTGCTTTTCATGTGTGACCAGAAGACCTTTACCTGCCTTGTCTGCTCCTGTAATGGCTTTGGCTGCATCCTCTGCAGCCCTGTTACCTTGTGTGACATGTGATGAGTCAGACCTGTGTGTGG
Organism: Nansenia antarctica; assembly: GCF_963989245.1. NCBI lineage: Eukaryota > Metazoa > Chordata > Actinopteri > Argentiniformes > Microstomatidae > Nansenia > Nansenia antarctica. The sequence goes on along the minus strand of NC_137677.1, from coordinate 26,182,537 downwards.
CACACTTCACTATGGCTAATTCCTTTGGCTTCATCATGGCTTGTAACAGCTTCATGATCTGTGCGTGATGCTGTATAGGCGTACCATCAGTTCTCTTTAAACCCCGCCCCCTCCATACAGCTCCATTAAAATGACAAACATTATGTGCATAGGCAGAGTCGGTGTACACTGTCACTCTCCGTCTGGTTCCCAAGTTGCATGCTTCTGTGAGGGCAATCAACTCAGCCAACTGAGCTGAGCAAGGCTGAGGAACTGCCTCAGCCTGTTCTACAATAAACTTTGAATTCTGTGCTTTAACTAAGGAATACCCAGCGCACAAAGTTTCTCCTACCCGGTAACAAGACCCATCAACCCAATATTCTATATCAGCTCCCTTTAAAGGCAAAGCTTGTAGGTCTGTTCTATGCTTAATCACTCTGGCAGTCGATGGAATCTGAACACCGGATGGCACCATCACCTGACAACCGTCAGGTGTGCATTTTACTGTACAGTTCAATTGGCATAGAGCATCTCTCCCTAGCAGCCCTGTTGGCGTGTGTTCTGACACAAGTGTTGACAGAGTTGCCCTCTGTCCCTTGTACTCTAAGTCTACAAGCTCAGTTGTAGGAATCAGCTGTTTAATTCCCTCAAATCCGATTGTCTTCACATATTCTCCAGACATAGGAAGGTGCGTGGCGTCTTCAGGCTTCTTTGTCACCACCAGCTGGCACCTCCCACTCGGATCTTCCGGGCACCCCTATAGGCCAGCTGCTGGGCCTCCGTAAGGGTTCATCACTCCTGGAGCAGGTGTAGCAGGGGGCCAATATCCTCCTCCTTGGCTCCCCCCTGCGCCCCCCTGGGGCCTGTTGTAGCAGGTACAGGCTAGATGTCCATTCTGGTCGCATTGGTAGCATGGTTCTAGCATCTTCTTCCCTGCTGCTGTCCATCCCCCTGGTGGTGGTCCTTGGGCAGCCTGTGTGTACGGCTGGTATGGAACCGCTTGCACCCCTGGTGGCCCTTGTGGGTATGGATACCCCCCTTGTGGCCCCTGTGGGTAGGACTGGTAAGTAGCAGTCTGCACTCCAGGTGGCTGTTGCTGTGGGGCTAAAGCCTGCACTCCCTCTATGTTCCTCTCGCTTTCAGTCAATTGCACATGAGTCAATATTCTGAGTGACTCTTCGTCTTCTGTCTTCTGTATCTGAATATTCTTTCGATATAACTCAACTTGATGAGCTACGTGGTCTATATAAACAGCTTTGTTCATGTGTCGTAGCCCCACCACTTCTGCTAGCTTATCCTTAACTGGGGTAGGAAGCCCTTCTTGTATTTTTTCCCTGATTATGGATTTTTCTAAGGGGTTATCTTCAGCGTCCTTCCCTGTCACACTTCTCCATTGAGAGTGCACACGGGCAACAAAACCCCTGGGATTCTCATCTCCCCCCAGTGGCTTCACAATGATATTGTCTGGGTGAATGTGAGTAGGGTAAGTCTCTCTGATTGCCTTTCACAGCCTGCCTCTGTTTGCTGCGAAGAGCTCTGGATCATAAACTGATGTATTGATATATCTATGAAGTCCTGCCTTCATCAATATTTCCTGCATTGTATCCAATCCTGCAATAAAAGCTAAGAGTCTTTTCAGGTCTCCCATCGCGGCCTGCGTTCCTGTCAGTCTCACGTCGACTTCTCTCGTCCACGGGTGGCCACCATCTTCCAGGACTGGGAGCTTTTCTATCACTTCAGACAGATCTGTATGATTCCAAGGATGATATTCCATCTGGTTACCCCGAATCAGCACTGGACAGTTCTTTAATGTATTTGATGTCATTCGATGACAATCTTCCTCTTTCTCCCTTTCTCGTTGCTCCTTCAGCCATCTGTGGTGTCTTTCTTCCTCGTCACTCCTGTCGTCCCCTTTTCCCCTTGGCTCCTTCTTGGTCTTCTTCTTCTGGGAATGGTCCTCCAGTGCCTTAGCATATGGAGGGGGACTGGAGACTGGACACATGTTTGTGAATGGAATGTTCAATTTCTGTTCCAGTGTTCGGGCCAATTCATTTTTCTTTTCCGTTTCCATTTTTGCTGTTGTCTCATTCCAAGCTGCTGCTATTTTCTGCCCCTCTACCTTAAATAGCTCTAAAATGGCTAATTCTAACTTGCGTTTCTCTGATCTATTCTTTGCCTTTTTCTGGTTTGCTTTATAGGTTTTAATAAGTACCTCTAAAGTTGCAATAACTCGTAAGTTGAAGGTGCCCTCTTTCGGCCACGGCTGTTCAATGTATGCCCAACGGCTATTCCATTTCGTAGACATTTTGCTAATTTCCCTAACAAGAGGATTCATTTTTTCCACTACAGCCATAGGGGATAACGTAGCCAATATTCCACTAGGTTCACTAATATCTTTTAACACCTTCGTTGAATTTGACCCCATTCTACTTGCTCAATATGCTGACAATATTCTATATTAGATAAGGTGTACGCTTCTTACAACCCACCTTCCTATTGCCTTATTTGCTAAACAAATGCTAGTCCAATTTAACTGTATTAACCGTCCACACAAAACCCTGCAACTCAGAATAACAGACTTGCCTCTTGTGTATGTCAGTGCAGTATTAACTTAAGTCTAATATCTGTGTAAGTACTTTATACTTAAATGTGTTTCCTAATTGTTTATGAATATGTGTCACTTAATTGCTCATTCAATACTAATTACAGTTCTGGTCAACACAATTATTAAATCACAAAGGCTGGTCAACACCTAAGTATTCACCGATTTACAAAAACCCTTTTACTGCTTAATTATCAATACAAACTATTCTGCTATTCCTAATCAAAAGCTGTGGACATGACTTAACTTGAAATAAAAAGATGTAAATTACAAATATTAATTATAACCTGTAAAGAAATCGACTTGTTATTGGGAAGGAATGAATGATTAGTTATTAATTACAATCTGAGTAATTAATTAAATTATTAAAGTAATGTAATATATAACAATCATTTATAACCATCATCAATGAAGGAGGGTTGTATTTCATCAATTTACAGGGAGACAATGTTTAAAAAATGTCTTGTCGTGTTTTGGCCAGCAGATGGCGCCAAGCAACCGACTTGGGTATCGATTGCTTCAAAACACCCTGTCGTGATCTCAAGTCACAGCCTATTATTTTTCTCCTATCAAACACAATTCTTCAGCGATCACAATATGCTGAAAAGTAACTTACAAATATTAATTACAATCTGTAAATAAATCAACTGTTAAGTGAAAGGAATGAATGACTAGTTAGCCTTTGAATCTATCAAAAGCCCACAATCTATCTTTACTTTTAACAGACAATGACAAATATCTTTAAACTACTTTAAAATACCCCAATGATCAATTCACTATCTTTCTATCTCTAAATTACTACACAACCTATGTGAAATGAATTTAACTTTATCTGTAAGAAATAAGTAATGTAATTAATCAAAGTCAGGTTCCTTTCTAAAGGAATGCTTTCTAAAGGAGTGTTTGTTTGCTTTTGCAGAGGCAAGAAGAGGGGGGCTTTACAACCCGTTTTCCTTGAAAAACCACCGCGTGTTTGTAGCCTGATGTGTAAAAAGGCCAGAGGGCAGAAAGCAGGGGGGTCAATTTAACAACCCTTTGTCTAACCTCTGGGGAAAACCGCGCCCTCTGTTTTTTTAATCAATAACTTAACACAACTTTGTTTTCACAAACAAATTACATTCTCCACGACACAACAATTTCAAGATTATCTTTCAATGCAATTTAACTATTAATTACCAAACTAATATCTCATTCAACAATGTATATGCTTTTTTCCACGGTCTCTCTTCCAAGAGAAATCTAAGCCTGTGTGTGTCTGCGCGTGCCTGCGTGCGTGTTATTGCTCCGTTTACACAAAGGACAATGGCGTCTGCTCTTTCTTAGACACACTTCTGCTACAGTTCTGAAGATTTGATTTCATAATCTTTTACAATAATGACAAAACAGACTACACAGTCCAATTTACTTTAACAAAACACAATTTTACACACACACTCACGATATTCCGTAATACCATCCAAACAAAACTATTAGTTACCAAACTAATATCTCACAAATCACAACTTTACACAAAAAGCGAATTACCAAATTCGGCTCTCTCCCCAACCCCAGCTTAAAGACTATGATCTATTCCAACAAGATACTCTACTTTAAGGTTGTTTTAGTCACAAAGAAAATGCTTGAGAACACAGCTGTTGCACACGCGCCCCTAGCGGTTTAAACAGAAAATAGCGCTATTTTCATTACCGTCTTCAGAGCCGTGGTTTCAGCTTAAGTTTTCAAACGTAGGTTCCTCTTTATAGACCTCCTGGCTGGCTCGCCATCTATGTCGTGTATTTATCTTACTGGTTATGAATCAAAGAACAGTTATTGAGTTTAAGACGATTTAATGAAAGTACAAAACAGACACATGGATACATACAGTTGGAGCCCGGTGGCTGGGCTGGTGGTCTGCTGGTCGGCTGGGAAAGAGGCCGATCTCCCCCTAGCCTGCTGGTTTTGTTCCAGTCACCTAGATGCCTGCCCTCTTATGCAAATATCTACCAGTGATCCTATCAGTCGCCTAGATGGTCAAGAGGGCCGTCCCCTGTGATGTCACTATGGCCTCAAGTCAGGGGGCTGGCCAGATTACAAGAGCCATTGCACAACACTCAGGGGGCTATTTGCACAACATTGCACAACACTCCCCTTCAGCATATATATGGCCCCTATCATACTATCTATGCATGTGTGTGTGTTTGAGTAGAAATATACGACACTACCAAACAGTTAATTTGGCCACTACTAATGTTCCCGCTAACTCGCTGATGGATTTTTTAGGGATGACCTGTTTCACTTGCATTGAGAGCTCCGTTGACTGCATGTTGTGCGTATACAGCAACAGCTTCCAAATGCAAATGCCACACTTGGAATCAACTCAGACCTTTTACCTGCTTAATTGATAAAGACATAATGAAGGAATAGCCCACACTGGCCCATGAAACAGCTTTTGTCCAATTACTTTTGGTCCCTTGAAAAAGAGGGAGCTCCACATTAAAGAGCTGTAATTCCTAAACCCTTCCTTCAATTTGGATGTGAATACCCTTACCCAAAAGCTGAGAGTCTGCACTTTAAGCCCAGTTTCATTACATAACCGTAATTTGAAGATGTTTTGGAAAACAGCTAAAATAACCAACATTCTGTCTGTGTCCAAATATATATGGACCTAACTGTAACTTTCAGAATATCTGAAAGACGTTTTTGTTAGCATATCAGCCCAATAGAGCTCTCAGGTCTTCTGACGCTGGTTTTCTCTGTGTACCACATGTACAAAAGAAGAGATTTGGTGAGGCTGCATTCTCATTTTATGCACCCAAATTGTGGGATGCACTGCCAGTTTACATCAGGGATGCAACCTCAGCAAATATGTTCAAGTCAAGACAAAAAAAACATATTTTTAATATTGTCTTTAAATGACTAAATAATTAAATTATGATTATATAATGATTGGAGCACTTTGAGCTACAACGTTTGCAGGAAAAGCGCTACAGAAATAAAAGTTATTATATTATTATTATTATTATTATTATTGAATAGCAAGGAGTCCTCTCCTGTAATATCTAAGGTTGGAGAATAGGGTAAGTAATGCATTAATTGCTTCTGATAGTATTAGATCTTTGAAATCATGCAGACAGGATATTGTTTTCAAGATTCATCATTTAATTCATGAAATATATAGTATATATATATGACTTGGCTTTATTTGGGTTCCTGCATATGTAGGGGTAGAAGGAAATGAAGATGCAGATATATTAGCTAAGCAGTCACTTAAATCACAACAATAGAAATGGATATTCCACGGTGCAAAGCTGAGGTAAAATCAATCATTAAAACACACATGCAGGAATTATGGCAAGAAGACTGGAACAGAAATGAAACAGGAAGACATTTGTATAGCATTCAGAAGAAAGTTGGAATAGGAAGTAGGATGGGCAGGAACCGGAAAGAAGAGACAGTCATTTCCTGTCTCGGGATAGGTCACACTGGATTGAATGACACACTTCATAGAAAAGGAAAACACCCAACTGGCATTTGTGCACACTGTAATAACCAGGAATCTGCTCAGCATATGTTGCTGGAATGTGAGAAATATGAGGAACAGAGAAAGCTACTGAAATCAGCAATTCAGAAAGTTTTACTGTAGGGAGTTTACTTGGAAACACATTTAAAGTATACAACCAGATAATAAAGTATTTGAAAGAAACTGGATTAATAGATAAAATGTAACACCGCCCCTCCCCAATTTTGCTTATTATTTTCATTTTCTATAATTCTTTCCCCTCTCAATCTGACGTTCCACACAGTCCGGTAGGTGGCGGTAATGAGCCTTAAGTTAGTTGCCAACCGCCAATCCCCAAAAAAAACGAAGAAGAAGACGCGGAAACAGGAAGTTCACATGTGTTGACCACCAGATCGCGTTTAGACTGTTATGATATCAGAATGGCAGAGATACAGCAGTTGAAAGTGTTTATCTCCGAGCGATTAACAGCGGCAGCTTTTGAGATAATCGGGGCGGTGGAAAGAACGATGTCAGAGTACCAAGGAGAAGTCTCCCGTTGCAAGGAGGAGAACCACCGTCTACGGACGTTGCTAAGCATCCGTTTTCAACCGGAGATAAAGCTCTATAGAACAGGTTCGTTTTTATTACAGTACTACACTCAAGGCTGCAACTAGCTGCTACTCCGTTTTAATGTGAAGACCAAGTGATCTTGATGACTGAGGCATATGGGATGCTAGCCGGGCTGAGCACCAACATGCGTTTTTCTAAATGCCTCTGCGTCCTCAACCCGTTTGAACATGGAAACACCATGGATATGCTAGCTAGCTAGCTCTCAATGTCAAGCTATGGAGAGTGCTAAGTAGCTAGCGAACTACGTTTTACTTTACAACTGTAAGGAGGCGTTTCAATAGCTATTATTATATCATGTGTGGAACCTTGTATTGTTATATAAAGTGAGCAACCTTGTAATGTAGCTGTAGCTAGACACACTGACTTTAATGTAGCTGTAGCTAGATCGTAAATGGTAAGGCCCAATCCCAACACACCCCTTGCCCCTACAGTTTTGCCCTACCCCTCCATTTTGCACATTCACAAGTAGGGGTAGAGTGTCCCGATTCTTGTTGGGATAGAGGGGTAGGGTGAAGTGTTAGGGCTACATGGCCCTCCAAACAGAGTTGTTTCAGAGGCACACTCCAAACAGAGTTGTTTCAGAGGCACACTCCAAACAGAGTTGTTTCAGAGGCACACTCCAAACAGAGTTGTTTCAGAGGCACACTCCAAACAGAGTTGTTTCAGAGGCACACTCCAAACAGAATTGTTTCAGAGGCACACTCCAAACAGAGTTGTTTCAGAGCCACACTCCAAACAGAGTTGTTTCAGAGGCACACTCCAAACAGAGTTGTTTCAGAGGCACACTCCAAACAGAGTTGTTTCAGAGGCACACTCCAAACAGAGTTGTTTCAGAGGCACACTCCAAACAGAGTTGTTTCAGAGGCACACTCCAAATCTAGTGTTATGAGAAATCTCCCAGAATGCCTTGCGAATCATCGGTAAGATAGTGGCGAACGCACAAGCAACAAAAGAAAACCACAAAGGTCATTATGTTCTTCTTTAATGCATTTGTAAAAGTGATGATAATCATCATATTATCTTAGTTTAATGTCCTTTCAATGTATTATAGACCTCTTCTTTATCACAAGCATAACAAAAAATCGCTAGTATGCTGATGTAGAATTGCGAGCGTTCATGCTTTTCTATGATACTACTGATGACGTATCAGGGACTTGAAGGGTTATCCCATTTCATAGGGGAAGCTTTCAACCACTATCCCTTGCAACTGTTCTGAGGGGCAAGCCGAAAAGAGAGTGGCTCTCCAGAACAAGGGGTAGGGGTGAAAAAGGGAAACAGGATTTAGCCTTGGTTACGATTCTTCCTGGGCGCATTCAAAAACATTTGATTACATTTACATTTACATTTACATTTTTGGCATTTAGCAGACGCCTTATTCCAAAGCGACTTACAATCAATACATTTGAATACTAAGCATGTGAATCAGCAGTCCACTATTCGTTGCAGGAAGAGTACTCTAGCTCGGGCCCGGGGCCACTGATAGAAGGAAAAACCTTCTCCCTATTATCGCCTTCTACAAAAAAAAATTTTTTTTTATTTTTTATTTTTTTACTGGAGAAACTGAGAAACATTACAAGGGGGGCAGTAGAAGTTCTTAGGGACACAGTAGAGGGGAAAGCGGGTGTCTTTAGGAGACGTAGTGGTGAGGGTCAGCACATGATTGGTGTTAGCACGAGAGTTTACCATATTGCTTAGACCAGTCTATTTCCTTTTAAATCCATCCAGTGTAGAGTGCACCATTCAGAGATAGGGGTAGAGAATCAGGCCGCAGCCCCGTCAATGTGGAAGACGCTTTAGCACAACAATTGATAGTAGTGCCTAACCTCTGTTAGGTTTTTGGTAATCCGTATGTTTGTGAAATTAACTCTCCACTATATGTGCCTCTTCCTTTGTTTACTCTACACAGATCCACCTCACAGCCCAGCTACCATGTCTGAACACAAGTCTACAGAGTCCCTGGGTTCTGGCTGTGGTTCTCTAGCCCAGACAAGCACAGAGCGGGGTCCAGAGATGTTGGCAGTAAAGCTGGAGGACTGCAGTCAAACACTGGAACTCAATGTGGTAGTGAAAGAGGGGGAGGAGGAAGTGATGGTGACAGAAGAGGAAGGAGGAGAAGAAGTGGTGGAGAAAGACATGATGGTGAAAGAGGAGGAAAGAGTAGAGGATGTGGAGGAGATGGATGGTAAGTTAATGTTATGAAGTTGTCTAATGTTAGGATGAGTGGAAAGTGATATTTAGATAGTTCTCTCCATTTCCCTCCTTTCCTTTACATTTCATATGGTCTGGTTTTTATTGAGAAATATTGGTGTGAATCACTGTTGATAAATGTGTGTGAACGAGTGCGCACATTTTGGTTCTGTTACCGGTAGGGATGCACCGAAATGAAAATTCTTGGCCGAAGCCGAATTTAAGGAAACACTTGGCCGAATACCGAATACCGAATGTGTATCGGCAGTTTTTAATTTTATCAATGTATAAACTAAATACATTTTGCTTTTTATTCATGCTTCTCAAAGAAAGAAATTGAGATTGAAAAAAAATAACTTTTATATATAACTTATTATAACTAATTATCGTGGGATTTAATCTCTACTGCTTTCCAGGGTTCAAGTTAATGATATTCATGATTTGTCTCTACATAGGCTTCAGAAAGTATTTAGACCCCTTCACCTTTTTCACATTTTTGAATAGATTTGCCATCAATCCACACACAGTACCCCATAACCTAATAGTCTAGCAGGAAAGCCCCTCAGATTTTGAGATACCCCTACCCGAGGTAGAGCAAATTAATCCCATTAATGAAATTGATTGTTGTCAAATTTTATTTTTGGGGAAAAGATGTTTTTTTGGTTGTTCTTTAGAGCTACCACAATCCCTGAAAAAGAGCCAAATTAGACCAGGCCGAATATGGGGAAGGTGACAAAAAAGCCCATAACTTGAGAATGATCACTCCTTTCCTCTTCAGATTTGCTGAGGTATGAACCAGGTGGTTGTCCTACATCACCAAATAGTCAGACAACTATTTACCTAAATAAATACTGAATTATAGTCCTGTAAACTTAGCTTTAGTTTAGACGGAAATTGTACTTTTTGGTGACAGGAACATAGGACTCCATCACTTTTCTCTCATTTATCAGAAAAACAGAAATCCCTGAAAAATATATCATTACTGAATTGTCTAGGGTGCTATTGAACAATAACCAGTAGTTGTATGGAAATATCTCATACAGTTCTATTGCAAATGAGATTTCTTTAGACATAGGCCTACCTCTTCTCTGATACAGTCAAATTCCGAATGGGGGATAAGTGGCATAATAGCCTATAAGTTAAGAATGCTCACTCTGATGGTCATTATATTTGGAGAGGGAAATACCAGGTGGCTGAACTACATCACCAAATAGTCAGAATAAGAGTAACCCAATAAAATAAAGTTTATTAGTTCTAAATTGCAAGCCTCTAAAACATAGGTGTAAATAGTACAGGTTTTATTAAAACTGGAACCTTAATTCAAAGTACAGTATAGAAATAATTTTGAAGCTTGACAGTGGAACACTCTCTGCCTCTCTGGTTTGAGTGACAGCTGCATGTTTCAAAACTGTGTAGCCAACTGGGCAGCAGCAGCCATAACATTCTCCATCTCAGAGGGAGAGGGGCTGTGGATTGACAGTTCTGTTCAGATTATCACCAATCTAATGACAGATAACAGGTAACACATATGTCCAACTATGATATTAATATGTTGTTGAATATGTTGTTAGATTTGTGAGCTTTTAAACCATAGTGCAGGCATTCTGATCTAGGCAGAGGCTAGCAGAGGCTAGCTAACAGAGGCTAGCTAACAGAGGCTAGCATAAGTTAATTGTGTGTGTGTGTGTGTTTTCCATATTTACCAGAGTTCACTGTAACAATGGAGCCAACAGGGCCAATGCAGACAGCTAGCCAGCCATATTTACAGACACTGGATGAAAAGGTCTGCTTATTATGTGAAAAAGCTCTACAAAATTTAGAGAAAAAATAACGCACATCCTCCTGTCTTCGGTGCTGAGCTATAACTGACAGTGCAGTAATATTTAGTACAAAACAAGGTAGCCCGCACTCACTTTACAAGGACATCAAAATAATCCATATGTCAAGAATCCCACCTTACAAGGACTCAGAACCATACTGAACGTTGCTCAAGGACGAGATGATGAAGTTCATAAGAGTCCTATGTTCCTGTCACCAAAAAGTACAATTTCCGTCTAAACTAAAGCTAAGTTTACAGGATTATAATTCAGTATTTATTTAGGTAAATAGTTGTCTGACTATTTTGGTGATGTAGGACAACCACCTGGTTCATACCTCAGCAAATCTGAAGAGGAAAAGAGTGATCATTCTCAAGTTAAGGGCTTTTTTGTCACCTTCCCCATATTCGGCCTGGTCTAATTTGGCTCTTTTTCAGGGATTGGGGTAGCTCTAAAGAACAACCAAAAAAACATATTTTCCCCAAAAATAAAAATTGACAACAATCAATTTCATTAATGGGAGACCCTAAAGATAAGAAAAATCATTGTTGTCATTTGCTCTACCTCGGGTAGGGGTATCTCAAAAACTAAAGCCTTTTTTGAGGACTTGCTGCTAGACTATAAGTAAAAACGTTTTTTAATGTTTGCAAATGTATTAAAATGTAAATACAGAAATACCTCATGTACATAAGTATGCAGACCCTTTGTCACTCTTAAAATTAGGTCAAATGCTAAATGTCTTCAACAAGTTGAATTGAGTCCACCTGAGTGTAAGGATAATAGTTCATGTTATTTCAGAATGAATATCTTTTGTTTTTATAGTCTCTGGTTTGCATAGAAACCACCGCATGATACAGCTGCATGTCATAAACTCGTGTAGAACAGCTGGGGAGTCTGAATATGTTTTCAACAAGGCAACAACTCTGCTTCTCACTCCAATTTTAAATTGAGCTACGACTGCTAAGCTAACTAGCTAGATGAGTGTAAGGTTGCGTTCGTAAAGTCGCTCTGAGAGCGCTGGAGCGCACACTGGGCCCGACGTCATAGAGAAACCGAGTCATTTGATTGGACGAGAGGCATTCCACGAGTGCTGATCGGATTTCCTGAGTGAATTTACGAACGCAGACCGTTTTGAAAGCGCGTCGCCTCGCGCCGCGCGCCTGTTGAGAGTTATATTTAATTGTATTGCGTCATCAAAACACGCCCACTATTCGGTGGTAAACATTCGGTGTTTTCACACATTCGGCCGAATACCGAATGTGCTTTATTTTGCGATATTCGGCCGAATACATTCGGTGGCCGAATGTTCGGTGCATCCCTAGTTACCGGACCAACCAACCAAAAACCACAAACCTGAACAAACTATCATATAGACCACCGCCAGGTCACGCCACTCAAGGGAGCTCAGATGGAGCTGGCCAGGCAGCGATAGTGTTAGGGTCAGAATGACCCAGACAGTGATGGGGTCAGGGTTAGATGGAGCTGGCCCAGGCAGTTATAGGGTTAGGATCAGACTGAACCAGGCAGTGATAGCGTTAGGGTCACACTGACCCAGGCAGTGATAGGGTTAGGGTCAGATGGAGCTGACCCAGGCAGTGATAGGGTTAGGGTCAGATGGAGCTGACCCAGGCAGTGATAGAGTTATGGTCAGACTGAACCAGGCAGTGATAGCGTTATGGTCAGACTGACCCAGGCAGTGATAGGGTTATGATCAGACTGACCCAGGCAGTGATAGGGTTAGGGTCAGACTGACCCAGGCAGTGATAGGGTTAGGGTCAGATGGAGCTGGCCCAGGCACTGATCGTAAGGTGTATGTACCCGTTTGGTAAGCTAACCCCATACTTTTATTTCTCATTCTTCTTAGAAAACCAGACCACCTTTTCTGTTCTTCTGTTCAGTCAATGTGGAAGACGCTTTACTACAGCATCTCATAGTAGTGCATATCTTCTGTTAGGTTTCTGGTCATTTGTATGTTTGTGAAATTAACTCTCCACTATGTGCCTCTTCCTTTGTTTACTACACAGATCCACCTCACAGCCCAGCTACCATGTCTGAACACAAGTCCACGGACTCCCTGGGTTCGGACTGTGGTTCTCCAGCCCAGACAAGCACACAGCGGGGTCCAGAGATGGTGGCAGTGAACCTGGAGGACTGCAGTCAAACACTGGAACAGAATGTGGTAGTGGAAGAGGAGGAGGGAGAAGTGATGGTGAAAGAAGAGGAGGAAGGAGGAGAAGTGGTGCAGAAAGATGTGATAGGAGAGGAAATAGAGGACACACATTTGGGTGGTAAGTTCATGTGATGAATTTGCTAATGTTAAAATGGTATTCATTGGACAACTCCTAGTCAGTGCTCTATGGTGTTAATTGTGTACGACTGTAACAGTCAATACTTAATTTGACAGTGCCTCTTTAGTCTCTTCTATTGTGGCATTGACAAGTCTCTCTTGAACTCTGTGTTCAGTCATTATATTCTACAGACCCCAGAGATGTTGTCACTTCTGCCCCGATACTGTTTTTTGCCACCGATACCGATCACAGATAATCTATGAGAAATATCGGCTGATATACTGCCGATACCTATCAAATAATAGCCTAATACTAATAGGATAATAAAAAAAAGAAAATTAGTGTGGATGAGACAATTGACATTTAGAGCATCCGATAAAGCGAGGCCTAGGCCTAAATGTTTTAAAAGTCTTTTAAAAATCTCCACAAACCTTTTGCTAGGCTGGCCGAGTTGTGTCTGTACACTTTCTCTGCCTTTTTCTTCTCCTTCTCTGCGGTCAGCTTTTCAAACTCGCCATGCTCTGCTACGTGATGCACAGTAAGGCCCGATCCCAATTCACCCCTATGACTGTTTCACCCCTCCTGCTCCGTTTCATGTTTTCATCGGGGGCTAGGGGGGAGGGGGAGGGCTATCCACGGCTCAGTTTGGAGATTTTTTGGGACCACGTTAGATTTCGGAGCCATAACCCTACCTCCCAGGATGCATTGCGAATCATCTACAGAAATCTGATTCCGCTCTAGGCAATGCGGAAGACAACCACACATGTCATTACTTTTTACTCTGTGATTACTTGGTAATAAAGATTTGAAAAATTATGAAAATTATCTCATTATCTTACTTTAATGTCATTCAATGCATTGTAGACCTTTTTTTATAACAAGCATAACCAAAAATATATAACTAAAAATAACCAATGCTGATGTGCTGTGCCTATGCTTAACATAGAAATACACCGTTCCAAAGTCCAGCGCGCTTCAGCCAAGTTTAAGATCTGAGGGTTTTGGTGCTCAGCAGTAGAGGACAATAATAGCTAAACTATAACCTGGGCACTTCCATTAGACTACCAAAAGCAAGACAATGGAGCACTCATATCTGTGCGTTTGTCACCCTGTTCCTCTGCAACAAACGCAGAGATTGTATGAGCGCCCCGGCGTCCCTGTCCAATAGAAGCGCCAGGCACAGCCTCCCCATAGAAATACACCATGTCATCGGAGCGCGATTCACATTTCTCAGATGTACAATCCTGTTTAAAAAAATAAAATAATAATAATCTTACATGTGTCGTTTGACAGCGGGTGATGGATTTGATGTAAAGTTAATCTATCAAACATTAGGCTGATTTGTGAATGATAGTCACGCGTTGGGACTAGAGATGCTCCGATCAGGGTTTTTGGTGCCGATCACCGATCACTGATCACTGGAATCAGTGATCTGCCGATCCGATATCACCGATCACAGCGTCGAAAATGGCAATTGAAGCATTCTATTTATTGTGTAGCATTATTTATGTTTTTAATTATTCTTAACACCATTGACATTGTATATTAAGTATTTAAATGAAATTAGGAGATGAGAAAGTATCATGAATTGACGACCATCTGTTTTATTGAATTCACAACCACCTGTAGCTTACTAAAACAAATAAAATGTGAAAATAAAATTCATAATAAATAAAATGTACACTGTCACATCAAATGTGCAACATTCCACTCGAATGAGAGGAACTAGGGGCTCTTAGAGAACTTGGAGCTTATACTGTAGCTTTCCTGAGGAACAATAAACATACCCAAACTAAACTGCAACATAAACAGGCTATAGCCAAATATAAAATACTGTTTCAAGTCAGTCAGTTTCAAGTCATATTTAGGAGGAGATAAGACAGCAAGTCGGCAATAATCAATAAAACAAAAAAACAAAACATTGCACCTAAGGAGATTTCAGACTCAAACCTTACTTCTGATTAAGCAGCATCACTGGCAGATTAGCCTTGAGAAATACAAGCATCTCAGCGTTTTTGGCACTCAGCCTGTTCCTCTTATCATCTAAAATATGTCCTGCTATGCTGAAAAGTCACTCACTATCTACACTTGTGCAAGGTGCACAGAGGAAGACCTAAAACTCACGTGCTAATAGTTGTTGCTATGGGCCAAGTGACTTCCTGCTCGCGGGGTCACATGACGTCGCTGAACACTACCTACACTACGCTCGTGAAGTCGCGCTGGAACTCTGACCAGCACTCGTGGAACGCCTCTCGTCCAATCAAAGCACTCGGTCCCTTTATGACGTCGAGCCCAGTGTGCGCTTCGGCGCTCTCTGAGCGAATCGACGAACGCAGCAAATGCCGTATGATATTCGTGGTATTGAAAGACCTTGCGTGCGTTCCTCCCCGAGGTATTTCTTTTGAGCAGACATTACAAACGGCATATTTGTTGTCTCTTTCCGACACAGTGTAATATTTCCAGACTGGCGACGCCATTTTGTAAACTGATCGGTCGTGTTTGATCGGACGTTTTGAGAACTCCGATCAAAACCGAGCATCACTAGTTAGGACCTATTTCATTTCGCATTTCTCCTTTTTGATGGCATATGACGCTATAGCTATGGCACTTATTAAACCAAAAAACGCAATCTAATCCAAGCAGTTGTTATTATGTAATATTATTGATGGGTTATATCATGTTCTGACTAACAGCGGCTGTTTCTCCAGCGTTCCTGTCACATCGAATTTCGGAACGCCATGAAAATAAATCTGCCCTCCGTGTCTAATGTTATCTATCTAACGTTACATGTTTTAAGGCTGATCTGTGCATGATACTGGTGCATTTTGACATACTTCATGTTGCATTCCCCCCTTTGATGGCAGATAATGCCTGAAATTTACCTTAAGTTCAGCCGTGAAGTTCTTGCATGGTTTTCCTATCTCAGTGCAGACTGGCAGGGTAGGAGCACAGGATGATAGCCTACAGATCACCTATTCTGCCATGGTCTGATAATGAAGCATTGTTCTTTTTTGTTTGATGACTCTGATCCGTTAATAGTGTAAAACCGAGCGTCAATGCTTTTCTATGACACTACTGATGACGTATCAGGGTCTTGAAGGGTTGTCCCATTTCATAGGGAAAGATTTCAACCACTATGGCTTGTGGCTCTGTTCAGAGGCCTTGACTCCAAAGCAAGTGGCACTCCAACACAGATAACATTTGCGTATCTGCAACTTCTGCACATGCTTCTGGTTAGGGGTGTAACGGATCACGGATAATCCGTGATCCGTACGGATCGCCCCCCACGGTTCGGCACGCATGTGTACCGCGGATCAATTGCAAAATGTAACCAAGTAATAATATTACTTAATATTAGTTAATATCCCTTGTAAATCACAATGTAGAGTTGCCATGAAAAGATAGACGCGACAGTTGCGTGCTTTCTTTTACTCTAAAGCGCAATGATAGGTTGATAATGGGGGAAAAAAATCCAGAACAACAAGGCTGCGTTCGTAAATTCGCTCTGGAATCTGATCAGCATTCATGGAACGCCTCTTGTCCAATCAAATTACTTGGTCCCTTTATGACGTCGGACCCAGTGTGCTCTCCGGCGCTCTCAGAGAAAATTTACGAACGCAGCCCAAGTGTTTCATGGCGAGTGCTGCTAATGTTGGCGACAGAGAAGAACTCGAAATGCCTCCCTCGTCATTTAAATCCCATGTATGGGAACACTTTGGCTTCTCTGTCAATTATAACAATGACGGACAGTGTCATTGGAAGTGTGGTTGATAAAAAAGTTACGGTGTTTAAGCGTTGTGCAACGAGAAAGTCGTACGAGCATGGCCACATATTTGACGGGAGTGTTGACGGGAGGCATGAAAAAGGCAGCTTGATAACTTCTGATAATGTAGCCAATTTTTTCATACCATGTTTAAAATAAGGTTTCACTTTATTATATAGTTAAAAGTAGCAGAAAACATGTTTATTTGTCTGCTTTAAAGAGCCCAGTGATTCACTGCTGCAACCAGGTGCCTCCTCCCTCTCTCCTACTGCATCATTTAAGTTGAATGAATGAATGAATGAATGAATGAATGAATGAATGAATGAATGAATGAATGAATGAATGGTCTTTATTGTCATTAATATAGTACAGGTACCATACAACGAAATTTGTGAGGGGGGGCTCCCCTGGTGCTAGGAAAAAAATACTAAAAACAAGAAGGGAAAAGAGCTGGTTTACATAAATAAAAGCTATATACACTATCCACTATACTATACTATACAAATAAAACACTGTGCTGTACTCTATGCTATGCTATAAATATCCTAACATTTCCTATCTCTGAACCTTATGTGCACGAGGGTTGTCATATTGCACATAGTATTATTGCACATTCACACATTGAATGTGTGTTTCTGTTTAATATGTAGCCTAATGTTTGAGTGTAGAATATGTTATGTATATATATATACACACACACATATATATATATATATATATATATATATATATATACCAGTTTTGACATCTTGAATGTTGTTGGGTTTTACACAGTAAAAGTGGTGTTTTTACAGAATGATCCGATCCGTGACTCAAAAACCGTGACACGATCCGATCCGTGACTTAGGTGATCCGTTACACCCCTACTTCTGGTGCATACTGGGAACTGGAGTCCTAAGGTTATAAACACATATCACCAGACACACTGCTGACATATTTTAGTTTAACAAGCATGAGAGAGTGGCTCGTTTAGGTTAATGAGCATGTGACAATGAATTGGCTCAAGTTGTTTGCGTCATTGATAGGGCTGTCCCTAACGACTATTTTTCTAACGATTAATCTAGCGATTATTTTTTCGATTAGTCGGTTACTCTAACGACTAATTTAACAATTAGTCTAACAATATATTTTTTTGCTGTTCGATTAATGTGTCACTTAATTTTCCTTAAAATAATGGCTGTATTGTCTCTCTCTGTTTAACAGTGTCTATATAAAGCACTCTGGGTAATAGCTGCTGCTCTTATAAAACAAAGCAGCGTATGACATGCACATTACTCAGACGGCCACCCCTTTAAATGATCAGCTGATGTATGGGGGCTGTCTGTGGGCCCGCAATTAAACACCGACACCTTTAATTCGGCGAACTGCTACTACTACTACTGTAACTGCCTCTGTCAAACAGCCCCAGACACAGGGCAGACTCACTGCTATGTTTAGCCAACTTGAATGCCAACATGGCCATCAGGGTTTTTCCTGGCTCAAAATGAGGCGGAGGTGGTACCAGTGGTGTTTGACATCGGGGGGGACCCATGAAGCAGGGCTGTCTGGGGGTCCTTTAACATCAAACACTTAATTTCTTGCTTTCTGGTGAATTAATATGCACCAATTTGTGCCTTTTCTGCATCAATTTATGGTGGAATTATTTATGTAAAGGAAAACACAATATTCAGGCACCAGATGACCATTCAAAATATAATGTAATATAATGCAATATAAGGCTCTCAGGCATTCTGTACTTTCAAATATGTATTCTCCTTGAGCAGTCAACATACTATCAGCTATTTTGCTAGCAGAAACGAAAGCTAACTTATTTGCCAAACAGCGCCCCCGCCACTACTTCGGCGCAGTGCAGCAATTGCAGTTAGAAATGACAGAAATCCACCGAGTGCAACGCTTGTAGAAAATACGACCGTCAGTTTGTCGAGAGCTGGAGGCGGCTAGAAATATGACGGAGGCGGCCGCCTCATAATTCTCTATGCAGGAAAAACCCTGGCCATTTAGAAGTCTGTCCATCACCACAACACATAGCTAGCTAGTAGCTACATGGCTAGCTAACATTACTCTCGCTGCTATGTTATGATTAGCTAAATTGATGCTAACGTAGCATGCGAGCTACGAGCTAGATAACGTAGGTGCGAGCACCACAATGACAATAGGCTACCGTAGCTAGCCAGCTACATAGCTAACGTTACTAACACCAGAAGACAAGACATACAAACTGTATAGAAGATTGATACATTGAAAAAGGCATGAATATTTTCTGTTTTTCTCCCTCCCCTCCACCCACCCCTCCCTCTCAAACATGTCTGCATGCATATATACATATAGATTTGCCCATCTACACACACACAAATATAAACAAGTTTACGACTAGCAGATCTTCTAGTAGGCACCCACTTCTTTACATATTTCATGGGGTTCCAACACTCAAGAGGAGGTCCAACTAGTTAAATAAAGATAAGAGCTGAGGTGTTTTCAATGTTCAGTTGTGTGCGCAAAGGTGTGACAACATTATTCATTTCTGAAAAACCTCTTTCCCAATCTGCACTACTCACAGGAATGGCAGGGTTTGACGCTTACCTTTTCCCCAGGTAGCACTGTGCTACCATGTCAAATTTAGTAGCACACCAAGAATTTCAGTAGCACAATGAAAATTGCGCAATTTTCGTATGACGACAACAAATTATCATAATCATAACATATCAGAATTATCATAACCGGCGTTTGGCCTTAATAAAAATGGAGACTCACACAATGTAAAGGGGAAGTAAGAATATTCATTTATTAATAAATGATTCATGAATAAATAAATAATTAAGCCCAGGCGAGATAGTGTGCGGAATTGATCTTCACAGCAAGGTCTTCTCTCATGGCATCCGCTATCTGCCCGATCATGTCAGCGCATCGTTTGTCATTACTATAGGTTGGATAGGTTAATTCAACGCCATTATTCTTGTGAAGGGCGAATAGTTTGTGGAATTTAACAAATGGGATCTCTTCTTTTGCCACGTAGTAAGCGATGTTAAACTTTAACTTGAGCTGTCTTTTAATTTCCTCACTGGAGCTAGCCTTCTGGCGTCCAACAGCTTTCTCAAGGGGCTTGTTCTGAGCTGACATGATTCCTTCCCTGCATTTCACATGTTTGCGAGACAGACCATGTTTTTTCACTGTGTCGCGTTTCAGCTGTGCGTCTCCTGACACAAACGCGGTCTTTCCAGCTAACTTCATGTGGGCGACACACCACTTGCAATACATCTTCCCTTCCTTCAGCAACAGCCACGGGAAAGATGTTTGCCACTCGGCACTGTACCTGTAGACCTTTGTCACTTTTGTCAGACCAGACTTCGCGTTGGCAGTGGCACCGCCATTATCACCGCGTGGATAATGACCTTCCCCCTCCCCTGACACACTTTCTGACCGGGCGCTCTCCTCCTCGCTTTCCCCGTCTCTGTTTTCTTCGTCACTCTCGTCTCCAGCTGTAATGTTGACTCCACTACCCCCCTCTACCTCCTCTCTGTCTGGAACGGTGCTAACATTAGCCTTGCTAAAGTATGCCGTAATCGGATTCATTTTAACAGCGGTTTTTTTCTGACAAGATTTTCAAATGTAAATGCGCGCTTGTTGTGCTTGCGGGTCACGTGTCTGTTTTTTTTTCTTCTGTTTTCAAAGGATTGCATTGTTTTAGATGCGCTGTGATCTTATTACCGAACATAAGATTGACTGCGCATGACAGTAGTTCAGCTCTTTTTTTTTTTTCGCACTGGTGCGATTGAATGTATTTCGAAGTCGCACAGAAATATATTCACTCGCAAATGCGACCAAAACAGTCGCACTGTCGAACCCTGAATGGTATCAATTGCATATCTGAGTTTAAGAAGGGCTTTATGCATGGTGATCTGTGTATGGTCTATTATGTTTGGCAATATAATATGCTATATTGAAGACATTCTTAGTGGAGGCTAGACACTGTGTTTTCAGAAAGTTTGACTCCAAAGTGTTTTCACCCTGTTTTTTGTTTTGTTTGTTTTTCTACTATTTCTTCTGCTAGCTTGTGGCTCTGTGAGACACTGTGTTCTTGTATCTTCTTTCTCAAAGATTTCATTTGTTTCTCCCTGGTTCTGCCATATTGGCCAATGGAGTCCACCTGGAGTCCTTATCAAACTCTACCTAGCTATGACAGATTCAGTTAATCCATTAATCAGATACCCAAAGCTAAATATATAAGCTGCAATAAATTATTTTAGAAACACTCCAGAGATGTGGTGTTACTTCTGGCACTGCTGAGTCTATGGAAGCAGCACTTGTTCTCATGTTGTTTCTAATCCTGTATATGTTCCTATTCTTACAGGAGAGAGCTCCAACCCAGACTCAGACATGGAGCCCAGCTCCACCGCATCAGGAAGCCATAAACAACACAGACGGAGGAGGAGGAGCTCAAGACAGAAGAATCACCACTGTTTAGATTGCAGTGAGAGTTTCATTTGTCCAACTCACCTTAAATCACAACCACAGACTCAAGGAGGACAGAAGACTCACTCTTGTCTTCAGTGTGGAAAGAGATTTGGTTGTATGAGCAAACTAAAGAGACACCAGAGAATACACACAGGAGAGAAGCCATTCTGCTGCTCCCAGTGTGGGAAGAGTTTCAGTCAGGCAGGAGACCTGAAGAAACACCAGAGAACACACACAGGAGAGAAGCCATTCTGCTGCTCCCAGTGTGGGAAGAGTTTCAGTGAGGCAGGTGACCTAAAGAGGCATCAGAGAACACACACAGGAGAGAAGCCATTCTACTGCTCCCAGTGTGGGCAGAGTTTCAGTGAGGCAGGATCCCTAAAGAGTCACCAGAGAACACACACAGGAGAGAAGCCATTCTACTGCTCCCAGTGTGGGAAGAGTTTCAGTCAGGCAGGAACCCTAAAGAGGCATCAGAGAACACATACACTAGTTAACACGACTGCTCCCAGTGTGGGAGGTGTTTAAAGGAGGCAGGAGCCCTAAAGAAGAAGGGGGGGGGGGTCTGCTGGCAGTACCATCACCTACTGTATGGATATTTACTTGTTGATCAGACTAAGATGTTGTACATCATATCATATTAAGATATAGATCCTATCACTTCTCAGTTTTCTATTAGATCAGCTTATTTTCTGGACATACCGTATTTTCCGTACTATAAGTCGCGGTTTTTTTCATACTTTGGCTGGTCCTGCAACTTATAGTCAGGTGCGACTTATATATCAATAATTCATAATCTCTGACTGACATGAACTGACATACGGTAATCTCTGACTGACATGAACCAAGGAGTAACTTCCTCTAGCGCCTCATACACGATAGAATAGCCATTATACTTGACAATGTGGACATTAAACACGACAATGTGGACATTAAACATGATGTTATGGACCTTATACACAATGTTATGGACGTTATAAACGATATTAAAGTCATTTATTCCTTCCAGAGACTGTTCTATGTTGCTAAGTTACCCCCGCGAGGCTATTTTGCTACTTCCGCTAGCGCCACATACGCGATAGAATAGCCATTATACTCGACAATGTGGACATTAAACACGACAATGTGGACATTAAACATGATATTATGGACCTTATACACGATATTATGAACGTTATACACGATATTAAAGTCATTTATTACCTTTCAGAGACTGTTCAATGTTGCATTGTTTGTAGGCCGCCCTTCATCCTAACTACTTCCGTTTTTCACCAAGCTATCTTTGTCATGGCCTTATACACGATAAATAGTCGTTACACTCGACAATGTGGACATTAAGCACTATATTATGAACGTTATACACGCTATTATGAACGTTATACACGATATTAAAGTCATTTATTACCTTTCAGAGGCTGTTCCATCCTGTTTGCTTGCTCCCGCGACGCCATTTTGCTAACCTTCGTTAGCAACGCGCTAGCTAGCCCTGGCTTTACACTCGATAATTTAAGTATTTCTAACCTTTCAGAAGAAGTTTTAACGTGAATTATGTCCTTCCTGGGCTTACAAATCCTCTCATGTCTCTTCACAGTGCCAGACTAGAGTCAAGCTCAACAGGGTCTTCTTTCCCCGCTGATTCCGCCAAGCCCGTTCCCTTGAACCATGCGACTTATAGTCCAGTGCGACTTATATGTGGTTTTTCCCTCTTCATGCCCCATTTTTGGCCTGCTGCGACTTATACTCGGGTGCGACTTATACTCGGGTGCGACTTATAGTCCGGAAAATACGGTACGCCTGGACGTACTCCAACACTATTACTCCCCCACATTTGGTAGATTGGCCTCTAGCCTGTGTGGACATATTGACATTGTTTAATGATGCTGATGATTTTTATGTTTTGTTTTTTAAATGTGTTTTTATTTGTTTTCATATTCTGAAAGTTTAAATGTTGTAGAGCCCCCTCAATATAACAATCAACAGTTTTAGGATCCTTAAATACTTATAATTTGTCAGCAAACTAAGCTTGTTTTCATGACGTGATTCACAACACTCGTCTGCTCTAACACGTTCTGAGCTTTGTACTCGGGTGAGTGTTGTCATGGTGATACATGTCTTGTTCATGTTTAGGGACTGTGTGATAATCCAGTTTTGTGTAGTTATGTGTTTTTGCATGTTCTGAAACCAACGTGTTTGTTTGTTTTGGTTCAGGGAGATTTTCTCTGCTAGTTGAATTGAGGTGTACCAACATTCACAAACAATAAATCTTCAACTATTTTCAACTGGTTTCAGTGTATGACATCATCATTTGAGAGCTGACAATCTACACTTTCATAATCTGTAAAAAAAAACAAAAAAGAAAACATCCTTGTTGTTCTCTCCCTTCATTCCACCCCTTGCCCTTTAGCTCTTGATTTCACCCTCTCTTCTCTCCTCTCTTTTTGCTCCACACCTTTCGTTCCAAATCACCCTGTCATAAGGGCCCTATAACCATGTCATAACATGACACAGCAGGTGACATATTAGACATGACAACTGGTGGCTGCCATCCATGAAACAAACCAAGATGTGGTCGGGTCATTAAACAATGTATTATCTAATTAATTTAATTGAGTCGTCACTTACAAGCGAGTTCGTTTAATCTCAACGAGACGTCCTTGATATCACTTCTTAAGATGATATGATCCAATCAAATATTAGGCACCACTACTGAACTGTTCATTAAGATAATATTTATTCAAGCACATCAGCAAGCAATAATAGTTCATTTCCATGGAAAAGTGGTCCCATCTAGTTTCACCTCTGCAGGCCCGTCTCAGCTAGCCGTCAACAAGTTAACTGCAGAAGCTCCACCAAACAAGAGTCCCGTTTAGCCTTGGTACATAGTCTTTATACATTTGATTTAACATTTGGGGCTGGGTGGTGCCTCCCCCCCCCCCCCCTATCTAGTAGTTTTCCAATTGTCCGTACGAAATCTGTTGCAGCTGCGAGCAAGTGTTTTAATTAGGTATGTGGCCTTCACTCCTCTCTGTGTGTTATCTCCTTCTGGCCTCCCGTTGTCATGGTGATATCCGTACTTGTGTGAGCACAGAGCGAGTCAGTGTCCTTATCAGAATGTCTTGTGAAAACACAACTATTGAAGTTACACAGTAATATTAGGATTCGATTTACAAGTTAAAATATAGTATAGAAGAATAGACTTATCATTAATCATTAGTTATGAAAGTATAAAATCAGTACAGAAAAATAGAATATCATAACAGCAGGTGTAAAATGGTTGTTAGCACATAGGTAAAAATAAGTAATTTACAGGCAGTTTGAATCATAAAACGTTCTTTTAGTCAGGAGCTTGTCTTCTTCTTGTCGCTCAAAAACAGAACCTCTCTTTTGGCTTTGCGTGACCTTCCTATTGTTCTCAACTGACCTCAGTCACATATTATTTAAATGAGCACATAGTACATGATTTATCACTTCTAGTTATTTTAATACAAATTCCCAACAGTATATAAAACAGTAAACAAAGTAAACACTCGGTATATAAAACAGCAAAGTAAACACTCGGTATATAAAACAGTAAACACTCGGTATATAAAACAGTAAACACTCAGTATATAAAACAGTAAACACTCGGTATATAAAACAGTAAACACTCGGTATATAAAACAGCAAAGTAAACACTCGGTATATAAAACAGTAAAGTAAACACTCGGTATATAAAACAGTAAAGTAAACACTCGGTATATAAAACAGTAAACACTCGGTATATAAAACAGTAAACACTCGGTATATAAAACAGCAAAGTAAACACTCGGTATATAAAACAGTAAACACTCTGTATATAAAACAGCAAAGTAAACACTCGGTATATAAAATAGTAAACACTCGGTATATAAAACAGTAAACACTCGGTATATAAAACAGTAAACACTCGGTATATAAAACAGTAAACACTCGGTATATAAAACAGTAAACACTCGGTATATAAAACAGTAAACTCTCGGTATATAAAACAGTAAAGTAAACACTCGGTATATAAAACAGTAAACACTCGGTATATAAAACAGTAAACACTCGGTATATAAAACAGTGATTCTTTTGCACTCGTCTCTTCGTCCGAGAGAGTCCTCCTCCCCGCTGTCAGCATGCTCCCTCGCCCCGGGAGGAAATGAGCTGCGTCATACTGATGTGAATGTCACGGTCGTGTGTGATGTGTCCGGTAGAGATACTGCTGCTCAGGCAGAATTAGGACACCAGAACAGTAGGGTAACAGACACCTGTCCTGGCCGCCTCAAATAAAAGATTACAAATAGCACAAAGCTCGAGAATTAAAGAAAGAAAGCAGTGCGACGGGAGAAACACGCCCACCGCCACGCACGTGTCAGCTGATCTCTCCTCTGGTTCTGTCTCTGTCTGACTGGTTCTGTCTCTGACTGACTGGTTCTGTCTCTGTCTGACTGGTTCTGTCTCTGACTGACTGGCTCTGTCTCTGACTGACTCGTTCTGTCTCTGTCTGACTGGTTCTGTCTGTCTGACTGACTGGTTCTGTCTCTGTCTGACTGGTTCTGTCTGTCTGACTGACTGGTTCTGTCTCTGTCTGACTGGTTCTGTCTCTGTCTGACTGGTTCTGTCTCTGTCTGACTGGTTCTGTCTCTGTCTGACTGGTTCTGTCTGTCTGACTGACTGGTTCTGTCTCTGACTGACTGGTTCTGTCTCTGACTGACTGGTTCTGACTGACTGACTGGTTCTGTCTCTGACTGACTGGTTCTGTCTGTCTGACTGACTGGTTCTGTCTCTGTCTGACTGGTTCTGTCTCTGACTGACTGGTTCTGTCTCTGACTGACTGGTTCTGTCTCTGTCTGACTGGTTCTGTCTCTGACTGACTGGTTCTGTCTCTGACTGACTGGTTCTGTCTCTGACTGACTGGTTCTGTCTCTGTCTGACTGGTTCTGTATCTGACTGGTTCTGTCTCTGACTGACTGGTTCTGTCTCTGACTGACTGGTTCTGTCTCTGTCTGACTGGTTCTGTCTCTGACTGACTGGTTCTGTCTCTGACTGACTGGTTCTGTCTCTGTCTGACTGGTTCTGTCTCTGACTGACTGGTTCTGTCTCTGACTGACTGGTTCTGTCTCTGTCTGATTGGTTCTGTCTCTGTCTGACTGGTTCTGTCTCTGACTGACTGGTCCTGTCTGTCTGTCTGACTGGTTCTGTCTCTGACTGACTGGTTCTGTCTGTCTGTTTGACTGGTTCTGTCTCTGACTGACTGGTTCTGTCTCTGACTGACTGGTCCTGTCTGTCTGTCTGACTGGTTCTGTCTCTGACTGACTGGTTCTGTCTGACTGACTGACTGGTTCTGTCTCTGACTGACTGGTTCTGTCTCTGACTGACTGGTCCTGTCTGTCTGACTGGTTCTGTCTCTGACTGACTGGTTCTGTCTGTCTGACTGACTGGTTCTGTCTCTGACTGACTGGTTCTGTCTCTGACTGACTGGTTCTGTCTCTGACTGACTGGTCCTGTCTGTCTGTCTGACTGGTTCTGTCTCTGACTGACTGGTTCTGTCTGACTGACTGGTTCTGTCTCTGTCTGACTGGTTCTGTCTGACTGACTGGTTCTGTCTCTGATTGACTGGTTCTGTCTCTGACTGACTGGTTCTGTCTGTCTGACTGACTGGTTCTGTCTCTGACTGACTGGTTCTGTCTGACTGACTGGTTCTGTCTCTGACTGACTGGTCCTGTCTCTGACCGACTGGTTCTGTCTGACTGACTGGTTCTGTCTGACTGACTGGTTCTGTCTCTGACTGACTGGTCCTGTCTGTCTGACTGACTGGTTCTGTCTCTGACTGACTGGTTCTGTCTGTCTGACTGACTGGTTCTGTCTCTGACTGACTGGTTCTGTCTCTGACTGACTGGTTCTGTCTGTCTGACTGACTGGTTCTGTCTGACTGACTGGTCCTGTCTCTGACCGACTGGTTCTGTCTGACTGACTGACTGGTTCTGTCTGACTGACTGACTGGTCCTGTCTGTCTGACTGACTGGTTCTGTCTCTGACTGACTGGTTCTGTCTCTGTCTGACTGGTTCTGTCTCTGTCTGACTGGTTCTGTCTCTGACTGACTGGTTCTGTCTCTGTCTGGTGGCCGTGCAGCTGCCTGAACAGAACCCCCCCCCCGATTATGAAACCTGGTCTCTAAACGTGACGTGAACATGAACATGTCGGCTGCAAAGACAAAAAAAGGAGCTAGTGAGAATAATCAATGTTTTCTTGTTTTTAGAGAGTAACTCACTGTAGAACAGTATGACTGTGTGGGTCCAGGCTGTAGAACAGTATGACTGTGTGGGTCCAGGGTGTAGAACAGTATGACTGTGTGGGTCCAGGGTGTAGAACAGTATGACTGTGTGGGTCCAGGGTGTAGAACAGTATGACTCTGTGGGTCCAGGGTGTAGAACAGTATGACTGTGTGGGTCCAGGGTGTAGAACAGTGTGACTGTGTGGGTCCAGGGTGTAGAACAGTATGACTGTATGGGTCCAGGGTGTGTGCCTGTGTGTGCCCTGTACCACTGCGTGTCTCTCCTGAGTCATTTGAAAGGAGACGTTTTATATTTGCGCTTCTTGGCGTTTCATTTGAACAACGTTATTGTTTTGTAGAGGATGATGATGATGTGCAGGAACAGGGGAGTGTTCCATCACCGTCACTTATTTTGAGAACTCTTGTGAGACATATCAGAATAAACCAGGGTTCTCCTTTAGCGGTATTGATGGACACCCCCCTGGCGCCTGGGAGACCAGGGACGCTCCCTCCTGTCTCTGTCTGCAGGCTGGAACACCACAATGGCTGCGTTCGTAAATACGCCCTGAAAGCGCTGCAGGGCACGCTGGGTTCGACGTCATGAAGGGGCCGCGTAATTTGATTGGACAAAGAGGCATTCCATGAGTGCTGATCGGATTCTCCAGAGCGAATTTACGAACGCAGCCTGTGTATGTATGTATACCCTCGGTCATATAGAGAGTGTATACGCCTACAGTATATATGTGTCCACATGTCATATAGAGAGAGTATACTCCTACAGTATATATGTGTTCACATGTCATATAGAGAGAGTATACTCCTACAGTATATATGTGTCCACATGTCATATAGAGAGTGTATACTCCTACAGTATATATGTGTTCACATGTCATATAGAGAGAGTATACTCCTACAGTATATATGTGTTCACATGTCATAGAGAGAGTATACTCCTACAGTATATATGTGTTCATGTCATATAGAGAGAGTATACTCCTACAGTATATATGTGTTCATGTCATATAGAGAGAGTATACTCCTACAGTATATATGTGTTCACAAACACCACACACCCCCCCCTTTCCCTGTGTGCCTACCCCCTAAGTGAAAAGTGATTGCTGCGTGATCGCTGTACCCCGTGAATTTGTGTTGTATATCCCCTATTTCCTTTTCTATCCCCTGTGACACTAAACATAAATCTATTCTACTCTGCTTCAAAACCCCACTAACTACCTGTCTTCTCGAAAACTCCCTCTTACTTGTGTTCCTAACTCTCCACACATCTATTAAATTCCCCTGCTCTATCATTTCTAATAACCCCCTCCTAGCTGAATCTGTCTTAAAACTATCTACTCTATAAACATCCATCTTAGTGCAAAATACATTAAAGTCACCCACCAAAATACAATTCCCTGTGCAGTGCAAACCCAGTTCTACAAAAAAATCCCTCTTTTCAACCTCTCTATTTGGTGCATACACATTAATTAATCTAAACATAACATTATTTACATTAAATTCTATCCCTATTACTCTACCCTTCCCTTCATTCAAAACCTCTCTTACATTCTCTACCCTATTCTCTTTAATTAATATTGCTACCCCACATGATTTGTTTGTCCCATTATTTGTAAACAGCATACCCCTCCATTTCCCCTTGATTTCTGTCATTTTGGTGTCTGTCCACTTTGTCTCCTGCAGTACCAGAACATCAGATGTGAAAGTCACCAGCACCTCCTCCAGCTTCTCCATATTGTTGAGCCCATTGATGTTTATGGAGGAAAGCGTGACCATTGAAAACAAGTGTAGGAGGATAAATATGTTTACTGCCATTTTAATTTTATTTCTTGTTTCCCTCCGCTTTCTGCTGCTTTGACTTGCGCTTTAGTTTCCCCTCTAACAGCGCCCTCTTCCTCCCTCCCACTATCGTCAACAGCTCAGACTCGTCTTGCTCCCCGCACCCATCGTCACTGACATTTAGTAACATCTTTTCAGATGTTTTCGGGGGGGGGGCTTACGGATACGGCCCCTCGCCATTCTGACTCGTTGTTCATGGGGGTTCCCTCCTTTGATTTGTTGCCTGCCTCTTGTGCTTCTTTCGGCCGCACGACTCTCGGGGGCAAAGGCTGTTGGGAACCTCTCCCCCCGGTCGTCTGTGCGCTCCTTTGCAACTCCGATGCCTGGGTTACCCCCATAAAGCTGTCGAGGCTCGACCCCATGCCCCCCATCCCACTCTCTCCTGTCAGTCCCGACCACCTCTTACTCTGAGTCTCTGACACAGTCTGAGCTGTCAACGATACTCCCTCCTCCATCCCCTCTTCCTCCTCTCCCTCGCTCTTCTCTTCCTCTTCTCCCTCTCCCTCTCCCTTCTCTTCCTCTTCCCCCTCTCCCCCCCTCCCTTCTTCCTCCCTCTGTCTAAAAACAGTGGATGGACTCGTCACTACTTCCTCTTCCTCCCTACACTTACATTGGGATTCCAGGTCCCCACACCCCCTGCACTTGTTTTCAAAAGTCGCGCATTCCCTCGCATAATGCCCGCTGAGCCCACACCTTCTGCACCTGAACTCGGGACATTCCCGTAGGATGTGCCCTGGCTGCAGACACATCCTACACACCTTCACCTGTCTGTCATGAATCACCCGAAAGAAATAAGACCCATTGTCCGTCTCGAACTTGGTCGAGTACGGCAGTGATTTAACAACATCATTAAACCTTAACAAAACGTGTACCTTCGCAAATGCTGGTCCCCGGCCACATCCTCCTCTTTATCGGGGAGACCGCTTCCACCCCCCAGTCCGATAATTTGCGTAAAATGTCCCCGTCTTTTGTGTAGACCGGCAGTCCGATAAAGGAAACCACCATCTCGTCCCCGCACAGCTCCCTCGCCATGACCCTCGTCTCCTTGATCTTGAAGCCGTCAAGCAGCCTCTCTTTCCCCTTCGGTGGCTCATCGTGACTTCGTATTTGTTTAATCCGATGTAGCGACAGCCCACGACGAGCCCGCACAGCTCCTTCTTCGCCCGGAGAAGCGCCATCATCGTCACCTTCTCCTCGCCGACCAGCTCCACCGCCACCGTCAACTCCTTGCTGTAGGCCGGCTCCTCTGTCTCCTCTCTCTCCTCTCTCCCTCTCTCTCCTCTCTCTCCTCTCTCTCCTCTCTCCCTCTCTCTCCTTTCTCTCCTCTCGCTCCTCTCTCTCCTCTCTCCCTCTCTCTCCTCTCTCTCCTCTCTCTCCTCTCTCTCCTCTCGCTCCTCTCTCTCCTCTCGCTCCTCTCTCTCCTCTCTCTCCTCTCTCTCCTCTCGCTCCTCTCTCCTCTCTCCCTCTCTCTCCTCCCTCTCCTCTCGCTCCTCTCTCTCCTCTCTCTCCTCTCTCCTCTCTCTCCTCTCTCTCCTCTCTCCTCTCTCTCCTCTCTCTCCTCTCTCTCCTCTCTCTCCGCATTCGCCCTCGCTTCCGCCGCCTGCTTCTTCCTCGCTATTCTCTCTCTCTCCTCTCTCTCTTCATCTCTCCCTCTCTGTCTCTCCATCTCCTCTCTCTCTCCTTCTTTCGCCATGCCGGTGTCCGTGTTCTTAGTCGTGTCGTCTGTCGTTCCGAGTTCTTTTACCATGTTTGAGCCGTCCGTGTACAAACAAAACAAAAAACAAAAATATCCCCCCTAACAGCAAGCTGCTGGGGGAATACACTCTGACACACTGACTCTCCTTTCACTCACACAAAACTACGCAAATATTCAAACACCAAACTCTCATGCACACAATAATTTTCAAAACGCTCTCGCTGCTATCCCGCTCTTTTTACGACAGGTCATGTTCAGGGTGGTATGGCCGTAAACGAAGTTTATTGTGGTCAATGGTGTATATAAAGGTGGCGGTGTATGTAAAGTTACGGCAAGGAGACATCCACCACTTTGCAATATTTAATGAATGTCATCTTGTACACGCAGTATCTTGGAAAAAACAAAACCGCAATAAACATTACTTTACTAACCTGCATCTAAAGTTTGCTTGCAAACATTTCATTCACAACTGAAAAGAGGGTGCGGCAACATCCACAACGTGAGCTACTTACTTGAGATAATATACACTAATTATCTTTTCAACACAAACAAGGCAGATCATTATTATAATAATTTAAAAAGCACAAAAGGCGCAGATTCAATCTCACCCTAGGTCACGGTCTTAAACCCAAAATCGGATATAATGAAGAAGCCACATTTCCGGTGCTAAGCAGGTGTAATACATACATATACAGGCATTTAATAGACCTAGTTAATTTTTAACAGAGAGAGGGGGTGCACCGTTCCTGGAGGTAATGCAATACCAGGTCGATGTGTGGAGTGGACGGAGCAAGCCCCCATTCCATCTCCCTGCTCCAAAAATCAATTTAATATATGGTCCCCGGGTAGGGGACGTATCAGATATTAAACTGATAAGAACAGATTTTTTTTCTTTCGAAAAGTTTTTATTGTAACAAGTACACGTTATATGACATTACATTACATTATACATGTTACAACAAGACATAGTAAAAAAACACAACAAGCCATAGTAAAAACACAATATACATCTCTTCACACATGTTTTACATCCATAAAAGCCATTGTTCAGTTTACAAGCAGTAAAAACATCTGTGCAACCATGAAGGGACTTTCATTAAAACACACAGTTTTAAAAGGTTACAGATAAAAACATGGCTATGATAAAAGTTATGACATTAAAAGTGCAATGTTTTGGGGCTTGTTTTAAAAAGAGTCTTTTCAGTGTCTTGTTTTAAAAAGAGAGTCTTTTCAGTGTCTTTGTTTAAAAAAAACATGGCTGTTGTACAGGAGCGGGGTGAGTCCTTATCAAGACTGCCTCGCCCACCTTCATGAACAGCTCCTCGCGACCGCCGTTTCAGGCTCCCAGAGGAGACCCTCAACCATGGCAGCGGTGGCTCTCGCGCAGTCAGGGCCGGACCTCTATGGTGGGCCTCTGACCCCCTCCTCCGAATGGGCGACGTGCGACACATCCCCTCAAGGTCTCAATGGCCGCAGCTACCACCGCCTGTGGGGTGGTCTCCACGCGCTTCCCTACCAGCAGGCTGCGGGAGGTCCAGAGTGCTTCTTTAAAGCATGTCAGGGTGAGCCAGAGTCTGGCGAAGTCCGCTGATGGTATGCTCCTCCGGCTCACCCCGTAGAGCACCAGTTGGACGTTTAGGAACTGTCTTTGTGTTTAGAGTATATGCAGGGTGCAGGGTAACTGTCTTTGTGTTTAGAGTATATGCAGGGTGCAGCAGGGTAACTGTCTTTGTGTTTAGAGTATATGCAGGGTGCAGCAGGGTAACTGTCTTTGTGTTTAGAGTATATGCAGGGTGCAGCAGGGTAACTGTCTTTGTGTTTAGAGTATATGCAGGGTGCAGCAGGGTAACTGTCTTTGTGTTTAGAGTATATGCAGGGTGCAGCAGGGTAACTGTCTTTGTGTTTAGAGTATATGCAGGGTGCAGGGTAACTGTCTTTGTGTTTAGAGTATATGCAGGGTGCAGCAGGGTAACTGTCTTTGTATTTAGAGTATATGCAGGGTGCAGGGTAACTGTCTTTGTGTTTAGAGTATATGCAGGGTGCAGGGTAACTGTCTTTGTGTTTAGAGTATATGCAGGGTGCAGCAGGGTAACTGTCTTTGTATTTAGAGTATATGCAGGGTGCAGCAGGGTAACTGTCTTTGTGTTTAGAGTATATGCAGGGTGCAGGGTAACTGTCTTTGTGTTTAGAGTATATGCAGGGTGCAGGGTAACTGTCTTTGTGTTTAGAGTATATGCAGGGTGCAGCAGGGTAACTGTCTTTGTGTTTAGAGTATATGCAGGGTGCAGCAGGGTAACTGTCTTTGTGTTTAGAGTATATGCAGGGTGCAGCAGGGTAACTGTCTTTGTGTTTAGAGTATATGCAGGGTGCAGGGTAACTGTCTTTGTGTTTAGAGTATATGCAGGGTGCAGCAGGGTAACTGTCTTTGTGTTTAGAGTATATGCAGGGTGCAGGGTAACTGTCTTTGTGTTTAGAGTATATGCAGGGTGCAGCAGGGTAACTGTCTTTGTGTTTAGAGTATATGCAGGGTGCAGCATGGTAACTGTCTTTGTGTTTAGAGTATATGCAGGGTGCAGCAGGGTAACTGTCTTTGTGTTTAGAGTATATGCAGGGTGCAGGGTAACTGTCTTTGTGTTTAGAGTATATGCAGGGTGCAGGGTAACTGTCTTTGTGTTTAGAGTATATGCAGGGTGCAGGGTAACTGTCTTTGTGTTTAGAGTATATGCAGGGTGCAGCAGGGTAATTGTCTTTGTGTTTAGAGTATATGCAGGGTGCAGCAGGGTAACTGTCTTTGTGTTTAGAGTATATGCAGGGTGCAGCAGGGTAACTGTCTTTGTGTTTAGAGTATATGCAGGGTAATTGTCTTTGTGTTTAGAGTATATGCAGGGTGCAGGGTAATTGTCTTTGTGTTTAGAGTATATGCAGAAGGCAGGGTAACTGTCTTTGTGTTTAGAGTATATGCAGGGTGCAGCAGGGTAACTGTCTTTGTGTTTAGAGTATATGCAGGGTGCAGCAGGGTAACTGTCTTTGTGTTTAGAGTATATGCAGGGTGCAGCAGGGTAACTGTCTTTGTGTTTAGAGTATATGCAGGGTGCAGGGTAATTGTCTT
Organism: Nansenia antarctica; assembly: GCF_963989245.1. Taxonomy (NCBI): domain Eukaryota; kingdom Metazoa; phylum Chordata; class Actinopteri; order Argentiniformes; family Microstomatidae; genus Nansenia; species Nansenia antarctica. The sequence continues at coordinate 26,148,404 of NC_137677.1, read as the reverse complement.
TGTGTTTAGAGTATATGCAGGGTGCAGGGTAACTGTCTTTGTGTTTAGAGTATATGCAGGGTGCAGCAGGGTAACTGTCTTTGTGTTTAGAGTATATGCAGGGTGCAGGGTAACTGTCTTTGTGTTTAGAGTATATGCAGAAGGCAGGGTAACTGTCTTTGTGTTTAGAGTATATGCAGGGTGCAGCAGGGTAACTGTCTTTGTGTTTAGAGTATATGCAGGGTGCAGCAGGGTAACTGTCTTTGTGTTTAGAGTATATGCAGGGTGCAGGGTAACTGTCTTTGTGTTTAGAGTATATGCAGGGTGCAGCAGGGTAACTGTCTTTGTGTTTAGAGTATATGCAGAAGGCAGGGTAACTGTCTTTGTGTTTAGAGTATATGCAGGGTGCAGGGTAACTGTCTTTGTGTTTAGAGTATATGCAGGGTGCAACAGGGTAACTGTCTTTGTGTTTAGAGTATATGCAGAAGGCAGGGTAACTGTCTTTGTGTTTAGAGTATATGCAGAAGGCTTGTTTTCTGTTTTATATTGTTTGTTCTGTATGAAGAACACTTTACAAATCCAGCTGCCATTGCTGAGATGTGTAGGCCTACAGGTATTTCAGTATTCCATTTGCTCTCAAAATAGGTTCTAGATTCTTCGTGGCTTTGATTCCACAAGATGTTGGAAACATTCCATTGAGATTCTGGTTGTCAAGGTGTGAATGTTCTGTTCTAACACATCCCTAAAGTGTTCTGTTCACATTCAGATCCGGGGACTGGGAAGGCCACTGAAGAACACTTAACTCATTGTCATGTTCATGAAACCAGTTTGGCTTGTGACATGGTGCATTATCATGCTTTAAGGAGCCATTAGGAGATGGGTAAATTGTGGCCCATGGTCATTAACAAACAATGCTCAGACAGGCTGTGGCATTCAAGCAATGATTGTTTGGTATTAACTAGCCAAAGTGTGCCAAGGAAACATCCCCCATTGCATTCCAACATGAATGAGAAGGTGTACAGGTGTTAATAGTATTCGGTGCGTGTTTGCCATCAGAAAGAATTCAGACCTCTTCACTTTTTCCACATGTTGTTGTGTTATAGCCTCAATTTAAAATGGATGTATGTATGCAAGTATTCAGACCTTTTGCTATGACCCTCTTAAAATGAGCTAAAATGCTAAAATGTCATCAACAAATTACTCAGTAAGTTGAATTCAGTCCATCTTAATGCAAGAACAATAGTCTGTGATTTTGGAATGCGTCTATCAATTTGAGAGTGATAACATTTCTCTATTTCTTCTCCATTTACAAAAGTGGTTGGAGGACTGCTTCGTTATTGTTTGAATCCCAGTTTGCCCTTTTTAATGTACTCAGATATGTTTGAATATGATGTGCCGATGCCATTTGTACCTGTTAATGTTAATGCTGCTAATAGAACCGTATCTCCCTATAATGTGATAACCTACTGTATTGTACTGATACTAATGCTGTACTAATGGCACCTGTAGTAGTGGATTGCCCGATCGAGGGCTGTGACTATATAGCTAGACATGAAGAGGCAGCAGTGGTAGTGGCCATGCTGAACATACACGCAACAGTACACGCTGCAGTCCCCAGAGCGCCGAGCATTAACAATAAAATGGAGAAACTCAGGCGCCCCTCTATAGCACTGGCCGGGACGGCAGAGACTTGGTCATACTTCATAACCCGCTGGAGTGAATACAAGAGGAGCACTAAGCTGGTCGGACCTGACATCATCACACAGCTCCTAGAGTGCTGCGAGGAGGATCTGAGGAAAGACCTCACTCGCGCTGCAGGCAGAAGCCTGGTAGACAGCGATGAGAGAGAGGTCCTCGCAGCCATGAAGGCGCTCGCCGTCCGTGCGGAAAACACCATGGTGGCTCGGGTGGCCCTATCTAACATGCGACAGGGACATGAGGAGCCCATCCGATCATTCCACGCCCGCTTGAAGGGGCAGGCAGACACATGCAAATATGAGATGGACTGCACTAAGGCGGGGTGTGATCAAATCAATAACTTCACAGAGGAAATACTACGTGACGTGATCGCCCGCGGCATCGTGGACCAAGAAATACAGCTCGACCTGCTTGGCGAAAAGAACCAAGACATGCCAGGACATGATAGAGTATATCGAAGCCAAGGAGTCCGGGAAACGCTCAGCATCGCGCCTACTCGACCCTCAGAGCACAGATATGATCAGTAGTTCATATAGGCGAGGGAAACAGCAGGACCTTCGCACCAAAGGGGCTGCCAGGTTGGAGACACCGAAGGCCAAGCATGACGGAGCATGCGTTTACTGAGGCGGGATGGGCCACGGAAAAACGTCCATATGGCGCACCAGACGTGACGTGACGGCTATGGCAAGACGTGCCGGAAATGTAGCCGCCAAAATCACCTCGAGAAGGTCTGCCTGGGTAACCGGCCGGCCAAACCCCCACCTGAGAAGACAGATGTGGTGGGCGACGAGCAGGCGGCAGCCTTCGTCGAGCTGTGCACGCTCACCGTGGCCAGCGCGGGTTGGGCTTGTTGTTAGGCTTAGGGTTAGGCTTGTTGTTGTTTCAGCCTTTATTGTAGTCGTGTTAAAGGCTCGGGGGGAGATAGGGAATATTGCACTACGGTCATATGTTTGGGTGCACGCACCGGAAAGGGAATTGGATGGACTACTGTTCTGATGTTTACACCTGCATTCGCCCTGCTCAGGACTTGTTTAATTATTGTCATTTCGCAGAGTCATTTCATTAAAGCAAATGAACAAATGGAATATTGTTCTTATTTAATCAACACGTTCACAGCTGCCGGGAAGCTGATCGACAGCGGAGAACTTATGACGTCGTTCATCAATGACTACAATCATTGTGGCAATTATGGCGGCAACTATGATTCGGACAGTTCTTGTTCCGACGAGGAGGAGTTGGGCAGGAGGGCTGAACGAGGAGAGGAAATGATCTTCATAAAAAGCTTTGCTTGCAATTGCCAGCGGAGACGAATGAAACAAAACAAGAGTTCTGCTGGTGATTCTGCATCACTACCATCAGATATCCCAGTGGTTGACCATTTCAAATATCTAGGTTTATCAATCTATCCATCACTACAAACTACAATACCTTATAATTATAACTCTACCTTGAAACAAGTGGAGACGGATCTGGAGCGCTGGTCATCTATTCCCAACTCTTTCCGATCTAGAGTTTCCATTATTAAGATGAACATCTTGCCCCGGGTTAACTTCTGTAGTGCTATGCTCCCCTTGGCTCCACCTGCTGGACACTGGGACAAATTACATAAATTGGTCTCCAGGTATGTCTGGAAAGGGAAACGCCCACGGATGAAAATGTCCCCTCTGCAGAAACACACATCCTCTGGTGGTCTTGGATTGCCTAATTTCCAGTTTTATTTTTGGTCAACAACCCGTCGTGCTCTTCACACCTGGCTCAACCCAGATGCACAAGTAGCCTGGCGATCTCAGGAGGAGAAGTTGGTGAGCCCACATAGGCTTCAGGATGTTATCTATTCTAACATTCCTCTCAAAACCTGTAAATCCAAGTTTGGCCCTTTAATCTCTCATCTTGTCGCCACATGGAGAACTGTAGAAATGCAGGCCAATATTAATCTGAAGTTCCAGCCTTACATTCCGTTATTTAATAACTTTGCCATTTGCTCAGGAGGTCGCCCCATTTCCTTCCCTCAGTGGAGTGGAAAAGGGGTTTACACCCTATCTGACATCACTGTAGGTAATGAATTTAGATCATTTCAAGACCTGCAATCTCACTTTAATTTACCTGGCACCTCATTCTTTTTCTACCTCCAGCTCCGCAGTGCCCTACGGGCATACGGAGTCCCCTGGGGAGAAGACTTGAAGGTACATCCCATCCACAAAATGTTTAATGGTAAACCTACCACAGCCTTAGTCTCTAACCTTTACACACTTATGATCAAATGTGCAGATATCCCTCTACAAATTAACTTGCGTTGGAGCCATGACCTTTCTATCTCACCATCTACAATCAATTGGACTACGGTTTGGACTAAGATCAACTTAGCATCTCGCAACCCCAATCATCAGATGATTCACTATAACTTTGCACACAGGCTATACTGTACACCCCGCAAACTTTTTTGGATGAAATTAACACCCTCGCCAAACTGTCAGTTATGCTCATTAAACACAACAGGAACTTTCATCCATATGGTGTGGGATTGCCCTGGTGTTAAATCATTCTGGGGTATGGCCATCAATAAGATGTCTGAGTTTCTTGGGTCCTCTATCCCCTGCTCCCCAATAATTCTACTACTGAATGATTTTACCAGTTTAAATTTATCAATGATGCACCAACGCTGGCTTCTGGTAGGCCTCACAGCCGCCAAAAAACTGGTAGCTCAGAGGTGGAAAGACCCCCATGACTTGTCTTATCAGCATTGGTTAAACACTGTGTTAGATCTAGCCAAACTAGAAAGGTCTGTGGCCAGCATGCATGGCGCTCAAGAAAAGAATATTAGTTTATGGACTTCCTTTAGTGACCAAACTACTAGACCTGGGTCTATCACACTCTATATGTGCGTGGATCAAGGACTTCCTGACCGACCGCCCCCAGAGGGTGCGGGTGGGCCCCCACACCTCCACAGCCCTCAGCCTCAGCACTGGGTCACCCCAGGGCTGCGTGCTAAGCCCCATCCTGTACAACCTCTACACCCACGACTTCACCCCCATCCACCCCAGCAACTACATCGTAAAGTTTGCAGACGACACCACCGTGGTGGGATGTATCTCGGGGGGGGGCGAGGCGGCGTACAGGGATGAGGTAGAGCAATTGAGCAAGCTGTGCAAGGTTAACAACCTGCTGCTAAACAAGTCAAAGACCCAGAAATTCATCGTAGACTTCAGGAGGTAAAAGTCTGAGATCCAGCCCCTGCTCATCGACGGAGAGAGCGTGGAGATAGTCTCAACCCTCCGATTCCTGGGACACAACATGCGGGATGACCTGGCCTGGAAGGACAACACTAAAGGCACCATCAAGAGGGCACAACAGCGGCTATACACCCTGAGATGCCTCAGGAAACAACACAACAAGCAGGAGATACTGGTGGCCTTCTACCACGGCGCAGTGGAGAGCATCCTCACCTTCGGCATCTCCAACTGGTTTCACAGCTGCACAACAGCGGAGAGAAACGAGCTACAGAGAGTCGTGAGAACAGCACAGAAGATCACCGGCGCCCCCCTCCCCTCTCTGGAGGAGCTGTACAAAACACGCTGTCTCAAGAGGGCCTCCAAGATCTCCAAGGACCCGACCCACCCTGGGCACGAACACTTTGTCAAGCTGCCCTCGAACAGGAGGTACAGGACCCCGGCCGCTAAGACAAACAGACTGAAGAACAGCTTCTACCACAGGGCCGTCAAGGCCCTGAACACAGAAAAGGCCTAAGTTCTGGGCCCAGGACAGTCCGGACGGATTGTATGGCAGCTAGTGCTGAGGCACAAACATGTACATTTTCAAGCCTGCAAACTGTGACACTTTAAAATAATGTGAAAAAATACTTTTTGTGCAATATGACAACCCTAGTTGACTATCTGTGCAGTATAGTTCAGTGGATTGTGTACATAGCCTTTATTGATGTAAACCAGCTCCTTACCTTCTTGTGATTTTATGCATCTATGCTCTTTCTAAAATGTGTTTTCTTTTTCCTTTCCTAAACACCAGGGGAGCCACCCCTCCTAAATTTCGTTGTTTGGTACCTGTACTGTAGCAATGACAAATAAAATCCATTCCATTCCATTATAGAATGTATGCAGAGGTGATATGCATAACTTATGGTTTGTAATGGTGTGGGTATTGATATTTGAATATTATAGTATTTAATGTTTTATGTTTATCCTATTATGTTTATTTATTTAATTTGGTGGCATTTATGTTGAGCTGGTTTAAATCCTTCTTGAGGGTTTTTGGGCGGAGTAAGACCTTGGTGTTGGAGGGTGGGTAGGGGGAATGTATGCAGGTATGAATGTTGTGTATTTTGGTAATTGTTTTGTCATTGTCCTTTGTGTGTTTGTACATAAAATAAAGATAAAAAATTGATCACAAAAGAAAGTGACTCATATACAGTAAGGGGCGGCAGTGGCGCAGGAGGTAGAGCGTCTAATGATCACAAGGTTGGCAGATCGGCGGTTCGAGCCCCGGCTGGCCACATGTCGAAGTGTCCTTGGGCAAGACACTGAACCCCAAATTGCTCCCAATGAGCAGGCCGGCGCCTTGCATGGCAGCTTGCCGCCATTGGTGTGTGAATGTGTGTGTGGGTGAATGAGAGGCTGTTGTAAAGCGCTTTGGAATAAGGCGCTATATAAGTCAGTCTGTTTACTGTTTACCAGTAATAGTTGTTTTGTCAAATAATTAGAATGCCTTGACTGTGTGCACGGTATCATGACATAGGTATAATCAAATCTACTAAAGATTTTGGGGGTGCAACGAAGAGCCCAGTGTCAGAAAGCTGGGTCTCCGTCAGAGGTCATGGGTCATCCAGCAGGACAATGACCCAAAGCACGCACTTCAAAAAGCACAGAGAAATGGTTCAAGACAAAGCGCTGGAGAGTTCTGAAGTGGCCAGCATTGAGTCCAGATCTAAATCCCATAGAACGCCAGTGGAGCGATCTCAAAACACAGAAGAGAGAAGGAACCCTTCAAATGTGAGCAGCCTGGAGCAGTTGGCAAAAGAAGAGTGGTCCAAAATTCCAGTAGAGAGGTGTAAGAAACTCATTCATGGTTACAGGAAGCAATTGATTTCAGTTATTGGGTGTGCTTCAGAAAGGGTGTGCTAACAAAAAATGTATTGAGTGTGGGAATCATTTTCTGTTTGGAATCATATCCGATTTGGCTTTTTTCTCTCTGCTTTTTCGTGTTGTTCCAATGCAAACAAAAAAAATAAACATGTGAATACCAAAGCATTTGTAATTGCAACAATTGTTCTGGAAGAAGTGGTGGATTATCTGACAGAATTCAGATATTTTTGGCCAAGACTGTAAGAGACACCTTCAGTGACAAATCCTGGGAGCAGGATCTGGGCCGCCGCAGGGCCATCTGCACCAACTCTGGACTTTGATGGTAAGGAGCCCGGCTGGAAGGAGGTCCATGAGGAGGTCAAGAAGGCAACAGCAAGCTCAGCCCCAGGAGTGGAGTGCCTTACAAGGTACACAAGAACTGTCCAAGGTTAGCCCACAGGCTCTGGAGGATCCTGGAGGTGATCTGGAGGAGGGGCAAGGCAGCTCACCAGTGGAGGTATGTGGAAGGGGTGTGGATTCCAAAGGAGGAGGAGTCGAAGAACATGGATCAGTTCAGAACCGTCTCGCTGCTCAGTGTTGAGGGAAAGATATTCTTCAACATTGTTTCCAGGCACCTGACAGACTACCTCCTGAGGAACTCCTACATCGATACCTCGCTCCAGAAAGGAGGGATCCCGAAGGTACCGGGGTGTCTGGAGCACACAGGCGTGGTCGCCCAGCTGTTCAGGGAAGCCCGGGAGAATACAGGGGACCTGGCTGTGCCGTGGCTGGACCTCGCAAACGCCTATGGGTCCGGTCCATACCTCACAAGCTGGTCAAAGAGGCACTGAACCGGCACCATATCCCAGGCAAGTTCAGGGACCTCATTTTCGAATACTACAACAACTTCAACTTTAAGCAACATTCCACACTTCTATCTGTGCAACATCCTTCGCTTAGTAGTGAGGACAGCACATCAGCATCACAAGGATGGGAGAGAGAGGCTAGGGGACAGATATCCAGCTAAGGTAAGGATAACACCACAATTAACACAGGTTGTGCCACCCCCATATATCTGAGGGTAAGTACTGAAGGTGGAGCAGGGAAATGATAACTGATAATAACAAGTCATAACTTGATGTAAGATAGAACACCTGAAGATACAATCACCAACTCACCTTCAGATCGAGTGTGTCCAGAGTAGATGTAAGCACTCATCACTGAAACACACAGAGAGAAACTCATGAGACTCACTACATTATAAATATCACTCAAGATTACACTCACATGAACATAGATACACACACACACACACACACACACACACACACACACAGATTACACTCACATGATATGCATACAATCATTTTCTAGTGACGAGAGAGAGAGAGAGAGAGAGAGAGGTAGAAAGAGGGAGAGAAGCAGAGAGGGAAAGAGATGTGTGTGTGTGTGTGTGTGTGTGTGTGTGTGGTCAGCTCTCCTCTCCTCTCCTCTCTTCTCCTTCCCTCCCCTTTCCTCTTCTCTCCTCTCCTCCCCTCTCCTCTCTTCTCCTTCCCTCCCCTTTCCTCTTCTCTCCTCTCCTCCCCTCTCCTCTCTTCTCCTTCCCTCCTCTTTCCTCTTCTCTCCTCTCCTCCCCTCTCCTCTCTCCTCACACACACACACACACACACACACACACACACACACACACACACACACACACATTGATATGGAGTGATGTTGTAATCACTACTCTGGAATGTTGTTTTTGGGTACTCATGTTACCGTCACGTGACCTAATGAATGAATGAATGAATGAATGAATGAATGAATGAATGAATGAATGGTCTTTATTATAATGATTACCAGATGTACTTAATAAATAAATAAACTGTAAAAAACCATCAAATGTATGTGTCATGTATCACATCATGTAAGTCTCACTGAGTCCTGTGTGCCTTGTGTCGCCTCTATGCTGGACTGACCCAGATTCATCTGGTTCTAATGAATATGTTTCAACTGAGTATCCAAATTCTTCTTCTCCAATATCATCAGCATTACACACATGATCACACACATACAAGCACACAAACACATACACACCCATGTCACACATACACACAAACACAAGCAAACACTCACAGAAACACAAGAACAAATGCAAACAAACACAAACACACACACACACACAGTACTCACAGAGTATGATGTAGAGAGAAGTGTGTTCCATCTTGTCCTGCCAGACACTGACTGTCTTCAGTCTCATAGTGACTGACTCTTAGACCAGAAACGCCCTAAAACACAGCCTGCCAATCACTTCCTAGAGAGAGACAGAGAGAGAGGAGGAGGGAGAGAGAGACGGACAGATCGGTGGAGAGAGACAGTCAGAGAGAGAGAAAAGAGAGAGAGAGAGGAATAGATGGAAGGAGAGAGAGACAGACAGATAGAGAGAAAGGAGGAGTGTGTGGGTGTATCTTAACCTCTGTTTTGAGGGACATGGCTGTATCTTATAATAAAAGGTTTGAGTCAACATCTCTGGTCATTTCTACGACTGTCTGTTACTGAGCTGTCCTTCAACAGGTCTGTCTGTTACTGAGCTGTCCTTCAACAGGACTGTCTGTTACTGAGCTGTAAAATGGACTGACTTATATAGCGCCTTATTCCAAAGCGCTTTACAACGGCCTCTCATTCACCCATTCACACACACATTCACACACCAATGGCGGCAAGCTACCATGCAAGGCGCCGGCCCACTCATTGGGAGCAATTTGGGGTTCAGTGTCTTGCCCAAGGACACTTCGACATGTGGCCAGCCGGGGCTCGAACCGCCAATCTGCCAACCTTGCGATCTTAAGACGCCAGCTCTACCTCCTGCGCCACAGCCGCCCCAGCTGTCCTTCAACAGGTCTGTCTGTTACTGAGCTGTCCTTCAACAGGACTGTCTGTTACTGAGCTGTCCTTCAACAGGACTGTCTGTTACTGAGCTGTTCTTCAACAGGACTGTCTGTTACTGAGCTGTCCTTCAACAGGTCAACTGTCTGTTACTGAGCTGTCCTTCAACAGGTCTGTCTGTTACTGAGCTGTCCTTCAACAGGACTGTCTGTTACTGAGCTGTCCTTCAACAGGACTGTCTGTTACTGAGCTGTCCTTCAACAGGACTGTCTGTTACTGAGCTGTCCTTCAACAGGTCTGTCTGTTACTGAGCTGTCCTTCAACAGGACTGTCTGTTACTCAGCTGTCCTTCAACAGGACTGTCTGTTACTGAGCTGTCCTTCAACAGGTCTGTCTGTTACTGAGCTGTCCTTACTGAGCTGTCCTTCAACAGGACTGTCTGTTACTGAGCTGTCCTTCAACAGGTCTGTCTGTTACTGAGCTGTCCTTCAACAGGTCTGTCTGTTACTGAGCTGTCCTTCAACAGGACTGTCTGTTACTGAGCTGTCCTTCTACAGGACTGTCTGTTACTGAGCTGTCCTTCAACAGGACTGTCTGTTACTGAGCTGTCCTTCAACAGGACTGTCTGTTACTGAGCTGTCCTTCAACAGGTCTGTCTGTTACTGAGCTGTCCTTACTGAGCTGTCCTTCAACAGGTCTGTCTGTTACTGAGCTGTCCTTCAACAGGTCTGTCTGTTACTGAGCTGTCCTTCAACAGTTCTGTCTGTTACTGAGCTGTCCTTCTACAGGACTGTCTGTTACTGAGCTGTCCTTCAACAGGTCTACTGTCTGTTACTGAGCTGTCCTTCAACAGGTCTGTACGTTACTGAGCTGTCCTTCAACAGGACTGTCTGCTACTGAGCTGTCCTTCAACAGGACTGTCTGTTACTGAGCTGTCCTTCAACAGGTCTGTCTGTTACTGAGCTGTCCTTCAACAGGTCTGTCTGTTACTGAGCTGTCCTTCAACAGGTCTGTCTGTTACTGAGCTGTCCTTCAACAGGTCTGTCTGTTACTGAGCTGTCCTTCAACAGGTCTGTCTGTTACTGAGCTGTCCTTCAACAGGACTGTCTGTTACTGAGCTGTCCTTCAACAGGTCTGTCTGTTACTGAGCTGTCCTTCAACAGGACTGTCTGTTACTGAGCTGTCCTTCAACAGGTCTGTCTGTTACTGAGCTGTCCTTCAACAGGTCTGTCTGTTACTGAGCTGTCCTTCAACAGGTCTGTCTGTTACTGAGCTGTCCTTCAACATGACTGTCTGTTACTGAGCTGTTCTTCAACAGGTCAACTGTCTGATTAAATCCAGTCCTGGAAAAACATATTGGCACCCATGCACTTCTGTCAGATAATGCACCACTTCTCCCAGAACATTTTAGCAATTACAAATGCTTTGGTATTGTTTATTTATTTTGTTTGCATTGGAACAAAACAAAAAAGCAGAGAAAAAAAGGCTAATCATTTCTTTATAATTTAGTGTTTCGACTACACGCATGATTCCCTCTAAACCAACGTGGAATATGGAATTGGTCAATATAAACCTGTTCTGTCAGATAAAAAAGACTGGTTCTGATTAAATAAAGATGTCATGGTAAAAAACAAAAAATAATGCACAAGGGGTTCACATACTTTCAAGCATCACTGTATGTGTTTGTTAGTGCAAGTGAGGTGTTACATGCCATAGTGCAATTCAGAAAACAAGTGTGATTACGACAGTGCCAAATTCAAACAAAGCAAGAAAAACACAGAAAACACTCCGTCTTATATCCATAATACATTTCTATATACTTCAATTCAATTCAATTCAACTTTATTGGCCATGTGCAGTGCACTAGGAACATGACTTGGTATTCTCCATGCTGAACAAGCTACAGTACATACAACAGCAAGACGACAATACAACAATACTCAAGACAATATATACAGTACAAATATGACTGAATAAATATACTGTACAACTTAGTGCAAGAACATGTAAAGTGCAAGGTGCAATGATCAGGGGTTATTGAGGAGGGCTGTGGCTTTGGGGAAGAAACTGTTCAAGTGTTGTGATGTTTTCGTCCTGGTGGCCCTGTAGCGCTGACCAGAAGGAAGTAATGCAAACAAGCTGTGAGCTGGATGTGATGTGAGGGGTCAGACACAATCTTGCGTACTCTCTTCAGTGATCTGGAGCTATGGAGGTCTGTGATGGGAGGCAGGGGGCAGCCGATGATCCGCTCAGCTGTCTGTACGTAGCTGTCCGTTGTAGCTTGGCCTTGGATCGGGAAGACGCAGAGTCGTACCAGAGAGTGATGGAGGATGTTAGGATGCTCTCTATGACGGCCCTGTAGAACTCGACCAGGATGTGACGACTGATGTGGCGTCTCTTCAGCTGACGGAGGAAGAATAAGCGCTGCTGGACTTTTTTAACTAAATGGGTGATGTTGAATGAATGAATGGTCTTTATTGTCATTAATACAGTACAGGTACCATACAACGAAATTTAGGAGGGGGGGCTCCCCTGGTGCTTGGAAAAAAGACTAAAAACAAGAGGGCCAATGTTATGACACGGGAGCGAGGGGGCTCAAGGACACGACACCGGAGGCAGAATACAGTGTTAGCCCCGTAGGGTATTTATTTACAGTGCAGGCGGGTGGAAAAACAGATGATGAGTCCGGGGGTTTCAGCCTGGCGGGCTGGGGGTAGTGGCTGGCGTGGGCTGTAGAGGAACAGAGAAACAGCGTAAGTCTCTACGGTAGGCCAGTACAAAAAGGTATGTGCGCATCCAAAAAAGCACAAGGGAATTTGTATATGGGAAAAATACAAATCACAAAAATAGTAACAAGAGCAAAGTACACGACTGGTAATAGAGGATACTTGCCAGGCCATTCTTAGGGAAGAACTGACGATGAATGAAGGGAGTCCAGGGTAGATGTAGCCAGAGGGTTGATTGGGAGTGGAGACAGGTGTGTTGGTTTGGCTGTGGCTGGATAACCCTCCAATCACCGGGAACGAGCTTCACCTGCGGCGGAGAGCACGCTCTGCTCGAGTTGTGGGGGCGGGTGCTCGAGCTGTGGGAGCGGGGGAGGGCGTGTGTGAAGGCCCAGCCGTAACAGCCAAGGGTAAAATAAAAAAGGGAAAAGAGCTGGTTTACATAAATAAAGGCTATGTACACTATCTACTATACTACTATACTATACGATAAAACACTGTGCTGTACTCTATGCTATGCTATAAATATCCTAACTTTTTCCTATATCTGAACCTTATGTACACAAGGGTTGTCATATTGCACATAGTATTGTTGCACATTCATTAAAGTGTCGCAGTTAGAAGGTTTGAAATGTTCACAGTTGTATTTCAATATTGCACTTATGTTTACAATCTAGTAGCTGCCATCAAATTGTCTAGATTGTCCAGGGCCTAGAACCTAGGTCTTTGCTGTGTTCAGGGCCTGAATGGCCCTCGAGTAGTGTTGTAATGTTGTGATGTTGTTATCCCATTCTAGTTTGTTGGAGACGGTCGTGCCCAGACACTTTAATTAATCCATTATTCATGTTTTCCTATTAGTTGCTTCATCGACCGTTTGATCTTTGAACCTTTATTTCACCTAGTAATTGAGGGGGTGTTTATAGATTATTGAAACATTTCGAAAACAACAGTGTTGCCTTGACAACAGACACGTACGGCACCCAGGCCTCTCCATCATATTTGTATTTTATTTGTATATTATATTTGTATTAAAAAAAAATGGGGGGGGAGTTTGTGACATCTGATGCATCTTATATACTATAAACCATAATATTATACCTCACCGCTGGTCATTGGATAGACGTCAGCTATTCCCGCGAGACCAGGAAACGGGATTTGAAACGGGACGTGAAACTAAGATGGCGGATCCATAAACACACACAGTGCTGAGACTGAAGACAACACGAGTCATTTATTAAGTTTATAACTGTGCTAGAGGGCAAACATTACAACATGTTCACTTATTACACAAAGACTGGGAAAGCGACACTAGCTTGAACAACAATGGAGGCGCCGACCTGACGGTAGGAAAAACAGTTTTGTGATTTTGTTGAATTTCAGGAAATCTCTCCTCATCTCTCTCTCTCTTCGCCGGTGCCTTTAATCCCATAAACGTATCTATATATCTATATATATATATATATCTATATATATATATATATATATATATATATATATATATATATATATATATATATATATATATATATATAACGTATTTAATCCCGTTTCCTAATCGAAAATGCAATCAGCGACGACTACACGACCGATCAGGACAGTCTGTTAACTGACAAAGCAAACCACTTTTTTTTTTCTCAAAGACTCACCCCGGGGACAGACAAAAGACATGGTAACCATCTTCATGTTAGCTGGTTTATGACGGTTACAACAGAGGGTGCCATTGTTTTTAAAGATGCTAGCCAGAAATTAGCATATTAGCCAACATGTACACAAGACAACAGGCCAGTGGGTTAAACTAAAACAATAACATACTTTCATCCTTTGATTCCAAGTCCCAGAGAACAATCAACACATTGAGACTACAAGTCTGACGCGGAGGTCGACGCTCTGGCCAACGGGGACAACTTCGAGACGGTCACCTGGCTCTCCGACCGGGAGATAGTGGAGGCTCCCACACCGGGGTGGCGGGCGAGGCAGTACAGAGTCAAGGCTGTACAACCGACACACAAGAAGGTAAACATCTGGACTATTGTGGTGCACCACTGTGTTGGTTAGTACATTAGTACTAAGCAATCTAGGAGGACCATTAGCTGTATCGTGAGTCTCTGTGAGGCGCCCTAATGCATGGAGAGAGTTGAGATAACGGGATATGGATATGGTCAATAGGAATGCAATTACCGTACCCAGCCTTCAGGATGTGGCGGCTGCGCCCCTTGCTACTACAGTAAATCTAGTTTCATTGCAATAGGCTTTCACATGAGGCAAGTACTTGGCCAAAGGGGAATTTATACTGCAGGGAAGACTTGGCAGAGTACCAATACTCTCTCTGTCTACTCTCTCTCTCTCTCTCTCTCTCCTCTCTCTCTCTCCCTCTCCTCTCTCTCTCTCTCTCTCTCTCTCTCTCTCTCTCTCTCTCCCTCTCCTCTCTCTCTCTCTCTCTCTCTCTCTCTTTCTCCCTCCCTCCCTCTCTCTCCCTCCCTCTCTCTCTCTCTCTCCCTCTTCCTCTCCCTTCCTCTCCCTCTCTCCTACATGGCCCCGAGGCCATTCACGCCAAACTAGTCTATTGAAAAACATTTGAGTATTCTAGTTTTCCCTTTCCCCACTATGTTACATTACATTTTTAGACACTTTTAGCAGACGCCTTTAATCCCCTCTGTCCAAGTATATGACACATGGTGTTGTGGCCAGAACGTTTGACCACCGAGCTAGCAACAGAGAGTTCACACAGGTTAGGAAAGGGCCTTTCAGTTTCACCATAGGGCATAGATAAACCTCACACATCATGAATATATTTAATGACTAGGCCCTACGCCTCATCTTTAATATTGTTATATTGGCTGTAACTCAACCGTGTTATGGGCTCAGACACTTACTGTAAGTCTCCGTCCTCCATTGTCAACGTATATGGTTCTGTGTCTTCTTGTTAGGTTTGCGTCTCGAGGCAGTTAGAAAGCGTTTTTTAAATATGTAAAAAAAAGAAAAGAAAGAACGCTCGATTTCAGCACTGTCCAATCAAATCAAAGTTGATTTGTCATATACAACGGGCTACGGCTGTATTCTGTGTAGCTATATGGGTCAATGACGTGATGTGCATATTTTTGTGTCATGTATATTATTTCCATTTAATTTTAATTAGGGATGTCCCGATCCCACTTTTTCACTACCGATACCTGGGCTTCGGGTATCTGCGATACCGATCCGATATTTGTATACATTTTTTGACCCCTGAATAATAACAAATACCTCCCCAGTATATAGTCCACACCAACAACAGTTAAATTAAAGACTGCCAGCCTTTATTAAAGCAACAAATGCGACGTGTTGTGGATTGAAACTACGGATCATAAGCTTTCAAATGATGTGTCATACATTGAAATCCGAAAAAATATGAAGTTAGAGTAATTTGAACGTTGTTAGACGTCAGGCACATATAGGGTTAACCTCTTTGTAATGAAACCGGAAGCACACAGTGCTATGCGCATTTTAAGCGCATATAGGACTCGCGTGAAGCATTTCTGCGACACGCGTTTCTGTTCACTGTTTTCATTCCCTCATCGCTTATACACATACGTTTGACTGCGCATGACAGTAGGATCGGATCGGAGCCTTTTTTTTTTCTGGTGCGATCCGCGATCCAGCATTCAGGTCCAATATCGCGCCGATATCCGATATCAGTATCGGATCGGGACATCCCTAATTTTAATAGATTTAATAGATTAATCAATTCAAGTCACATATGATTTTATTCTATACAACATGGTTAGTTTGAATGTATTGTCAGTACATTCTAATAATATGGATTACTTTGTGTTTTAGCATCTCAAACCCCCAAAATGTCAGGTGGCCCAACCGTCATGTAACGACTGTGGGTTATTGCATTTACTGCTGTTCTCTGGTTCATGTTCTTATACCAGTGCTCAGTATAGAGTATTTTAGATGAACATTCGTAATATAGTCTCAGACTATTTTGTGAAACAAATAATGTTCCCGTTAATGGGTTAACCAAGCAGCCTCGCACCTAACGCTAGCTTCGAACTATTCATAGCAATATGCGCGGGGCAAAAATAATCTATTGCCTCTAAAATCACCACGAACAGAACAGCGGAGGTACGGGTAAGCAGGGATCATGTCCAGGGCTGCCAAGTTTCACCCAAAGTTTCTCTCCCACCCAATTATATGTGCTAGTTTCCTGCAATTTTACATGTTGTTCATAATAAACCAGCACAAGAAATGAAAATAATTAACATTTTATAAAACAAGACAAAAATTCAGACAATATATCATATTTATGAAATCTTAATGAACAAATACAGTAGCCTACAGACTCTAAAAGAAAAATGGGCCCCATCAACAGGACTCAGCCCCTTGGTCAGCAGCAGAAAGACCCGTGGTCATCATCTTATATACAGTGCATTGCTCATAGATGGCTATCATGTTATACAGTACATACCAGGGTTTTTCCTGGGTCAGAATGAGGCCTTGGTGGTTGATCTTGTGCGCGCGTAGCGTGGCCATTTTGTTTTGGAGGGACCCCCAATTGTTGTATTGTAAATTGCAATTACTATTTATTATTACTACTGTAGGAGCCAGATATGGTCCTGTGATACGTGTTGTAATTCACTGTGTGGGCATGGGGTGGCGCTGTCACAATACCTGAGGCAGGTATATCAGGTAGCACATTTGTTGTTGTTGTCGTCAGGTGTTGACCCCGGAAGGGCAAATAGGTTTGACCGCAAGGGCGCTAAGTTTGTTATTGTTATTGTTTGTACCAGTGATTAAGCCATTGATGGCACATAGTAACACAATAAATGTTTATTATGCAGCAAACCAACGACTACGGATCTTATATAACCAACAGCAACACATCAAACTAGGACGCACGGCGCGTCAACCGGACAATCCGTGCTCCTTTAACAATGATTATTAATGTACCTGGTTATGTTACAGTAGAGAAACAAATGCATTTAGTAATGACTTACGCCAAATTGGTGCAACCCAGTCCAGTAGGCTACCAGATACGATGTTGTAATGTATGCACATATTTTGCTACCACGGTTGCCAGACGGAATTGACAATGTCCAGCCCAACCGGTCTAAAAGCTGCCGAATCCACCCGTCCAGTGTGACCAAAAGTAGCCCAATCTGGCAACCCTGCTTGCTACGTTCTTGCAGCTCGCGTGAACACAGGTTCTTCCATCAGCGCTCGCGTGAACACAGGTTCTTCCATCAGCGCTCGCCTGCCGCTTCGACTGCAGACTCAAGTTAACGCGCGTGCAGAAAGATGCCACGAAACTCATGTCCGGTAAAACAAATTGTTATTTCTCGCCGTGAGAAATAGAGATGCGGCGTGAGAGCGTGAGAACTGGTTGAAATGCGTGTGTCTCACGGTGATTGCGTGAGACTTGACAGCCCTGATCATGTCGGTGTCCTCAAAGCTAAGAGTTGGTTTTCTTTAACTCAACTGATAGCATTACCTTGCTGTTGTTGTTTACCGAATACTCCATCTGACTGTCACACTGATTTTACTTGTGTAAACAGTAACGTTAGCCGATTTTTACGTCTTTGTTTTGAGCGCCAGTGGGGGGGGGGGGAGTTTTGTATCTCTGGGGGGGGGGGGTCGGGCTGATGAAAAGGTTCCTGTGAAGATCCTGAGGAACATTGGGGGCGTCTGAATCATTTGTATTAGTCAGTGTTCCTTTCTTGCCGGGGACAGACAGACACACACAGGAGTGTTTTGGATCAGGGATTAGGGTTGTCGGTTCCCTTACATAGACTGGAGCTGATGTCCGATCTGGTGCAGGGTGAGGTTATAGTTGGTGTAAGTAAGTAAGTAAAATGTATTTATACAGCACCTTTCCCAGACCAAGGGTCACAAAGTGCTTTACATAACAAAGAAGAAACACAATAAAGCATAATAAAAGAGCGAAAGTCATAGCAGGTTAAAACAGGCAAACAAGTGAAAATAAGAACAAGTAACAAACAAGTGTACAACAACATCAACAGGACACAGACAGACAGGCCCTAGCCTAGGGGCTATCCAGAAGCCTGTCTATACAAGACAGTCTTTAGCATTTTTTTAAAAAACCTCGACCGAGCCAGCTGATCTAAGATCCAAGTGCAGAGCATTCCAATTCTGTAAATCTGAATAAGCAATCAAATATAAAAAAATGGTAATACCATAATGGTATATTTACAGTACATGGACAGTGGATTGAAGCATTGGAACAAACCCTCACTCATTGGAAATGTCAGTTTTTTGTAGTTGGACATACGATTTTCTTACAGGTGAGAGAGTAAGTAAAGACAGTACTTGACTGCATTGCCCACAGCAACCCAATATTCAATTAGAATGATGTTATGATTTGATATGAATTCAATGTATACCTCTTATTAAATTATAAATACTCTGGTTGTTATATTTGCCTTTTGGTTGACAGCAAAAGAGGGAGAGAGGAGGATAGAGAGGGAGAGAATGAGAGAGCAGGATGGTGTCGGCACACCAGAGAGAGAGCAAGAACCAGGTGAGAAAGTGGACATGTAGTCAAGACTAGGGCTGTCCCAAACGACTATTTTTCTAACGATTAATCTAGCGATTATTTTTTCGATTAGTCGATTACTCTAACGACTAATTTAACGATTAGTCTAACGATTATTTTTTTTACTGTACGAATGTATCACTTAATTTCCCCCAAAATAATGGCTGTATTGTCTCTCTCTGTTTAACAGTGTCTTTATAAAGCACTCTGGGTAATAGCTGCTGCTCTTATAAAACAAAGCAGCATGTGACATGCACATTACTCAGACGGCCGCCCCTTTAAATGATCAGCTGATGTATGGGGGCTGTCTGTGGGCCCGCAATTAAACACAGACACCTTTAATTCGGCGACCTACTACTACTACTACTACTACTACTACTACTACTACTACTACTACTACTACTACTACTACTACTACTACTACTACTACTACTACTACTACTACTACTACTACTACTACTACTACTACTACTACTACTACTACTACTACTACTACTACTACTACTACTACTACTACTACTACTACTACTACTACTACTACTACTACTACTACTACTACTACTACTACTACTACTACTACTACTACTACTACTACTACTACTACTACTACTACTACTACTACTACTACTACTACTACTACTACTACTACTACTACTACTACTACTACTACTACTACTACTACTACTACTACTACTACTACTACTACTACTACTACTACTACTACTACTACTACTACTACTACTACTACTACTACTACTACTACTACTACTACTACTACTACTACTACTACTACTACTACTACTACTACTACTACTACTACTACTACTACTACTACTACTACTACTACTACTACTACTACTACTACTACTACTACTACTACTACTACTACTACTACTACTACTACTACTACTACTACTACTACTACTACTACTACTACTACTACTACTACTACTACTACTACTACTACTACTACTACTACTACTACTACTACTACTACTACTACTACTACTACTACTACTACTACTACTACTACTACTACTACTACTACTACTACTACTACTACTACTACTACTACTACTACTACTACTACTACTACTACTACTACTACTACTACTACTACTACTACTACTACTACTACTACTACTACTACTACTACTACTACTACTACTACTACTACTACTACTACTACTACTACTACTACTACTACTACTACTACTACTACTACTACTACTACTACTACTACTACTACTACTACTACTACTACTACTACTACTACTACTACTACTACTACTACTACTACTACTACTACTACTACTACTACTACTACTACTACTACTACTACTACTACTACTACTACTACTACTACTACTACTACTACTACTACTACTACTACTACTACTACTACTACTACTACTACTACTACTACTACTACTACTACTACTACTACTACTACTACTACTACTACTACTACTACTACTACTACTACTACTACTACTACTACTACTACTACTACTACTACTACTACTACTACTACTACTACTACTACTACTACTACTACTACTACTACTACTACTACTACTACTACTACTACTACTACTACTACTACTACTACTACTACTACTACTACTACTACTACTACTACTACTACTACTACTACTACTACTACTACTACTACTACTACTACTACTACTACTACTACTACTACTACTACTACTACTACTACTACTACTACTACTACTACTACTACTACTACTACTACTACTACTACTACTACTACTACTACTACTACTACTACTACAACTGCCTCTGTCAAACAGCCCCAGACACAGGGCAGACGCACTGCTATGTTTAGCCAACTTGAATGCCAACATGGCCATCAGGGTTTTTCCTGGCTCAAAATGAGGCGGAGGTGGTACCAGTGGTGTTTGACATCGGGGGGGACCCATGAAGCAGGGCTGTCTGGGGGTCCTTAAACATCAAACACGGCAGGCCTACTGGGGGACCCATGAAGCAGGGCTGTCTGGGGGTCCTTAAACATCAAACACGGCAGGCCTACTGGTTCTTGTTCAGAAAGATGATCATGTTAACATGTTCAGGGGTGAGAGACGAACGCAATCTGGTGACAGTTAGGCCAGCCTAACTAACTTCCATTATTATTATTATAAAAAAATAAATAAAAATGTATTAATGATTATCGATCAAAATATTTTGTGATCGACCAAGATCCTTATCGATCAATTATCGATCGTCGATCATTGATGCCCACCCCTAGTGTAGATGCATACTGTATGCATAAGTGAGTGTCGCTCTGACTGGGAGGGCAAAATCACAGTATACCCACTAGAGTTGTAACATCTGACGCATCTGATATACTATAAATCATAATATTATACCTCACCGCTTGCCATTCAGGCCCTGAACACAGCAAAGACCTAGGTTCTAGGCCCTGGACAATCTAGAAAACTTGATGGCAGCTACTAGATTGTAAACATAAGTGCAATATTGAAATACAACTGTCAACATTTCAAACCTGCAAACTGCGACACTTTAAATGAATGTGCAACAATACTATGTGCAATATGACAACCCTTGTGTACATAAGGTTCAGATATAGGAAAAGTTAGGATATTTATAGCATAGCATAGAGTACAGCACAGTGTTTTATTGTATAGTATAGTAGTATAGTATAGTAGATAGTGTACATAGCCTTTATTTATGTAAACCAGCTCTTTTCCCTTTTTTATTTTACCCTTGGCCCTCTTGTCTTTAGTCTTTTTCCAAGCACCAGGGGAGCCCCCCCTACTAAATTTCGTTGTATGGTACCTGTACTGTATTAATGACAATAAAGACCATTCATTCATTCATTCATTGCCATAGGATAGACGTCAGCTATTCCCGCGAGACCAGGGAACGGGATGTGAAACGGGACGTGGAACTAAAATGGCGGGTCAATAAACGCACACAGTGCTGAGACTGAAGACAACACGAGTCATTTATTACGTTTATAACTGTGCTAGAGGGCAAACATTACAACATGTTCACTTATTACACAAAGACTGGGAAAGCGACACTAGCTTGAACAACAACGGAGGCGCCGACCTGACGGTAGGAGTTGGAGTGATTGATGAATGAAGCAGAGAGCTGCTAGATACAATGGTCAGTACAGAGCTGCAGCCGCTCATAGGTGGAGCTGCGTTAGTGATACAAGATCATTATTACATACTTATTCATTACAATCAAATACAATCATGTTAATAGATGTGGCTTTGTTTGGCTAGTTAACCAGCCAACTCTGTAACATTACCGTAGTGAATTACTCATGACATGACGTAGGCCTACTAGTTCCCTCTCGTCCGCATTTCAGACAGCAAATGTTACCAGCCCTTTATAAACAAGCACAAACAGTTTCCACCACTTAATTTAATTAATTAATTTTGCCATTTAGCAGACGCTTTTAATCCAAAGCGATTTTACAATTACGAATTACAGGGACATTCCCCCTGGAGTAACTGAGGGCTAAGTGCCTTACTCAAGGGCACACTAGTAATGGTGTGGTTTCAGGCGGGATTTGAACTCACAACCTTCCGATCACAAGTCCAACTCACTATCCACTAGACCACCACTACACCTCGTTCCAAATTATTATGCAAATTATATTTTTCTCAGATTTTCCTAAATAGTCGATGCAAATGACAATCAGTATAATTTTCAAGTCATCAACCGTTAGAGTATAATTCAAATTTTATTGAACAAACCTCCCAATGATAACAGTATTTGTTTTTTAAATAAAAAACTCAAAATGCACTGTTCCAAATTATTATGCACAACAGAGTTTCAAAACATTTTATAGGTTGTAAAGAACTAAAAATGGTAATTTGATGAATTTAGGGTTAGGAGGTCATATTAGGAGGTCATATTTACTGAAATCAAAAGCTATTTCAAACAAAAACATCTTAACAGGTCAAGTTACATGTTAACATAGGACCCCTTCTTTGATATCACCTTCACAATTCTTGCATCCATTGAACCTGTGAGTTTTTGGACAGTTTCTGCTTGAATTTCTTTTGCCAGTAGAGCGCCGACCGCCCACCGGATGGCCAGGCACTCCTTCTCCACCGTGCTGTACCTGCCCTCTCGCTCCGATAACTTGCGGCTCAGGTACAGCACCGGACGGTCGGCTCCCTCCACCTGCTGGGTCAGCACCGCTCCCAGACCCCTATCCGATGCGTCCGTCTGCAGGGAAAAAGGGATGTTAAAATCCGGAGCATACAGGACAGTTTTACCACAGAGAGCCGCTTTAATACCTTCAAACGCCACCTGGCACGGCTCCGACCACTGGACCGGGTCTGGGGCACCCTTCCGGGTGAGGTCGGTCAGGGGGCTGGCCAGCTCCGAAAACCCCGGCACGAACTGCCGGTAATAGCCCGCCAGTCCCAGGAACCGCCTCACTTCCTTCCGGGTCCCGGGCCGCGGGGCGGCGGCGACCGCAGCGGTCTTATCTATTTGCGGTCGCACCTCCCCACCGCCCAGGACGTACCCCAGAAAGCGGATCTCCCCCCGCCCGATCAAGCACTTCGCTGGGTTGGCCGTGAGCCCCGCCCGCCCCAGCGACTGCAGCACGGCCGCTACCCGCTGCATATGCTATATATATATATCCCTTCGTACAGTCCAGGGTCGTATAGAATTTAGCCGCGCCAAGCCGGTCCAAGAGCTCGTCGACCCTGGGCATTGGATAGGCATCGAATTTAGACACCGCGTTCACCCGTCGGTAGTCCACACAGAACCGTACAGCCCCATCTCGCTTGGTCACCAGCACGATAGGGCTGCACCAATCACTGTGGGACTCTTCTACCACGCCCAGTTACAGCATTGCCTCTAATTCACGGCTCACCACGTCGCGTTTGTGAGCCGGCAGCCTATACGTCCGTGTACGCACCGTAAAGCCCGGTGGCGTCTCTATGTGGTGTTGTATCAGCGTGGTGCGCCCGGGTAGGGGGGAAAACACGTCAGCGAACCTCTGTTGCAACTCGGCCACGTCCGCTCGCTGGGCCGCCGAAAGATGGTCTCCTAAGTGGGCCGGGGTACTAATTTTAGACTTTGGGACCTCCGGCCCGAACTCATCCCTCTCGGGAAGTAGCGTAGCCAGCGCGACAGGGATCACCTCGGTCCATTTTTTAAGGAGATTTACGTGATATATCTGCGTGCTATCCCCCCGATCCGAACGCACCACCTCATAGTCCACTTCCCCCACCCGCCGTGTGACCGCGAACGGCCCTTGCCACTTGGCGAGTAATTTAGAGCTGGAAGTGGGCAGTAGTACAAGGACCCTGTCTCCCGGTGCGAAGATGCGCAGCTTAGACCCAGCTTACAGGCGCTTCTGTCGTTCCTGGGCCTGGTGCAAATGCTCCCGTGATATAACCCCTAACGTGTGGAGCTTTGCACGCAGGTCCAGGACGTATTGAATCTCATTTTTACTGTCGCTGGACCCCTCCTCCCAGCTTTCTTTAATGAGGTCCAGGACGCCGCGAGGCTTGCGCCCATATAAGAGCTCGAATGGGGAAAACCCAGTGGAAGCCTGGGGGACTTCCCGCACCGCGAATAACAGGGGGGCTAGACATTGGTGCCAATTTTGACTATCCTCGTGAACGAACTTACGGATCATTGATTTTAGCGTCCGGTTGAACCGCTCGCACAGACCATCGCTGGCCGGGTGGTACACGCTCGTCCGGACCGCTTTAATATTCAATAATCCGTACAGCTCTTTGAGGGTGCGTGACATAAAATTGGTACCTTGGTCAGTGAGGATCTCTTTCGGGATCCCCACCCGGGAGATGACCTGAAACAACGCCTGCGCCACACTCTTCGCGGAGATGGAGCGCAGGGGAATTGCCTCGGGGTATCGGGTTGCGTAATCTATCAAAACTAACACAAACCGATAGCCTTGTGCACATCGCTCTAATGGGCCGATAATGTCCATTCCAATACGGTCAAACGGGGCCTCAACCAGGGGGAGAGGGTATAACGGCGCCCGCGGGACGGCCGGGGGGTTGGCTATGAATGAATGAATGGACTTTATTAGCTGGCATTCGCGGCAGGAGGCGCACCACCGGCGCACCTCCGCCCGTATCCCCGGCCAGTAGAATCGGTCCATTATGCGACTAAGTGTTTTATCATATCCTAGGTGGCCCGCCATGGGGTTATAATGTGCCGCCTGGAATATCGATTCCCGGCGGCCCCGGGGAACCAGCAACTGGGTGACGTCCTCTTCCCTGCGAGTGTCACGACTCACTCTATATAGTCTGTCCCTAACCAACGTAAAGTATGGGGGAGCGAGCGCCGCGTCTGGCCGTACCCGTGCCCCATCAATCACCATCACCTGGTCATAGGCTGAGCGTAGGGTAGCGTCACGAGACTGTTCGAGGGGAAAATCTCCCACCGGAGGAAACACCGGCAGCGGCACCTCGGGTGGCCCCTGCCTCCTCCTGCCCCTCGTCAGCGTCGGCCGCCCCCGCATCAGCGCAGAGCACCGCGCCCGCCCCACGCATCCCTGCCCGTCGTGCATGCACCCCTGTCGTCCCCGCTACTGCCCGTGGGAATCCCGCCCAGTCTAGACCCAAGATTAGGGGGTGCATGAGGCTCGGACTAACCGCCGCCTTGACTCTATATTTTCTCCCATTATATTTAATCTCGATGGGGACCACCGGGTATACGTGAACATCCCCATGCACACACAGTATTGACACCCTCGATGCCCCCACCAATGCCCCTGGTCGCACCAGGCGCTGGTGGATCATAGACTGTAGGCAGCCCGAATCCAGCAGCGCCTCGTGCGTACCCCGCTGCATCCTTACCCGGATGCGGTACACCTCGCTCGGGTCCGGGGGAGGGGTGACCTCGTCGGCGGTGGGGACAGCCCGGCCGATCTCCATAGCTGGGCAATCCCGGCGGAGGTGGCCAGGCTGGCCGCACCGCCAGCACCCCTCCTCTGCCGCCTGTGGGGCTCTCTGTGGGGTGAAGGCCGCGCCCCCCTGCGTTGCCTCCGGCCACCCGCCCCGGGGAGCGGCCATCGGCCTCTCATGCCGTGTCCCCGCCACGGGTCCGGTCCGGGCAGCCCCCCCCCCCTGGCGGCGGGGAGCTGGGACCGGGACCGCGGCGGGTCCCGCCACCCCCGCGTCTGGAGAGGGCAGGTGGTTCTCGGCCAGCCCGATGGCGGTGGTGAGGTTGGCGGGCCGGTGGTAGGCTACCCAGGCAGCGGTCCGCGCCGGTAGGCCCCCCACGAACCTCTCCAGGGCGACCTGCTCCACCACCTCCGCCGCCGATCTCTCCTCGGGCTGCAGCCACCGCCGCGCCTGGTCCATCACCTGCTGGCCGTACAGGAACGGCCTCCTGCCGGCCTCCAGGGTCAGGGCACGGAGCCGGCGCCGGTGCTCTTCCGGGCTCAGCCCGAGCCGGTCCCGGATGGCCCTGACCACTGTCGGGTAGTCGGCCTGGCTGGCCGCCGGGAGACCCGCCAGCGCGAGCTGCGCCTCCCCGATCAGCAGGGGCCGGAGCTGGTGGGCCCACTCGTCCTCTGGCCACCGTTGTCTCCGGGCCACCTGCTCGAACGTCTCGATGTACGCCTCCGGGTCGCCCCCCTCCGTCATCCGCAACATCCGGACTCGGGTCCCACCGCATGCCACGCCGTAGTCCCCGTACCCCTCCCGGTCGCGGATGATGGCCCGGAGGTCCGCCCGGTCCTCGGCCTGGGCGCGGGCCATGTCCATCAGGGCGTCGTGGCTGGCCCGCGCCATCGCCGCCTGCTGCTCTTGCAGCTGTGCCAGGTGGACGAGTACTAGGGGTGCAACGGTTCAGTTGGCCCACGGTTCGGTACGGTTCGGTATTTTGGGTCACGGTTTTCGGTACGGTTCGGTTCAGAAACAAACGTTCCAGACCAACTCGACCTCTGACCAAAGGCCGCGTTCGAGGCATTCACGTGGACGCTCCGGCGCTCTCAGAGCTAATTTACGAACGCGGCCAAATTGATCTTCTCGCCATAAAGCTTAAGCGTACAGTGGGCTTCCTGTATAGATTTAAATCTTGCTTTTCCTTGGCTTCCAGAAAACGTCTTGTCTCCGCCCTTTTCCTTTCACAATTGGATTATGGTGATACAGTATATAGGTTTGCTTCTCTGTCCACTTTATCCAAGCTAGACCCCCTGTATCATTCGGTTCTAAGATACATCACCAATAGTGCCTTCAGGACCCATCACTGTACACTGTATAGTCTGGTTGGATGGCCATCTCTTTCTGTCAGAAGGCTCCAACACTGGTACACTCTTGTGTTTAAAATCATCTCTGGCTTCTTACCGAATTATCTGGGCCTGAAGTTCATCCCTATACCGAGTGGCTCGGGTCTCAGGTCTCGTAGATGGCTACAATACAAGGTGCCACTTATCATGAACAATGTTGGAAGGGCAAGCTTGTCTTATTATGGCCCTTGGTCTTGGAATGACCTACAGACTACTTTTAAATTAGAGGCCCTTATTTCCATAAGTATCTTCAAGCGTAGATTAACACTAGAACAGCCGTGAGGTGTTAAACAGCACCAGTGAGTACAAAAAAAAATCTACCTTTGCACTCGATCAAATTTCAGGACCCTCCTTTCATGACTTTTCCTAGATATGTGCGTTCTACCACCCAGCATCTTTACATTTTCAAAATCGAGTTAGTATAAAGCGATTTTGCAGTATTTCTGTGTGTGTCTGTGTATTTGCCTTGGGATTCGGCTGCCATATTTTTCTCCAAGGCTGCAATTCTCTTTTATATCAGCAGAGGTAGCAAGGGGGCACACACTGTGCTCAACCTTCAGGCTTCAGTGCTGAATTAGATACAGTGGATAAGACTGATATTTGTAACATAATGTGTTTATATATAGGCTATATATAGCAATAGTGATACATAAGATATGTATATGTACAGACAGTTATGAAAATGATAAACTGTACAGTATGACTTTTACAATCCCTTCAGATTTGTTGGAGGTGAGGTTTTTTTTTCACCCAAGTTCCATGCAATAGTGATAAGATATTATGATATGTGTAGCCTATGTACAGTTATGAATGATACACTGCACAGTATGTACCTATCAAGCTGTGTGGTATTACATAGGTACCACAGCAAAGTAGTTCATCAACAAATATTATATAACAAACGGATATTTATAATATTGTATATAATGTCTTTTTTGATGATTATGCCTGTACAGCGCTGTCAATTTTCAAATAATGCTATAGGCTATATATATATATATATATATCTACCCTCCCTCCACCCCCACCCAGAGAGCTTTGGACTGTCTGGATATGAACACTTGATCTCTGCACTTTATATTTATATTAATTATGACTCTTGCACTTTGATGTTGGTTTGCACTGTCTTGTCCTGTCTTGCACCTATCCTGCTGTAAACCGTGCTCCATTGTTCCAAACCAAATTCCTAACATGTTTACATGTCATGGCAATAAAAGTCTTCTGATTCTGATTCTGATTCTGATATGAATGTTCAGTTGTGATATGAAGTAGCCAACAATTCTCATGTCGACCATGATAATAATAGGCTACAACAGGGTTGTACATAGATATACGCAGATTCATATTTGGATAGTTGATTTTGGCACCATTGTATAGTAGCCAATTGCAGAGAGTATACATTATTTTGTTTGTTTACTGCACATTATAAATGAAATGAAAATAGCTGTTGTGAAAAGTGAAAATGAAGTGTGTTCATGTTGCAGTGAAATCTATTTACATAGATATATCAGATGTGATATTTCTACTACAAACGAACACAGAGAGACAGATAATTCAAGTAACATTTTTATTTACTTGCAATGTTCACTTCAATTCTTCCAAGTAAAAAGTATGGTAATTAATATGAACACCAATATATATTTAAAAAAAGTAGAAAGTGAATAGGAGGTCGCCGGAGCGCTCAGCGTGGGCGCTGTCAGGTAGACAGGGCAGGAGAGGCATCAGGCCTGGCCATGGGACAGATGTGAATGATGGGAATGATGTGCTGGGCGTGCGAGGGAGCGTGCTTATTCTGGCAGATTGTGAAATATTAAAACCAATAACATTCTGAATGATTTATCATTCTGTACTCTTTCTCTCCTTTCTTTCATGTATTTTCTTTTCTTTTTCTCAATTAGTAGTCTCCTAATCTCGCTACAGTTTGAGCGAGACTGTAACTGTCATTGTTTGAATGAATGAATGAATGGTCTTTATTTGTCATTGATATAGTACAGGTACCAAACAACGAAATTTGGGAGGGGGGGCTCCCCTGGTGCTAGGAAACTAGGTGCTAGGAACTGGTGCTATAACTGTGTTCATGTTATAATGTTTAGTGAACGAACAATTGTTAGGTGTTTGCCACAAATCGGAATTATCTTGCCGTGAAATGTGTACATCAAATAACATGATGTCGGCGATCTACTAGAACTGCGGGACGACTGCAATGTAGGCTACCATATATATCTGCCATATCATACCGTTTTATATTGAAAAATATGATGGTAAATAAATACATGTGGGACCGATGTATGATATGGCAGAGGTGTGGTGTGTATCAGTCTGTCTCGTTCCAGCGAGTCAACTCGTGTTGACTCAATAAGACATGCGCTTGATGGGGGGAGTGTTGATGGCTGTCGATCGTTTCCGATCAATGAACAAAGACATCGGGTTCCCCCCGCTCCACCACGTTTCAACGGTGTGTTTCTGTAACCATTTTCTCCTCCTTGTTGCATAAAACAAATTTAGACCACTATATAAATATAGACCACTATGTATAAATAATAATCCACAGATCTCTTTTGACATCACAACAATGTCAACACAATCACAACAGAATCTTATTTTATCCAACCAGGTTTTATATTTTGATTATGACATCATGTCTTTCAACATTGTCACACTTTTCATTACACACATTAGCGGCATCAAAAATGATGTGCTGGGCGTGCGAGGGAGCGTGCTTATTCTGGCAGATTGTGAAATATTAAAACCAATAACATTCTGAATGATTTATCATTCTGTACTCTTTCTCTCCTTTCTTTCATGTATTTTCTTTTCTTTTTCTCAATTAGTAGTCTCCTAATCTCGCTACAGTTTGAGCGAGACTGTAACTGTCATTGTTTGAATGAATGAATGAATGGTCTTTATTTGTCATTGATATAGTACAGGTACCAAACAACGAAATTTGGGAGGGGGGGCTCCCCTGGTGCTAGGAAACTAGGTGCTAGGAACTGGTGCTATAACTGTGTTCATGTTATAATGTTTAGTGAACGAACAATTGTTAGGTGTTTGCCACAAATCGGAATTATCTTGCCGTGAAATGTGTACATCAAATAACATGATGTCGGCGATCTACTAGAACTGCGGGACGACTGCAATGTAGGCTACCATATATATCTGCCATATCATACCGTTTTATATTGAAAAATATGATGGTAAATAAATACATGTGGGACCGATGTATGATATGGCAGAGGTGTGGTGTGTATCAGTCTGTCTCGTTCCAGCGAGTCAACTCGTGTTGACTCAATAAGACATGCGCTTGATGGGGGGAGTGTTGATGGCTGTCGATCGTTTCCGATCAATGAACAAAGACATCGGGTTCCCCCGCAGTCACAGTGCTACATGAAAATATCTAGCCACACACCACATAGCATACCTCCGCCCTATATGTATTTATCATCATATTTCTCAATATAAAACGGAGGTACGATATATGGCAGATATATGTATGGTATATTATGGCAGTTTCTGGCGCCTGTCCCGTTCTGTTGTTCAAAGAATATAATATAAAACGCATCACTGCACTGCTGTCTGTCCTGTGTTGTTTTGTTTGCATTGCATTTTAGCACAGTGCGCCGATTAGATAGAAGATGTTCTACAGAGGGTGATGTAACCCCTCCCTCCCATAGGAACTTTATATGCATTTTTAGAGGTAGCCTAGTGATCTTGTCATTTTCTCTTCTTGTGTGACATCGCCATCCAGCGATCTTTGTGCGTCAGTTCACACTCTCCCATTGTGAAGAGTGGTCGTGTGATTCGACACCTCGTCGCGCTAAAAGTAGGTAAAAAAACGTCGCTGTCCTAGTGTTAAAGGATGTGGTCACCGCTCGCTGTACCTGCTTTGGTTAGACTTCTCAATGTTTTAATCACCTTGTAAATACCCCTACCATTGTTTGTCTATTGTATTGTTGCCACTGTCTTATGTCCTGTCTTGTTATCTGAACAGTTTTTTTAAGCTACTATTTTGACCCTGTCTTGGCCAGGTCTCTCTTGTAAAAGAGGTTTTAATCTCAATGTGACTTCCTGGTAAAATAAAGGTAAAAAAAAAAAAAACGAAAACCGAAAACCGTCACGGTTCACTAGTGAATTGAGCCGTGGAACGCAAACCGTACCGTCCGTAAAAAAACCGAGAACCGTTGCACCCCTAGCGAGTACGTGTCCCAGGGGCGACTCCATGCCCCCGCCTGTCTGTTATTTGGGTGTTTGGGTCCGCCTCTCCTCTGTGCCTCACGTCGGGCGCCACTGTAACAGGTTCGGGCACAGAGGGAGACAGACAATATGATTCGGCGGTTTAAGGAACGGGTTTTTATTCGTGCAGCTGGTCTGGAGTCCGGTTTGGCTGAGCCTCGCTCAGGGGAGAACGTCCCCGCTCGCTTCCTGCCCGACCCTTCCGGTCGCGGCTCTCCTGTAGCGCTCTAGACGTCTCTCTACAACCGACTCTCCACTGCTTCTCCTCGCTTCCTCCGTTCTCCGCTCACTGCGTCCTACTCCGGGTCCCGGGGGAGAACGAAGCAACACATTAAGAGGCACGTTGATGAGGACCCAATTGGCATCAGCCGGTGCCAATTGCGCCCCCATCCCTTCACCAACCGTCCTGTGGCTCCCTCTGCAGGTCGGAACCCGCCATGTTCCCCACACTTACTTTTACACTGCTGTACTAAAAAGGTACTGAACCGTGACTTCAAAACCACAAACTGAAATGTGTCTGTACCGTTACACCCCTATATATTTTAAATGCAACAATACATATAACATATGTATATACATATGTATAACAATACAAACTTGATCTATTCAAATCTGTAATATCTTTTCTTTCATTCGCTATTTTCATTTCGTCTGCACTCTTATCCTGTGGCCTGTAAATGGTATTTGAAAATCATGGCATGATCAGCCTAGTTGCTAAACTTTTGGTTTTCCCTTGAAAAAGAGAGAGCCACATATTAAAGAGCTGTAATTCCTAGACCTTTCCTCCAATCTGGATAGGAATACCCTCAAATTAAAGAGGGTATTTAGTCTGCACTTTAAGGCCATATTCATTCTATAACTGTAACTTGAATATGTTTTGGTAAACAGCTAAAATAACAACAATTCTGTCAGTGTCCAAAATGCACCTGGACCTACATATAGCTTGGCTACTGTTTTCCACTTCTGGTAAAAACTTTTACATAAAATATGTTTTGATTAAATTTCTTCACTCTTGTTTTAATATGTTTATCATCTTTATTCGTAGGATTCCCTGCACTGTGAACTCCCCATCTGGACAATGATGGATGCTTCTGCTTGTTCTGGTCATGACAACATGCGCCAGTGCTACGTCCAGTGTGGGAAGAAACTAAACATGGAGGATATTGTGAAAATACGGCAGCGAATTAGAAAAGGAGGACAACACCATTGTGGTACAACTGATCAGTAAGTCATACACATGCTGTGAATCCTGTCCACAAGTAGCCTATTGTGTTCACAGGGTTCGACAGTAACGCTTGTCCCGAGCAAGTAAAACATTTGCCGGGTTTGTTTGCACGAGCCCGATGACGCTGCTGGATCCTGGATACTTTTAACTGTGTGCAGGAAGAACAACAGACGGCATAATAATAATATCTTCACTCCACGATCATCTAGTCTGGTCTGGCGCCTGCGCCGTCTGTTGTTCTTCCTGCACAAAGGTAAAAATATCCAGGATCCAGCAGCGTTGTCGGGCTCGCGCAAACAAATCCGGTGAATATTTTACTTGCTCCGGGCTAGCGGGCAAGCGTTACTGTCGAACCCTGGTTAAATAATTCACCATAGGGTGCCAGGTGTACAGTATGCTAATGGTGGTCATTGAATTGATATGATGAAATATACTGCCAGGTGCATAACTATAATCTTAGCCAAGTCATTGTATTAGCTCAGTACATTTCAGCAGCAGCTAAACAGTTGGTAATTAAAGGGCAGAACTATAAGCACATCTAATAGATGAATGTCATGTATGATAACGCAGCAAGCTTGCTTGAAACCGTTTAATGTCTACTTTCCAGACCCTTTAATTACAAAGAAATGCAATCAGTAATCCATAGATTATTGCATTTGCAGGACATGTCCTGTCAGTCTAGATGGGCTTTCAGTGAACTGGTTGGCTGTCATTTATAATTGACTCTGCACTGTTTGTGCCTCCATTGTTTCTAGCTGCAGGTCCTCTTCAGCTCATGTAACCATGTATGAACCAGAGTCCACAGAGTCCCCCGGATCTGGCTGTGGTTTTCCAGCCCTGAAAATCACATGGTGGGGTCCAGAGATGGTGGCAGTGAAGCTGGAGGAAGAAGATGTAGAGGAGAATGGTGTGATGGTGAAAGAAGAAGTGGAGGAGAAGAGAGTGATGGTGAAAGAAGAAGATGGAGGTGCAGCTGTAATGCAGAAGGGTGTGATGGTGAAAGAAGAGGTCAGAGGAGAAGAAATGAGGGAGGAGGGAGTGATGGTGAAAGAAGAGGTCGAAGTAGAAGTGGAGATTGAAGACACGGATGGTAAGTCTTTGTTGTATAGTGGTGAGGGTCATTGCACTGCTGTAAAATCAATGCTGCCAGTGGCAAGGCAAGTTTATTTGTATGGCACATTTCATACAACGGGCAATTCAAAGTGCTTTACATACATTATTTAAAAATACAGCAAGAGGAGCATAGCAAGAAAATAAAAACGACTGAATAAAAGCAAATATAAGAGGTAAATAGATAAAACATTTAATAAGACAATAGTTCATGGATAAAAGACATTGATAGAAGTCTTAAATCATAACTGCTGCAAAACATGAAGGTTTTCAGCTTAGATTTAAATATGTTTAGGGTTTGCGCCTGTTGATTTCTTCAGGGAGTTTGTTCCAGGAGCATGCAGCAGCGTGACTGAAAGCTGCTGCGCCGTGTTTTGTTTTTACTCTTGGAATTATTAGCTGATTAGTCTCACCTGGGGCCTCATTTATAAAGCTTTGCGTACCTACGCTTTGCATACCTACGCACCTTTGCAAAGCAAGAACATTTACGTCGCCAACATTCGGATTTATAAATGTGCAAGTTCCACGCCTGCTTCCAATCAACTCTGTTGCACACGTGAACGAGCGTCTTGTCCCACCCTTTTTGACGGCCATAGTTGCCTATAATAATAATAATAACTTTTTATTTCTGTGGCACTTTTCCTGCAAACGTTGCATATAGGGATGTCCCGATCCGATACTGATATCGGATATCGCCGCGATATTGGTCCTGAATGCTGGATCGCGGATCGCACCAGAAAAAAAAAGGCTCCGATCCGCGTGCCTGATCTGGCGTGTCACTCAAGTGACGACAACAGTAGTAGCCAGTGGTCACGTGCATGACCAGGGCTCGATAGTGCGACTGTTTTGGTCGCATTTGCGAGTGAATATATTTCTGTGCGACTTGGAAATACATTCAATCGCACCAGTGCTACTACTGCTGAACTACTGTCATGCGCAGTCAAACTTATGTGTATAAGCGATGAGGGAATGAAAACTGAACAGAAACGCGTGTCGCAGAAATGCTTCACGCGTGTCCTATATGCGCTTAAAATGCGCATAATGGGTATATTGGATACAGCTTCCGGTTTCATTACAAAGAGGTTAACCCTATATGTGCCTGACGTCTAACAACATTCAAATTACTCTAACTTCATATTTTTTCGGATTTCAATGTATGACACATCATTTGAAAGCTTATGATCCGTAGTTCCAATCCACAACACGTCGCATTTGTTGCTTTAATAAAGGCTGGCAGTCTTTAATTTAACTGTTGTTGGTGTGGACTATATACTGGGGAGGTATTTGTTATTATTCAGGGGTCAAAACATTTATACAAATATCGGATCGGTATCGGTATCGCAGATACCCGAAGCCCAGGTATCGGTAGTGAAAAAGTGGGATCGGGACATCCCTAGTTCCTGTCTCGTCCTGTTTGTCCTGTTTGTCCTGTTGCGTTTCCCGTAGTTGTTTTTCCGGGTTCAGAGCACGCTGGTGTCCGCGTTGTGACTGCCGCTTCTGTTTCCCGGTCCTGTCTCCTGTCTTTTTGTATCCTGTCTTTTTGTATCCTGTCCTGTCTTTTTGTATCCTGTCTTCTTGTATCCTGTCCTATCCTTTTTGTATCCTGTCCCGCCGACCTCCGCTGCCTTCCCCCCCGCCTCTCACCGCCTTCACTACCGGACTGCAGTACTCACCGCCTTCACTACCGGACTGCAATACTCACCGCCTTCACTACCGGACTGCAGTACTCACCGCCTTCACTACCGGACTGCAGTACTCACCGCCTTCACTACCGGACTGCAGTACTCACCGCCTTCACTACCGGACTGCAGTACTCACCGCCTCATCGTTCCTGTCCCCCGGCTCTGTGTTGCCGACCGACCCGCTGCGCGCCGCTCTCAGACATCGCTGGCCTGGCCATGCTGTGCTACTACCCTCGTCCCGGGAGGTAGCCACCGCTCCCTCCCCGGCTCGGGGGTTGCCATCTCCGCAGGTGAGTGTCGGTCCTTCCCAGCCTTCACTCACTGCTGCGCGATTTGGTCGCTGGCATGGCACGGCTAGGCTGGCCGGCCGCGCGGGTTCGGTCCCAGGCTGGCAATACTGATGACAACGGCAACGGCGGCACCGCGCTGTCGCTCTGGTTCACTGCCTGTCGTTTTGCCCTGGACTCCCGGCCATCTCACCTGCCCCCCACCTCCCCCTGCCCTTCTCTCGTCTCACCTACACTCACTGAACCACAACCATCGCCTCACTGCTGCTGCTGCCACCAAGGCAGGCATTCTCCGCTGCCGCCGCCACATCCATCGAGGCTCCCAGCAACATCAACACCGGACTCTACACCACCCCCCCCCTCCCCGTTCGCTGACTCTGTGTTCCATGTTACTTGTTGTTACTTGTTGTTTTTGTGTTTCCCCATGTGTATCCTATATTGTCAGCGTCTTTGAGCCTTGGAAAAGCGCTATATAAATGTAATAAATTATTATTATTATTATTATTATATGGTCAGTCAAACGGCCGACAGAACGCCGGAAAAAAAAAACTTTTCACCCAATCAGTAAATTCCGCGCAACGAACGTTCTCGCCAGACCATATATAACATGTTCCAGACTGCATCGACAACGAAATCAGTTTAAACGTGATTCGTCCTACTGTTTAGCTTATTATTTATGATAATGTCATAACATCCAAGTATTGGTATAATATGTATAATAATTACAGATCCAATATGATTCCCGATTAAACTACAACATTTGAGAGGTTGTTTTGCAAAAACAGATACCTCGCTTTGTAGTTATTATACTAAATCATTTCTCTTTTAGATTAGATTAGATTCAACCTTATTGTCATTGAGAAGTACTAAGACAAGGAAACGCAGATGCATTTCATGTTCGTCGCCCCAGGCCGAGGGCGATTGATGGTTATTTTGTCTTTCTGTCATTTTCAAATAATCGCACAACAGTAACAAGCTGCTTGCTGATGGTCTTGTAGCCCATTCCAGCCTTGTGCAGGTCTACAATCTTGTCCCTGACGTCCTTATACAACTTTTTGGTCTTGCCCATGATGGAGAGGTTAGAATCTGATTGATTGATTTTGTGACTTGCGTACGTACATGCGTACGTAAATCCTCCCGCAAATGTGGGATTTATAAAAAAGGAACTTGGCGTGAAACTGTGCGCACCTCTAAGCACACTGGGACCCATGCGTACGCATAGTAACTGGAGAAATGAGCAACTGCGACTCCGCTGGCAGAAGGATGAAAGAGGAGAAACGCTTTGAAATGGATACCATTTCCACCGACATAAGAAATATTGCCTCTCACGTATTATGAAGGAGTGCACACAAAGGATACGTGCACACTACACATATCTTATTCGTCCTTGTCCTGTATGCATCACACTATATACATATATCTTTACTGTACATATCATATTGATATTCATGCAAATATATTTACTTTTTACATAAATATTCATTGCACGTAGCGCGAGGTTGACCACCGTCCGCATTGACTTCACAGTAATGTACGTCTTCATAAGGGTAACGTTCCCGATAAGTCCAATGATTGCAATATCCATACAGTGAAGAACATGAACAGGCCCACTGTAGACAATTGACTATCATCCCCAAGTAGGCCTACACCCCATCCCTAAGTATACGGACTACGAAAACTTTAAGCGCACAGATTACTGAACTATCTATTATTACTAGTTGCATCACTAGTGTATCCTGTCTTAGCTGTAATATTGTCACCTTTATCTTGTATTATGCCTATTGCCTTATGTCTTGTGCTGCCATGTCAGGAACCGAAGCCTACGAATTTTACTCTCTTAATGTAACGTAACAATAAACTTGAAACATGCTTGGCTTTTCTACAATGCAGGTTAGATGACGAACTGCATTTCCTTGTGACAACCTTGGTACTTGTCAATGACAATAAGTTTGAATCTAATCTAAAAGAAAAAACATGATTTAACATAATAAATACAAAGGGAGATATGTTGTACAGTTTAATCGGGAATCATATTTAATTGAATCTGTAATTATTAAACAATACTTGAATGTTATGAAATGTATTATCATAAATAATAAGGTGAACACGTTGTCGATACAGTCTGGAACATAGATATTATAGAGAGTTTCATATTGTTATGTGTTCGTTAAGCGGAACTACTGCGCAGAAATTTAGTGGGTGAATTTTTTTTCGCCTTCTGTCGGGCATTTAACTGACCAATAATAGGCAAAGCATGGGTGTTAAAAAGGGTGGGGCGAGACGCTCGTTCCCGTGCGCAACATTTAGGGTTGATTGGGATAAAGGGAAGCAGGTGTGGGAAGAGTGGCCCGCAAATTCCACTTGCCGCGTGCGCACCGATTTTATAAATCAGAATCCAAATGTTCTTGCTTTGCAGGGCTTAAAGTTCTCCGGCACGGTGCCGGATTTCCGGCGCGGGGGAATTTTGAACAATAAAATAAAATAAAATCACATGCTATTTCTTTACATCATAATTTAAAGAGTCTTCTTCAGCAAAGAGACAGTTCCGCCTACGCCATCGCGACGACTCTCCCCTCCATATCCCACCTGGAGAGGGGAAACAGCTACGCGAGACTGCTCTTTGTGGACTTCAGCTCTGCCTTCAACACCATCCTTCCAGACAGGCTAGTGACCAAACTACTAGACCTGGGACTATCACACGCTATATGTGCATGGATCAAGGACTTCCTGTCCGACTGCCCCCAGAGGGTGCGGGTGGGCTCCCACACCTCCACAGCCCTCAGACTCAGCACTGGGTCCCCCCAGGGCTGCGTGCTAAGCCCCATCCTCTACAACCTCTACACCTACGACTTCACCCCCGTCCACCCCAGCAACTCCATCGTAAAGTTTGCAGACGACACCACCGTGGTGGGCTGCATCTCGGGGGGGGACGAGGCGGCGTACAGGGATGAGGTAGAGCAGCTGAGCAAGGTGTGCAAGGTTAACAACCTGCTGCTGAACCAGTCAAAGACCCAGGAAATCATCGTGGACTTCAGGAGGAAGAAATCTGAGGTCCAGCCCCTGCTCATCGACGGAGAGAGCGTGGAGAGAGTCTCAACCCTCCGATTCCTGGGGGTGCACATACAGGATGACCTGTCCTGGAAGAACAACACAGCAGCCATCATCAAGAAGGCACAACAGCGGCTCTACTTCCTGAGAGTCCTCAGGAAGGACCACAACAAGCAGGAGATACTGGTGGCCTTCTACCGCTGCGCAGTGGAGAGCATCCTCACCTACTGCATCTGCAACTGGTTCTCCAGCTGCACAGCCGCAGAGAGAAATGCACTACAGAGAGTCGTGAGAACAGCCCAGAAGATCACCGGCGCCCCCCTCCCCTCTCTGGAAGAGCTGTACAACACACGCTGCCTCAGGAAGGCCTCCAAGATCTCCAGAGACCCATCCCACCCTGGGTACGAACACTTTGCCCGGCTGCCCTCGAAAAGGCGGTACAGGACCATGGCCGCAAGGACAAACAGACTGAAGCTCAGCTTCTACCCCAGGGCCATCCAGGCCCTGAACACAGCAAAGACCTAGGTTCTAGGTTCTGGGCCCTGGACAGTGGACGGCAAGCCTGCAAACTGCGACACTTTAAATGAATGTGCAATAACACTATGTGCAATATGACAACCCTAGTCGTTTTATCTGTACAGTATAGTATAGTGGATAGTGTACATAGCCTTTATTTATGTAAACCAGCTCCTTTCCCTTCTTGTTTTTGTTTTGTTTTTTTTCTTTCCTAGCACCAGCGGAGCCACCCCTCCCACATTTCGTTGTTTGGTACCTGTACTATAGCAATGACAATAAAGACCATTCATTCATTCATTCAATGGTATCACATTGCTCAAGCCAACCAACGACTTCTAGCCAATCGGAGGCAGAGTAGTGGGGCGGGCCTTAAGAAGTTTGAATGAGTGTAATGTTAGCTTGTAGAGACGTTCACTTTTAGCAGCCCGCTATCTCGCTAACTTTAGTAAGAGTCTATTAAAATGGAAGCCAAGTTTCTTAAACATTGCTCATACAACAACCTTGCCGGGAGCGACGGCTACAGGCAGCCTACCACTTCATCTTCAATGGCCGACCGTGTTTGCGAGTAAAAGATCCCAGTGTGCGCGTAACCAATCATTTCAAACCGGCATATTTCCCAACCAAATGAAAATAGCAAAGGTCATTCCTATCTACAAAAATGGAAACAAGCACAGTTTTTCCAACTATAGACCAATTTCTCTCCTTCCTCAGTTTTCAAAAATATTAGAAAAACTTTTTGTAGTAAGACTGGACGATTTTATAGAAAAACAAAACCTACTGAGTGACCATCAGTGTGGATTTAGAGCAAATCGATCCACAACAATGGCAGTGATGGAATTGATTGAAAAAATATCCACAACAATTGAAAGTAAAGATTATACTGTAGGGATATTCATAGATCTAAAGAAGGCATTTGATACTATTGATCATAGATTATTAATAAGAAAACTTGATAGATATGGAATTAGAGGGATAGCAAATGTATGGATTAGAAACTATCTTGATAATAGACACCAGTATGTACAAATAAACAATGATAAATCTGAACTGCTAAGGGTCACATGTGGGGTCCCACAAGGTTCAGTGCTGGGTCCAAAGCTGTTTATTTTATACATCAATGATATTTGCAATGTGTCCAAGTTGTAAAATTTTGTTTTGTTTGCAGATGATTCACATTTATTTTGTTCTGGCAAAGATTTGGAGCAGCTTCTAGATACAGTGGAAACGGAACTAAAAACTATAAAACGATGGTTTGACACAAACAAGTTGTCATTGAACTTAGAAAAAACTAAACTTATGATATTTGGAAATAGAAAAATTCATAGTCAAGTACAAATCAAGATAGATAATGTTGAAATTGAAAGAGTTTATGAAAACAATTTTTTGGGAGTTGTTATAGACCACAAACTATGTTGGAAAACACACATAAACTACTTAAAGACTAAAATATCAAAGTCTATTGCAATACAGCATAAAACGAAAGACATACTTAATCCAAATTCATTACACTTATTGTACCTTTCTCTAATAGTTCCATACATAACTTACTGTGTGGAAGTGTGGGGAAACACATACAAAACAATCACAAATCCAATTTATTTACTACAGAAAAGAGCTATACGAATTATAAACAGAGCTGCCTATCAAGAACCAACTAACAAATTATTCATAAACACCTATGATCTCAAATTTAAAGAATTGGTGGACTTCAAAATGGCACAAGTAATGTATAAAGTAAAAAATAAGATGCTTCCAGACTGTATCCAGAGACTATTTCAAGTTAGACAGAGTAATTATGAACTCAGAGGAATATGTATGTTTATGAAAACAAAGATTAGAACAAATGCAAAACAAAGACGTATAACAGTTAAAGGAGTTAATTTATGGAATACTTTTGAAAAGGAAATGAAAATGTGTAGTACACTAAAAGGATTTAAACAATTATTTAAAAATAAGATGATTAACAAGTATAAAACAGAGGTTTAAATATAGTTTTTGTTTGGTATTTTTTGAACTTTTTGTTGACATGCGTAAGTGAAATTTTGCTTATAAAAGTTACAATGTTTTGATTATGCATTCATGGGGGGACATGCATACATGTAACAAGGGTAGGCGCAATAAGCCACGCCTTCAGCCTACACCTTTTTGGTCCGGGTGTTATAAATTGTGACTGTGTACATTTTCTTATATCTGTATTGTGAATTGTATAGGGGACCAAAATAAACATTCTCAATCAATCAATTTAAACACACATGGCCTTTGTCCCGGAATTGAAAAAACGGCTGTGTGAAAAGCTTAAAAAAGCAACGTTTTCAATGAATATCGACGAAGCTACTAATCTTAACATGGACAAAATCCTCAATGTCCTTGTTCGATTTTTTGATGATGATCTGGCCAAAGTAACAACACAACACCTAGTCAGCAGGAAAGTAAACATCGCCAACTCGTCAGCCCTCATGCAGGAGCTCAAAGATATCCTGGAGTCCAATGGTCTTGACTGGTCACTAGTCATCAGTATTCTACTTGATGTAGATCTATTGATCTATTGTTATAGTGATAGTGGCTTAATAAGTGATGCAATCAGTTTGGCCTTAAGTGATTTAATCAGTTTGTTCTTTTAAAGATATCTAAATATATTATTTTGTATTGAGTATAAAACAGTATTAATGCATTTTAACATTGAGACATATATTTTGTATTGACTATAAAATAGTATTAATGCATTTAAACATTGAGACAAGAAGCTGTCTTCTGTACCCGCTCTCCCAATAACTCAAACTGTGACCCCCCTCCCCAAGAAAAAGTTTCAGGCACAGGATTTTTTCCCACTTTAAGCCCTGAGACAGAACGCAGTGTGTCTTAACTGATGGGGTTAAATCAGGGTTTTTAGACATAACAAAGGATGGATCAAGGGTGGATTCTTGGTCATGTTTTTTTTACTATTTACATTAAGAATATTGGATTCTGTAAATAATTAATTAATAATAAAGTATCCTGCAGTTGAAGTTGGAGGTTTACATATACCTTAACCAAATACATTTAAACGTTTTTACAATTCCTGACATTTAATCCTAACATTCTCTGTCTTAGGTCAGATAGGATCACTACTCTATTTTAAGAATGTGAAATGCACGCATGAGACACCATGGGCCCTATTATGTACTTCATAAGTCTTAAGCAATAAGACGAGGCGGTAGATCTAAACTTAAGACGTGGAGGCGTGGTCAAGGCCACTTTGCTATTATGCGTGCGGTAGTGGGCGCCTAAAACCCGGCACTAAGCAAAGAAATTAGTCATGGGTGTGTTTTGGGCGTCTTCTCAATCAACCCAATCAGCGTGCCAGGTGCCATTCCCTTTAAGAACCGGCTGCGTTGAGTCTTTAGCGCTATGCTATTATGGAAGTCCTAAGAAGGAGGTCAGCGCGCTTCTCTGCAGAAGAAAGTAACAAGCTCGTGCATGAGGTCATTGCTGACCAAACGACATATGTCAGTTACTGCCTGACGGGTGAAGCGCAGCTCATACAAGCATTGCTGCTCTGTAAACAGAATAAAAGAATATATATATAGGCTATATTATACATATTTTAATAATAGGCTATAATATAATTGTAATTGCAATATATTATAGCATTATTAACAGTTGGATCACCAATTGAAAGCGCTAAAATGCTTAGATCACGAATCCAGGATTGATTTGAGATTTGGCCCGAGGTAACAAAGTCGTTGCCGGTATATGCGTTCGGCGCGCCGTCTTCGTCTATCATAATTCCTTCCTAGGATATATTCCATTGTTCTCTCTCTCTCTGGCTTAACATTTGCCAGTGGTGGCATTTATACTGTGACCGTAATTGACGTCTTGCCGTGGAGCCACGTGCGTGTTCATGTGTGCCCACATGCATGCGCAAACCGCGGAGGCGCGCTCGTGTTTCAAAACGTGCATGAATTCTAAACTTAAGAACTTTTCAAACCACTTCTTAGCGCTAGGAGCAAAGTCAGATCGCATAATAGCAGGGGCGCCTAGTGCACTTCATTAACATATGAACACTCCCACAATGAGTAATATATGCACGGGAGTTTTACGTCTTATGTGTGGGCGCCTATCGACACCTGCATAATAGCAGTAGCGCGTATGAAGCGCATAATAAGGGTGGCGGTAGGTCTTAACCTGGCGGTGCGTCTTAATTAAGACTTAAGACGGCAAGTTAAGAAGTGCATAATAGGGCCCCATGTTTCTTAGACCAGTGTATTCCTTTTAAACCCATGAGGGGGATGTATGTGAGTGCACCACTCAGCCAGAGGGGTAGAGAATCAGGCCACAGCCCAGCCAACATGAAAGACACTTTACTATAATAATTCATAGTAGTGCATATTCTTTGTTAGGTGTTTGTTAATCTGAATATTTGAGAAATTAACTCTCCACTATGGCTCTTCCTTTGTTTACATTACACAGATCCATCTCACAGCCCAGCTGCCATGTCTGAAGCCAAGTCCACAGAGTACCTGGGTTCACAGCAGGGTCCAGAGATGGTGGCAGTGAAGCTGGAGGACTGCAGTCAACCACTGGAACATAATGTGGTAGTGAAAGAGGAAGAAGAAGAAGTTGTGGTGAAAGAAGAGGAGGAAGGGGAGGAAAACACTCTGATGGTGAAAGAAGAAATGGAAGAAGAGGAAGTGGAGGAGAAAGATGTGATGATGAAAGAAGAGGAGGGAGGAGAGGATTTACTGGAGACAGATAGTGAGTTGGATGGTAAGTTCATTATAATGTATTTATTGTACATTGCTCTATGGTGTTAATTGTGTATACGGGATGGGTCCTTATATATTATTATCATTACGCAGGGGTTAAAGTGGGATTTATTAAGTGGGGGGGCTCTGTGTTAGAGGTGGGTAAAGGTGTGGGAGTGATGGTGGGGCTCAATACTGCCTCACAAATCAAACCTTAAATTATCTTGAAATTAAAATGTCCATGATGCAATTTTACATTTCAATCCATTTTATTTCTTTTTCATTGAGTTTCCGTAATACAGCAGGCCAATAACGTACACTGACAGTCTCTGATCTTGGTTATCTCGTATCTCTTACACAGTAAGTTAGCTAGTTATTTATATACAATCTTAGTTCAGAAGATCCCAGATGGGCTGGTATGTTGAAGCCGGTCCTCTCTGCATGCATGCCAAGTGACTAGCAGATCTTCTTTTTTTCTTCTTTTTTTCTATTTTTTATTCCAGTATAGAAGATTGATACATTGAAAAAGGCATGAATATTTTCTGTTTTTCTCCATCCCCTCCACCCACCCCTCCCTCTCAAACATGTATGCATGCATATATACATATAGATTTGCCCATCTACACACACACAAATATAAACAAGTTTACGACTAGCAGATCTTCTAGTAGGCACCCACTTCTTTACATATTTCATGGGGTTCCAACACTCAAGAGGCGGTCCAACTAGTTAAATAAAAATAAGAGCTGAGGTGTTTTCAGTTGTGTGCGCAGAGGTGTGACAACATTATTCATTTCTGAAAAACCTCTTTCCCAATCTGCACTACTCACAGGAATGGTATCAATTGCATGTCTGAGTTTAAGAAGGT
Organism: Nansenia antarctica; assembly: GCF_963989245.1. NCBI lineage: Eukaryota > Metazoa > Chordata > Actinopteri > Argentiniformes > Microstomatidae > Nansenia > Nansenia antarctica. The sequence goes on along the minus strand of NC_137677.1, from coordinate 26,103,549 downwards.
TGTGGTTTTAAGTGATGTATTGATGTCTCTATTCAAATGTATTTCTAAATGTACAACACATGTATTTATAAATGTGTTGTTTTTATTTTATTTATTTTATTTAACCTTTATTTAACCAGGCAAACATGTAAGAACAAATTATTATTTACAAATGCAGCCTGACCAAAAAACAATGGCTCTTTGGGGGGGGGGGGGGGGGGTAGGGGTGAGGAAGAGCAGAGGTGAGGGATAGCGGGGGTAGTGTATCTATACCATGTTTTGTAATGGTATAGATATTGTGGACAGGGGGCAACTGCAAAAGAGGCCTTGTTCTCAGTGTGTTTTCTCCTGTATGAATTAAGGTTGAATGAAATGTTTCTAATCCTGTATATGTTCCTACTCTTACAGGAGAGAGCTCCAACCCAGGCTCAGACAGCGAGTCCAGCTCCACCATGTCAGGAAACCACAAACAACCACAGGCTCACAGAGGAGAACATACTTACCCTGACCGTCAGTGTGGGAAGAGTTTAGCTTCCCCTAACACCCTAAAGAAACATCAGAGGAAACACACAGGAGAGAAGTCACACAACTGCACCCAGTGTGGGAAGAGTTTCAGTCAGGCAGGACACCTAAAGAGCCATCAGAGAATACACACAGGAGAGAAGCCATTCTGCTGCTCCCAGTGTGGGAAGGGTTTCAGTCATGCAGGAAACCTAAAGAAACACCAGAGAACACACACAGGAGAGAAGCCATTCTGCTGCTCCCAGTGTGGGCAGAGTTTCAGTCAGGCAGGACACCTAAAGAGTCACCAGAGAATACACACAGGAGAGAAGCCATTCTGCTGCTCCCAGTGTGGGCAGAGTTTCAGTCAGGCAGCAAACCTAAAGAAACACCAGAGAATACACACAGGAGAGAAGCCATTCTGCTGCTCCCAGTGTGGGCAGAGTTTCAGTGAGGCAGGATCCCTAAAGAGTCACCAGAGAACACACACAGGAGAGAAGCCATTCTGCTGCTCCCAGTGTGGGAAGAGTTTCAGTCATGCAGGATCCCTAAAGAAACACCAGAGAACACACACAGGAGAGAAGCCATTCTACTGCTCCCAGTGTGGGAAGGGTTTCAGTCATGCAGGAAACCTAAAGACACACCAGAGAACACATGCACTAGTTAATACGACTGCTCCCAGTGTGGGAGGTGTTTAAAGGAGGCAGGAGCCCTAAAGAAGAAGGGGGGGGGGTGTCTTCTGGCTGCACCATCATCTACTGTATGTACATGTGCTTGTTGATCGGATCAGGGAGAAGGTTGTGTCATGACGTGAGCCTTTTCTAGATTATTTTCTCTCAATTTCTCCCGTCCTCCCCTCCTACCCTCCCTTCCTCTCCCTCCTTCCTCCTCCCACCCTCTCCCCCCTTCCTCTCCTCCCTTCCTCTCATCTCCTCCCTTCCTCTCCCCCCTATCTCTCCTCTCTTCCTCTCCCCCCTTCCTCTCCCCCCTTCCTCTCCTCCCTTCCTCTCATCTCCTCCCCTCCTCTCCCTCCTGGAGAGTGAAGGAGGAATCGAGGTCGTAGGAGTTGAGATGTCCTTGTCCCCTCCTGCGTCATGTCACCGCCCCTTCCACCCAGATGTGGCCTTGGTGTTTAGAAGTCGAGTGTGACTGAATACTGGTATGTTGTTAAGTTTGCAATAAATCCTCCTAACGTTTCAGCTGGAAGACTGAGATGTTGTACATCATATCACATTAAGATATACATCCTACCACTTCTCAGTTTTCTATTAGATCAGCTTTCTGGACATACGCCTGGACGTACTCCAACACTATTCCTCCCCCCACATTTGTTAGATTGGCCTCTAGCCTGTGTGTACGATTTTTTTTTATGTGTTTTTATTTTTTTATTATTCTGAAAGTTTAAATGTTTTAGAGCTCCCTCAATATAACAATCAACAGTTTTAGGATCCTTAAATACTTTTTGTCAGCGAACTAAGCTTGTTTTCATGACGTGATTCACAACATTCGTCTGCTCTAACACGTTCTGAGCTTTGTACTCGGGTGAGTGTTGTCATGGTGATACATGTCTTGTTCATGTTTAGGGACTGTCTGATCATCTAGTTTTGTGTAGTTATGTGTTTTTAGCATGTTCATGTTCTGTCAGCATGTTGTGATGTGCTAAACATGCAGAGCAGCTGTTGTTGTTAGCTAGCTAGCTAGCGCGATGGAGCACCGTCTGAAACCAACGTGTTTGTTTGTTTTGGTTCAGGGAGATTTTCTCCGCTAGTTGAATCGAGGTGTACCAACATTCACATAAACAATAAATTCATCTAATTTCAACTGGTTTCAGTGTATGACATCATCATTTGAGAGCTGACAATCTACACTTTCATAATCTGTATAAAAAAAAAGGAAAGATGACCGTATCGACTTGGTCCACCTTTCACCAGCTGCTGTCACTCACTTTGGTATAAAATGGTGCCAGTGATGTCATTGATGCATTATTTCATAAGGGAACATTTCAACCTCATGACTCACAATCATAGAGCAATCTGCCAACAGTGTGGGAATAATATTAGATAGTGATTGAGTCAATTATTTATCACAATTTCCCCTTTCAACAGAATACAAAACAAGACACAACCTTCATAAATAAATACATAGAGCATGGAGAAATTAACATTTTATATTCATCACACTTCTGAAATGATCCTTCAAAATACAGACCTCTCTCTCTTTCTAGGCTGATTGTGTAAAAAGAAATGATATATGAACTGGGTGTTGGAAGTTTACCAGTGTTCTGGGTACATTCTGAATGTAAGTTGTTATTCATGATGACTTTGTGTTATTGTAATAAAGGCCTCAGTTGAGACTCCTTGTGATGTCATCAGATATCGATATTACCATCCTCGTTCTAGCTATGCTCTAACATGTTTAATTTTTCTAGATAATTTTAGAGATTTTGATCATCATCTACAGTGACTCATTCACTAGTAAGCTGTCATGTATTGAGGCTGGACGACACTGACAAGAGAAGCAATTGGAGACCACAATAACACAGATTCATCAATCAATCTATCTATCTATCTCTCTATCTCTCTCTCTATCAATCTATCTATCGATCTATCTATCTCTCTATCTCTCTCTATCTAACTGTCTATCTATCTATTCTTGTAACTATCTATATCTTCCTACCTATCTACCTACCTATGTATCTATCTATCTACTCTGTATCTATCTATCTATATCTACCTACCTATCTATCTACCTATCTATCTACCTATGTATCTATCTATCTATCTATCTATATCTACCTACCTATCTATCTAACTATCTATTAGCTTTTGAAGACAGTGAAAGTGGCAATTAAAAAAAAAAAAAATGTGTTAATTTTCTCAAATTGTTTATTTCCATTAATGTATTCTTTCCAGATTCAGATTCAGATTCAGATAAACGTTTATTGCCACTATGCATTACACATATAGGAATTTGCTTCGTCACCACAGCAAGTGCGTTAATACTTTTTTCACATGTCAAAAAACAGGACAACACAACAACAACAACACAGGACAGACAACAGTGCATTGGATAGTGCGGTATAAAGTGCAGTGCAGAGTTTTTTACAGTGAGTCCAGTTCAGTCCTGGGCAGACTTGGGGGCGGGGGGGAGGGGGAAGCCAGAGTCATTTATCAGCCTGGCGGCTGAGGGGTAGAAGCTGAGCCTGTGGCGGGCCTTCAGTGCCTTAGGCAGCCGCAACCTTCTTCCAGAGGGAAGCAGGGTGAGGAGGCCGTGGCCGGGGTGGAAGGGGTCTGCCATGATCTTCCTTGCCCTCCTCAGAGCCCTGGTGTCATGCAGGGAGTTGAGGGAGGGCAAGGGACAGCCGATCACCCTCTCTGCTGAACGTAGCACCCGCTGCAACTTGGCCTTGTCCTTGGTCGTTGCAGCAGGGAACCAGGTGATGATGGAGTGGGTGAGGATGGACTCTATGATGGCCGTGTAGAACTGGACCATCATGGACCTCGGCAGCCTGAGTTTCCTCAGCTGCCGGAGGAAGAACATCCTCTTCTGGGCCTTCTTTGTGAGGGCCTCGGTGTTCTGCTCCCACTTTAGGTCCCGGGAGATGGTCATGCCTAGAAAGCGGCATGACTCCACGGAGGCCACCGGGGTACCTCCCAGCGTGATGGGAGGGGGCAGGGCTGCTTTCCTTCGGAAGTCCACCACCATCTCCACTGTTTTCAGAGCATTTAGCTCCAGATTGTTTAAACTGCACCAGCTCTGCAGCCCCTCGATCTCACCCCTGTAGGCAGATTCGTCCCCCCCGGAGATGAGGCCCACCAGGGTGGTGTCGTCTGCAAACTTCAGGAGCTTGACCGAGGGGTGGCGGGAGACACAGCTGTTGGTGTAAAGGGAGAATAGTGCTGGAGACAGGACGCAGCCCTGCGGGGAGCCCGTGCTGGTGGACCTGGAGCTGGAAATGCTCTTCCCCAGCTTCACCCGCTGAGACCTGTCAGTCAGGAAGTCCGTGATCCACCTGCAGGTGGAGACCGGCACCTGCAGCAGGGATAGCTGGTGCTCCAGGATGTGTGGGAGGATCGTGTTGAAGGCCGAGCTGAAGTCCACGAACAGGATCCTGGCGTAGTTGCCTGCAGTGTCTAGGTGTTCTAGTACGTAGTGCAGAGCCATGTTCACGGCGTCCTCCGTGGATCTATTGGCTCTGTACGCGAACTGCAGGGGGTCCAGCACAGGATCCGTGATGAGCTTCAGGTAGGCCAGGACAAGGCGCTCCAGGACCTTCATGACGACAGAGGTCAGAGCGACGGGTCTGTAGTCGTTGAGGCCTGTGTCCTTGGCCTTCTTGGGGACGGGGATGATGGTTGATGCCTTGAAGCACGCTGGGACGTGACACAGCTCCAGCGAGGCGTTGAAGATGTGGGTAAACACCAACTTAAGTAAAATGTATATGTTACGGTATATGTGGGAAAACTAGGGTTAGGGTTAGGTGCTAGGGTGACTTGGTACATGCTGGCATGTCTAACCCTAATCCTAACCCTAACCGTAGCACCCTAGCACCTAACCCTAACCCTAGTTTTCCCACATGTACCCTAACATATATTCATGCTTTGTCACAGGTCGGACCATGACCGTCGATGCCATTCAATGACTTTTTATTGAATCAAAACATCTAATAATTCTACAGAATGATGAGTTCATTACTCACAACCAGAACAGAACCTTCAACAAGTAAGAACTAACCCTCTCATCCTGCCTGCGCGCTTATATGCACTCTAGAGCACATCAATACTACCATCTGTTGCTACCAAGAGCCCCAGAGAGCCCCTGAGCTCCAGGAGGTTTATGACCCACTTAGGTCATCAATCTGTCCTCGGACAGACTAGGAGTCTATTCCCGCGACACGAAGGAACGAGAGCCACAACTCAGACAGTGGAAACGAACAGAGTGCTGAAGCGAAGACCTCACGAGTGATTATGAAGTTTATAGCTGTGTCGGAGGGCAGACATTACACCTTCAATCTGCTACAATTCTCCCTGGTCGTGAGGAAGTTGAGCAGGTCGACCATAACAACTTTATAAATGTGGAGATCGGTGAATGTTACATGAGCGCAGGTAAGGAAACATGAGCGTCTCTGTAATGCAGCTGTTTCATTCACCTGAAATGACCATGATGCTCTAAGTTACGTCGGAAGTGTTTCAGAAATCTCATTCTTAATTAATTGACGATATCATTTGTCATCATATCATATTGTTTATATTGTGGCACTACAATATTCATATTTTATAAAAAAGTGAAGGTCTTGGAGATACAGATGACAGACTCGCATACAAGTTCACACACATGAATATGTATAGTTTTCAGAGACAAAGAACTGGCTCATGGCTACAATATAAAAAACGGAAGGAAGAGAATGTGAAATTACTTAATGTGAAATTACTACAAGGATACGGCCAAAAATCCGTATCCTTGTAGTATTTTCTACCTTCCTAAATGATGGCTAGAACGTCGGGTTATAAAGCGAAAGCTTCTTTATATAAAAAAATGTGTTGGCCTACACTGGATATTCACTTTAATTCTGGACGTTCCAATTTGCATTTCTCAAAAACAACAAACTAAACTGTCAACTTCTATGACGTCTTGCCGCAAGGCCGTCTGGGACCAATTAAAGTTAATCATGTAACCTATAACGTTACAACAATCTATTAATACAGGCGGGCCGTCAAGCCCATAGACTTTTACTTGTCAAGGCAAATGTTTTAAGCGAAAATCTGTAATTCAAGACTCTGGTAATTTACACACAAGACCCACATTGATCTCTACTCAGCGCACACACACACACACACACACACACACACAAACACACCTCTGGCCTTCTCGGCTTCAAACTCAGAGTTCTTGGCCTCCAATCGGGCCCTCAACTTCTCCTTCATCCCCACCAGCACACGCTCACACATCGGGTCCGTACGAGACTTCTCCTTCTCGGGGGCTGCTCTCTGGACCTGGGGGGCTGCTCTCTGGACCTGGGAGGCTGCTCTCTCGGCCTGGCTCGCTGCTCTCTGGGGTGCCTGTATCTGTGGAATGCTTACCTCCAGCACATTGGCATATGAAGTCGTAATAGTTCTGTCCACCTTCAGCTTAGCAGCCTCCTCTCTGCGCCTAGCAGCCTCCTGAAAGCGCGCTTTCTGCTCATGCTTCCTTCTTGTCGTTCTTGAGCTATTGTTATACATGGCTACAATATGAAAAACAAGGAAGAGAATGTGAAATTACGTATTTTAGATTTATATATTATTATTATATAATGACTTGTCCCCTAGTCATTTCTCAAAACCAACAAACTAAACTGTCAACTTCTATGACGTCTTGCCGCAAGGCCATCTGGGACCTGCAGTTCTACCTATTCTTAGTCAATACAACAGAAATGTACTTCTTTAAGTTATGTAACATATTAATCAATCTCTTTTAATTTTCAATCATGTAACATATTAATCAATAATGTAACCTATAAAGTTAATCATGTAACCTACAAAGTTAATCATGTAACCGATAAAGTTAATCATTTAACCTATAAAGTGAATCATGTAACCGATAAAGTTAATCATGTAACATATAAAGTTAATCATGTAACCTATAAAGTTAATCATGTAACCGATAAAGTTACAACATTCCTATTAATACAATCCATTTACACCTAATATTATTTTCAGCTGTATTAAGTTTATTGTTAAGTGTAGTATGTATATTGTGGTATGTAGATCTGCCTTCCCTTATTCTGTTATCCATTTTGGCCTTGTTATGGTTGTGATGTTTTCAATTTCAGGAGTAAAATATTTCTGCAAATCATTCTAGAATTTTACTGTGCAATCTATAACTTCCATTAACTGCAATGTATGATGTCTGCTGGAGTGTATTATGACATCAAATGGAATATTTAGAATGTATGCATGAACATTCTTATAACATAGTACATTAATAAATCAATTTTAGCAAGAATACTGATCTGTTTCTTGCATTATGTCTACTACTTCCAACACAAAATAGATAAATAAAAGAAATTTACAGAATACAGGCGGGCCGTCAAGCCCATAGACTTTTACTTGTCAAGGCACATTTTTAAAGCGCAAATCTGTAATTCAAGACTCTCCGGTAATTTACACACAAGACCCACGTTGATCTCTACTCAGCGCGCGCGCACACACACACACACACACACACACACACACACACACACACACACACAAACACACCTCTGGGTTGGTCCTCCGGGCTGGCTGCTCTGTGGGCCTGTGGGGCCGCTCCCTGGGCCTTGTTGTTCCCGCGGGCGTCCAGAGATTTGGTTAAGGCGATGTAGTCATCGTGAAACTCCTTTTCAAGCTGCCAAGCAGACTGGAAATTGAAGTCATCTCCCTTGTTCTTCTTCTTATTTGGCATTTCTATAACTTTCTACAAACAACTGAACAAGGAAGAGAATGTGAAATGACGTATTTTATATTTATATTATTATTATTATAGAATGACTTGTTTGAACTTCAAAAGTGACTGACGTTGATATTGCGTGACATTGTGATTGAAGCATCAGTTGCAGGTGCAACGTGCCAAAAAGCCATTATCCTTTTCGTATTTCTACCTTCAAAAAATATGTCTAGGACGTCGGGTTGAAAAGCAAAAGCCTCTTTATATAAGAATCTCTGTTGGCATACACTTTTGATCACTTTCAAACAATAAACGAGTTAGACTTTGACACTCAGCGCGCGCGCGCACACACACCCGCGCAGCCACATCCAGACACCCCCCCCCCCCCCCCCCCCCCCGTCCACAGGCGCTTACCTTGTGATAGCGTGTTGATCCTTGTGATACGGACATCAAACTGGATCGATTGCCTTTTATAAACCCACATTTGATTGTGACGTTATTATGTCATCTCGACTGTTGTGATTATGACGTCATCCGTCTGAGTTTTGTCTGGTCTCAGGAGCTCCATTTTTTTTACCCCCCCAAAATAATTAAAAACGATTATAATCAGTGGCGGCTGGTGGTGATACTGAGTGGGGGGGCTAATAAATCCATTAGGTCTAGGGCCTATACCCATCAATAGTTCACACTGCAGCAACAGCAGCATCACATCCGAGATACAGTGCCAACTAAGTTACAGTAATAATGCTCTTTAGAGAAGTAGGCTACCTACAAAAACCTTCTGATGCCAAAAGCGCTCTCTCTTTGTTTCTCTCTCTCTCTCTCTCTCTCTCTCTCTCTCTCACACACACACACACACACACACACACACACACACACACACACACACATACATACTTTTCTCAGTACACATTATCCCATGCCATTTTTAACAAAAACACAATGCAAGAATGATGAAATTATTGGCTACATGATAGAAGAGACCAGGGGCGGACTGGGATCAAAAAACAGCCCTGGCATTTGCGACACAACAGCCCTATTTCCAAACACAACACGCAACACGGATTGTTAACATAAAAACTCAGAGGACAGATGCCAAACTACCGACATGTTTGCTGTAATGTATTATCAGTAGGCAGTCATCAGTCAATATCTCTTTCAATAGCCTTTTCACACCGAATGTACTTTTTGTGCTATTTTCGGCCCAATACATGCGAATTTCGGTGCATTCCTACTTCCAACTACACTTGCTCCCTGCATCCAGTTGTTGCACATTAACTGCATCGCTCTCATCAAATTCCCCCATTCTGAAAATGAAAGCAGTGTAACGTTAACTGCTGTTATAAACGGAATGATGACATGAGGTGCGTGTCCACTGGCGATACAGAGCTGACTACGATAGTTATGGAGATATACTCCAGTTCTATGAGTGGAGCTCTGCTCCTATTGGTTTACCCCGCTACCTAAAGCTCTGCTCCTATTGGTTTACATGCTCCAGTTCTATATGCTCCTATTGGTTTAGGGCCCTGGGCATCCGCGATGCAGAACTGCGTGGATGGCCCGGCCGATATAAAATGTTTTGGGCCGCGGTCTGCTGAAATAAGTTATTTTCAATTAAAATCACCAGAGACAAAATTACAAATATATATATATTTTTATATAATACATTCTGAGCGGCCCAGAGTCTCGCGGCCCTCCTGGCATTTGCCAGGCTTGCCCGGTGGCCAGTCCGCCACTGGAAGAGACGCTCTATCATAGCCTAAGCCAACAATGTCAGAAAAGGTCCACCTAAAAGGAAAACAGAATATTCAGGCACCAGATGACCAATCAAAATATAATGTAATATAATGCAATATAAGGCTCTCAGGCATTCTGTACTTTCAAATATGTATTCTCCTTGAGCAGTCAACATCAACTATCAGCTATTTCGCTAGCAAAAACGAAAGCTAACTTATTTGTTAAACAGCGCCCCCGCCACCACGTCGGAGCAGTGCCGCAATTGCAGTTTTGTCGGAGGCGGCCGCCTCATAATTCTCTATGCAGGAAAAACCCTGCATATGCACTACCAAACGTGGTCCAATTGTAATATCTGCCAACAACTCAATTGTTGCTTGGGCCTACCTTATTTGAAGAGAAGCTCACATCGCCTTTCTAGGACGCAAACCGGTTAATCACCACATGTCTTAAAATTAATGATAATGATTTTATACATATATATATGCATCATAATGCATCACAGCACTGGCAGTGTCTACCCTCTCTATCTTCTACCTCCCAGCCTCCCTCCCTCCCTCTCTCCCTACCTAGTAGGGGAGAAGAGGGAGTAGAGAAAGTAGTCCGGGCCCACATAGTCACACGCCTCCCGCCCAACCTGGATCCATTCCAGTTCGCCTACAGAGCCCACAGGTCCACAGAGGACGCCATCGCGACGACTCTCCACTCCACTCTATCCCACCTGGAGAGGGGAAACAGCTATGCGAGACTGCTCTTTGTGGACTTCAGCTCTGCCTTCAACACCATCCTTCCAGACAGGCTAGTGACCAAACTACTAGACCTGGGACTATCACACTCTATATGTGCATGGATCAAGGACTTCCTGTCTGACCGCCCCCAGAGGGTGCGGGTGGGCTCCCACACCTCCACAGCCCTCAGACTCAGCGCTGGGTCCCCCCAGGGCTGCGTGCTAAGCCCCATCCTCTACAACCTCTACACCTACGACTTCACCCCCGTCCACCCCAGCAACTCCATCGTAAAGTTTGCAGACGACACCACCGTGGTGGGCTGCATCTCAGGGGGGGGACGAGGCGGCGTACAGGGATGAGGTGGAGCAGCTGGGCAAGCTGTGCAAGGTTAACAACCTGCTGCTGAACCAGTCAAAGACCCAGGAAATCATCGTGGACTTCAGGAGGAAAAAATCTGAGGTCCAGCCCCTGCTCGTCGATGGAGGGAGCGTGGAGAGAGTCTCAACCCTCCGATTCCTGGGGGTGCACATACAGGATGACCTGTCCTGGAAGATCAACACAGCAGCCATCATCAAGAAGGCACAACAGCGGCTCTACTTCCTGAGAGTCCTCAGGAAAAACCACATCGGACAGGAGATGCTTGTGACCTTCTACCGCTGCGCAGTGGAGAGCATCCTCACCTACTGCATCTGCGTGTGGTTCTCCAGCTGCACAGCCGCAGAGAGGAATGCGCTACAGAGAGTCGTGAGATCGGCCCAGAAGATCACCGGCGCCCCCCTCCCCTCTCTGGAAGAGCTGTACAACACACGCTGCCTCAGGAAGGCCTCCAAGATCTCCAGAGACCCATCCCACCCTGGGTACGAACACTTTGCTCGGCTGCCCTCGGACAGGCGGTTCAGGACCATGTTCGCAAGGACAAACAGACTGAAGCTCAGCTTCTACCCCAGGGCCATTCAGGCCCTGAACACAGCAAAGACCTAGGTTCTAGGCCCTGGACAATCTAGACAATTTGATGGCAGCTACTAGATTGAAATCAAGTGCAATACTGAAACACAACTGTGAACATTTCAAACCTGCAAACTGCGACACTTTAAATGAATGTGCAATAACACTATGTGCAATATGACAACCCTCGGGTACATAAGGTTCAGAGATAGGAAATGTTAGAATAGGTATAGCATAGCATAGAGTACAGCACAGTGTTTTATTTGTATAGTATAGTATAGTGGATAGTGTACATAGCCTTTATTTATGTAAACCAGCTCTTTTCCCTTCTTGTTTTTAGTTTTTTTTCCTAGCACCAGCCCCCCCTCCCAAATTTCGTTGTTTGGTACCTGTACTATATCAATGACAATAAAGACCATTCATTCATTCATTCATTCATACCTATCTTCCACCTCCCAGCCTCCCTCCCTCTCTCCCTCCCTATCTTCCACCTCCCAGCCTCCCTCGCCTTTGCAATACAATATTCTATACAGAAATAGTTTACCCCTCCCCCCCCCCCTCCCTCTCTCCCTGTCACCCCCCCCCCTGTCTCTGGTTACCATGGTGAACATTAACAAGTTACTGTAAGATCCTGAGATGTAGAGGCATTGATTGGCCTCCTTGAAGATGGTCAAGACACCCACCCACACACCTAACCACACACACACACACACACACACACACACACCTAACCACACACACACACACACACACACACACACCTAACCACACACACACGCACCCACGTCTTGCTTGCTATGTCTCCCTCTTATTAGAAGCAGTGTCAGAGTGTGTGCGTGTGTGTGTGTGTGTGTGTGTGTGTCGATGAGGACATTGTCATATTCACAACCAAGGCCAGATTACAAGTCCTTCCTACCAGACTCAACCTCTCTATTTGGTTTCCTTCCACTCAGGTTCCTCATTGCTTGCACCACACCACAGAACAGGTTACAGAAACACTATCACACATCTTGAATGGCTGTTATGTTTACAAAGGAATGTATATAGCACGTCATGACAGAATTGTGAGCCTTATAGTAAAGGACATATCACTCCACTTTCCAGTTACAGTGAAAATGTATACACATGCTTGTGTCAATGCATCTATGTTCAATTTCTGTAATGACCAATGTCACTTTTCACAGTTGTCTGCTAACACACCAGATGTTGTTGTTGTTAATGAAGAGTCCAGAGAGGTGTCTGTATTAGAGGTAGCATGCACCTTTGATATAAGCCTAGAGGAAGCCTTCATGACTAAGGTCATGAAATACCAGCAGCTTGTAGATACCATCTCAGAGCTAGGCTATAGGTGTACGCTATTAGTCTTTATATTTGGCAGTCTTGGACATGTGCACAGATTGGTTGTCAGAGGACTACGTCTACTGGGAATGTCCAAGGGAGAAGCAAAAAGGCTCAGCAAGTATTGCTCTGTCTCTGTGATTATTGGCAGCCGCCATATATGGCGGAGACGGTGTTACTTGTACCCGTGAGTCTTGTCCTGTTGTATGTGAAAGACATTGTCCATGTCTGTTTGTGAATGCATCCCATCTGTGCCTTCAGTATTTGTGTCCCTGTATACTTGTTTCTATGTGGACATAAATAAATGATTAAAATGTGTGTGCATGTGTGTGTGTGTGTGTGTGTGTGTCTGTGTCTGTGTTTCTGTGTGTGTGTGTGTGTGTGTGTGTGTGTGTGTGTCTGTGTGTGTGTGTGTCTGTGTGTGTGTGTGTGTGTCTGTGCGTGTGTGTGTCTGTGCGTGTGTCTGTGTGTGTCTGAATGTGTGTGTGTCTGTGTGTGTGTGTGTTAATGCTGCCTGTTAAACACATGATTAGTAGAGCCTTGTTCTGCAGTGTGGGGGCGACAGGTGGACCTGTCTGTCTGTCTGACCCTCCTCTAATGGACCTGTCTGTCTGTCTGACCCTCCTCTAATGGACCTGTCTGTCTGTCTGACTGACCCTCCTCTAATGGACCTGTCTTTCTGTCTGACCCTCCTCTAATGCAGTGGTTCCCAACCGGGGGTACGCGGACCCCTAGGGGTACGTGAGGGGATTGCAGGGGGTACGTGGAAAGATTTGGACTTATAATTTATTTCCCTTTCCCAAAAAATAATTAAATATAGTCGTTTCATAAACCTGTTGTTAAAATGGTACGCTGCAACTTAAGTTCCTCCCCGACAGGTGATGACTGTAACACAAGTGGTAGTCACGTCACATTTAAATCACGTTCATTTACGCTCATTTACGCGCGCACGTCAGCTAGGCCTGTCAGTATACCGCAAAGATGGACAGATGGCTAAAACGACCAGCTACAGTAACGGTCAGATCAGAGGCAGATCAGACGGTCAGATCAGAGGCAGATCAGACGGTCAGATCAGAGAAAAAAAGAAATTTACATGTACATCGGCTGATCCACCACAGCCACAGTGCTTTTTCTGCGGCGAAGTCCTGGCTAATAATTAAATGAAGCCAGCCCATTTACAGCGACACCAGAGCACCAAACACCTAGCAACTGTTGGTAAAACTGACGACTTTTTCAAGCGAAAACTGTCAGAGTTCAAGTCAAGTCAGGCTACACTGAAAAAAGCGGCAAGTGTGTCAAGCAAAGCACTGGAGGCGTCCTATGCTGTTTCATTACTAGTGGCTAAGTCAAAAAACCCACATTCAATCGCCGAAGATCTGATTTTGCCTGCCGCTATGATTTTGGCTAAAACTATGCTGGACAAGAAAGCAGCTGACGCGCTCAAGTTGGTACCATTATCAAACAATACCGTCTCCCGTCGGTGGATAAAATGAAGCAAGCAGGTCAGTTCGCTTTGCAATTAGATTAAATGACCGACGTTAGTGGGGAGGCTCAGCTGCTGGCTTTTGTGCGTT
>NC_137677.1:25961846-26084346 GCF_963989245.1 Nansenia antarctica | reverse complement strand
CCAGGGCCTAGAACCTAGGTCTTTGCTGTGTTCAGGGCCTGAATGGCCCTAGGGTAGAAGCTGAGCTTCAGTCTATTTGTCCTTGCGGACATGGTCCTGAACCGCCTGCCCGAGGGCAGCCGAACAAAGTGTTCGTTCCCAGGGTGGGATGGGTCTCTGGAGATCTTGGAGGCCTTCCTGAGGCAGCGTGTGTTGTACAGCTCTTCCAGAGAGGGGAGGGGGGCGCCGATGATCTTCTGGGCCGATCTCACGACTCTCTGTAGCGCTTTCCTCTCTGCGGCTGTGCAGCTGGAGAACCACACGCAGATGCAGTAGGTGAGGATGCTCTCCACTGTGCAGCGGTAGAAGGTCACAAGCAGCTCCTGTTTGAGGTGGTATTTCCTGAGGACTCTCAGGAAGTAGAGCCGCTGTTGTGCCTTCTTGATGATGGCTGCTGTGTTGGTCTTCCAGGACAGGTCATCCTGTATGTGCACCCCCAGGAATCGGAGGGTTGAGACTCTCTCCACGCTCCCTCCATCGACGAGCAGGGGCTGGACCTCAGATTTTTCCTCCTGAAGTCCACGATGATTTCCTGGGTCTTTGACTGGTTCAGCAGCAGGTTGTTAACCTTGCACAGCTTGCCCAGCTGCTCCACCTCATCCCTGTACGCCGCCTCGTCCCCCCCCGAGATGCAGGTGGTGTCGTCTGCAAACTTTATGATGGAGTTGCTGGGGTGGACGGGGGTGAAGTCGTAGGTGTAGAGGTTGTAGAGGATGGGGCTTAGCACGCAGCCCTGGGGGGACCCAGTGCTGAGTCTGAGGGCTGTGGAGGTGTGGGAGCCCACCCGCACCCTCTGGGGGCGGTCAGACAGGAAGTCCTTGATCCATGCACAGATGTAGTGTGATAGTCCCAGGTCTAGTAGTTTGGTCACTAGCCTGTCTGGAAGGATGGTGTTGAAGGCAGAGCTGAAGTCCACAAAGAGCAGTCTCGCTTAGCTGTTCCCCCTCTCCAGGTGGGATAGAGTGGAGTGGAGAGTCGTCGCGATGGCGTCCTCTGTGGACCTGTGGGCTCTGTAGGCGAACTGGTATGGATCCAGGTTGGGCGGGAGGCGTGTGACTATGTGGGCCCGGACCAGTTTCTCGAAGCACTTCATTATGATTGGTGTGAGTGCCACCGGGCGGTAGTCGTTTAGGCAGCTCACCGTGCTTTTCTTAGGGACTGGGATGATTGCTGAGGTTTTCAGGCAGGGTGGGATGGTGGCCTGGGACAGGGACTGGTTGAAGATGTTGGTGAAAACCCCGGCCAGCTGGTCGGCGCAGTCCCTCAGCACCCGTCCCAGGACGCCATCCGGCCCTGAGGCTTTTCTGGGGTCCACCGCCTTCAGCACGCGTCTCACTTCATGCTCTGTGAGGGTGAGGCTGCTGAGAGCTGGAGAGAGTGGTGTTTGTGTTGTGGTTACCTCTGTTCGCCCCTCGTCGAACCGGGCGTAGAAGGAGTTCAGCTCTTCCGCCAGCAGGGGGTCGTCCTCCGCGGCTGTGAGCCTGTTGGCTCTGAAGTTTGTCATGTGCTGAACCCCCTGCCACACCAGCCTGGAGTCGTTGCTCAGGAAGCATTCCTCAATCTTCTCTCTGTGGTCTGCTAAATTCACGAACTTTTACTAAACGTTTTTAGGACTCAAACTTTGGACAGAGTCTATTTCTGAAAAATCCACCTCCACCAGAATGCACACAAGACAATCACAACACTGTCAGTCCCCCATGCACACATGGAACGCTACAGGAACTCACCCACAACCTTCCTCTGCACACTAATTAAAGGGATATATCAGTACACATTATAGATGGTTTCATTACATGCATGTAACCTGTATGTAACCCGTATGTAACCTGTATGTAACCTGTATGTCCATAGATCAGGAGAAACTGTAATAATACATGGTCCAGAGTTGTTTATACAGCCACTACTAACTTCAGGTAAATGTAACGATGGCATGTTTAATATTTGTGGCCAAATCAAAGCTATGGATGATGACATGATTGGGTCGGAGATTTAACAATTATATTTATCACACACACACACACACACACACACACAGACGAAGAGGAGGAGGAGGATTTATAACCCCACAAAACGCTCCCCTGCCTTATTGATCAGTTATCTTATTGATCAGTTAAGTGCCAATATTTTGGATACGACTTGTTGCATTGACTATTTTGACCTTATTTGTTGTTTTGTTAAAGGCAAAAGTACTGTGATCCAACTTGACCAAGGGGCAACATAGTAAATCTGTCATAGTTCATACAAACAACAAACATAGCACATTTAGTAGGTAACATAGCAGACAAGATACATTTGAATGGGAGAAGGTGGAGTCCTATAGGAAACACTGGAGGGAGAGGTCCTCATTCATGCCTCCTGGAAATAGAAAATCCATCTGCATTCAGTTTGGAGGAGTCTGGTGTCAAGATCTCCACCTCTACGTGATTTGTTTACTTGTTGGATGACCATGTATGTCAAGTCTGCTGTCGAGTGACTGGCTTCCATGAAATGTCTGGCAACTGGAGATTTAATGTCCTTGCGTCTAATGGCACTCATATGCTCTATTATACGTGTGCGGACTGGTCTAGATGTTTTTCCTACATATTGGAGATTACATTTACACAAGATCATGTAGATGACATTTGGAGAGCTGCAGTTGACAAATTGTTTGATAGTGTATTGTTTGTTATTGACTGCACTCTTAAACGTGTTGGTTTTCTTAGAGTGAGAACAAGCTACACAGTGACGACAAGGATAGAAGCCGGTCACTCCATCAAGACGCCCTGTGTGTTGCTGTGGTGGTATGTAACAGTCTGCTTTCACCATATAGTCCCTGATGCTTCGAGATCTATAATGTGAGAAAAGGGGAGGGTCTGTGAATATCTTAGCACCTTCAGGTTCAGCTGACAGAACATGCCAATGTTTCTCTATGATCTTACGAACATCATTGATAAGATGGTTATAGGTGGTGATACAGATACATGAATATTTCTTAGTGGTCTGTGCCCCTGGGTTGGGATTCTGGTTATGTTATTTGGTTAGGGCAGAGTCAAGCCACTTTCTGGGATAACCTCTATCGACAGTTATTGTACATGGGGTAGTGGTGGTCTAGTGGATAGTGAGTTAGACTTGTGATCAGAAGGTTGTGAGTTCAAATCCCACCTGAAACCACACCACTACTAGTGTGCCCTTGAGTAAGGCACTTTGCCCTCAGTTACTCCAGGGGGAATGTCCCTGTAATTTGTAATTGTAAGTCGCTTTGGATAAAAGCGTCTGCTAAATGTCAAAATTAATTAAAATTAAAATTAATTAATTAATTGTACATGGTATTACTCTCTTTCTCAAAATCTGATGGATTACTACAGATACGTTTCAGTCTAAGAAATTGAGAATATGGTAGACCCTTCTTGAGGGGAGGCGGATGTGCACTAGTAGCATGTAACAGGCTATTCTTGTCTGTGGATTTGGTATAAAGGGTGGTGGACAATTTACCTTCAAGTAAACGTACTTGATTGCAGGGTTAATATCTGAAAATGCTCATGGGATATCACCAGGCACCCTCCTGTATTTTGAAGAGGTACCACCAAGCAACAAGAAACAGCAACTTTATCCGACAAAACAAGGTTCAACCCCATGGCTCCTGGACTAATTAGATCTGTTTCTGATAATCATTCATTCTTTTGGGCCTCAATGTATGCCAAAATGTTTATCCATAGACTCAAGAATCAAGGTTCATTTAAATGTAATTTTAATGTTGGCAGAAAAACACAAGCAAGATTAAACAAGGTAAAACTCTATAAAATACTATTTCAACCATTAACATATTCGATAGGTATAATGCATTCTCTCTTAAACGCTTGCATGCACATAGGCGAGCGCACGCGCGCGCACACACACACACACACACACACACACACACACACACACACACACACACACACACACACACACACACACACACACACACACACACATTTAAAAGCACTGCCCACTAGCTCTCCTCATATTCATTTCACTATTGGCCTATGAGAACAACTCAGAGTAAAATTCATTTTCACCTAAACATGAAAATAGGCTGAAACATCCCTTTAAAGACCATAATATCTGTGAGCACTAAACATTCTGATACTCCAAAACTTCGAAAGAAGTCTAAATATGCACAGTTTGGGAACATAGCACAAAACTATATTGGTCTCAGTGTTTCCTCTACATGCATTTCATCGTGGCGGACCGCCACGATGGAATTTCCTCCGCCACCATTCAGATTTCTCAACCCCAAAAAAAAAAAAAGATTTAGGCCGCTTTTCAGACCTTCACAGCGCTAGACACACCCACAAGCGCTGAAACTGGACCAGTCCGTGTGTGTCGCGAGTATTGAACTTGAGGCTGCGTTCGTAAATTCGCTCTGAGAGCCCCGGTGTTGTGCCTCCTAATCTAACACGCCCCCGTGAGCCTCGTTCTGGCGCCCCCTCCCGGCCGGATTGAGTGGGCCGGATCTCTGGCTCTGTTTGCAGCAGGTGTGGGCTATTACGTTTCAGCCCAGCTGTCCCAATCACCACCGGGACAGCCGCCTACTTAACCCTGCTACAGACAGAGATCCAACGCTTGGATATAACTTTCTGTATGGACCCCCTCGGACTTCTCTCATTTGGATTTCTCTCCCTGGCTCGACCCCTGGACTCCCCTCTGGACTACTCTCTCATGGATCACTCTCCCTGACCCGATAAGGATCTCGGACTTTGCTCACTAGGGTAGTATCGCAGCACATAATACAACACCCCTGACCTCATACACGCACACACACATAGTATAATTACACACCCCATAACTATCGCCTGCATCACACCTTTTGTTTGTTTTTCCACTAGTTAGTGTAGGGCCTATTTCTTTGTTTATATTTTCCATATTAAATCATTATATATTCTCCTGGCCTCTGTCTCTGTTTCTCTGGGGTTCCACCACATTTGGCTTTCCAGTTTCAAGGTGTGCATAACAGTATATCCAAGCCATTATGAGCCAAGGTGGAACTCCAGAGAACAAGGGTGGTTCCCCGGGTATTGGGGTTCTCCCATTAGTCGTAGATTTACGCAGAGAGGTAAATAGCCATGCTATGCAACTTACCAGTCTGCAGGCCGAGCTCCAGAAGGCCTTCCCCACGGTCCAAGGCCAGATAGCCGTACTGGAGAATACCACCCGTGCCACCGTCGGGGTTGTAAATAGTCTCGAGACGAAGATGGACGCCCTGTCCGGGTCTCTCGCCTCCATCCAGCGTTCTCTGGACCTCATCGCCGCTGGCAGCAGACCACCCCCTGACACGAGTTCCATATCTGGGCAGATGACTAATTCCCCGGTCGATCCTGTGAACCCCGTTTCGCTCTATCCTCCTGTCGCTCACTGGGAACCCAGGTTAGTCAGCCCCGCTCCATTCCATGGTGACTTTGATTGTTGTCGGGGTTTTCTGACCCAGTGCGAATTAGTATTTACGCACCAGCCTTCCAAGTACTCCTCCGACGGGGCCAAGGTAGCGTTTATCATGTCTCTACTCGCTGACAAAGCGCTCAAATGGGCCATAGCCGCTGTCGGGAGCAGTTCAAGATACTCCACGGATTACCCCCTGTTTAAAGCGGAGTTCCGGTTCGTGTTCAACCACCCCCAGGACGGGCAGGATGTAACCGGCCGCTTGTTAGCCATCTCCCAGGGTTCCCGCTCTGTAGCCGAGTACATGGTCGAGTTCCGTACTCTAGCCACGGAGACAGGCTGGAATGACGGAGCCCTCCTCAGCCTTTTCCACAAGGGGTTACATGATTCCATCAAGGACCTGTTGGTGCGCGACGATCCCGGCACCCTTAATGAGCTGATTACCCTGGCCCTTAGGATGGATGCACGCCTCCAGGTACGACGCACCGACCGCGTCCAGCGAGCTGTCACGCGCCCCACTACCTATCACGCCGGAACGACCCCGCCCCCTTCTCTGCCCCTGCTGTCTCCTCCTCTCGTGGCTACTTCCGGGGCTGGGGAGCCCATGGAGATCGGACGCTCTCGGCTCTCGCGAGAGGAGCGAGAACGGAGGCTTCTCAACAAGCAGTGCCTGTACTGCGGCAAGGAGGGGCACATCATCCGGGCGTGTCCTGTCCGGCCAAAAGACCCAGCTCACCAGTAGGGGGCATACTGGTGAGCAACACCTCTCTCTCTCAGCCCCAGGTCACCCCCAGTCGCCTATTCCCTGCCACTCTCACCTGGGGGAAGGACACCCTGTCTGTCAGCGCCCTCATCGACTCCGGGGCTGATGGTTGTCTAATCGATGAAAACTTAGTCCACCAGGCGGGCATTCCCCTAGTCCTTCTAGACCGCCCCATCATGCCTAGGGCCATTGATGGCCGTTCCCTAGGAACTATCACCCACACCACTGGGCTTATATCTCTTACGATCTCCGGGAATCATACAGAGGAGATCCGGTTCTTTGTCCTTCAGATCCCCACGTCTCCCCTGGTGCTGGGTAGACCCTGGCTCGAGAGACATGAACCTCACATCTCCTGGGCTTCGGGCCAGATCCTAGGCTGGAGAGGTACGTGTTACGCCTCCTGCCTTCGCTCCGCCCTGTCTCCCTCTAGCGACCCCAAGTCTAAGATCACTCCGCCTGACCTCACCGGGGTTCCTCACATCTACCACGACCTAGCCCAGGTGTTCAGCAAGGACGAGGCACTCTCCCTTCCACCCCATCGCCCGTATGACTGTCCTATAGACCTCCTGCCTGGTGCCACCCTTCCTAAAGGTAGACTTTACAGCCTCTCACTCCCTGAAAAGGAGGCGATGCGTAACTACATTACGGAGTCCATCAACTCTGGTATCATCCAGCCCTCCTCCTCTCCCCTCGCGGCTGGATTCTTCTTCGTATCCAAGAAGGACGGTGGGCTCAGACCTTGCATTGATTTTCGGGCTCTGAATGACATTTCTGTAAAGAACCGTTATCCCCTTCCCCTCATTAGCTCCACCTTCGAACCCCTCACCCATGCCAAGGTATTCACCAAGCTGGACCTACGTAACGCCTACCATCTAGTCCGCATCAGGGAGGGGGACGAGTGGAAGACCGGGTTTAACACCCACCTCGGCCATTTTGAATACCGCGTCATGCCTTTTGGTCTATCTAATGCCCCTGCTATTTTCCAGGCCCTGGTCAACGATGTCCTTCGGGACATGTTAAACATTTTTGTTGTGGTGTACCTTGACGACATTCTGATTTTTTCTCGGTCCGTGGAGGAGCACCACCAGCACGTCCGGCTAGTCCTGCAGAGGCTCCTGGAGAACCGCTTATTCGTGAAGGGGGAGAAGTGCGTTTTCCACACCAGCTTGGTCACCTACCTGGGTAATGTGGTGGAGGACGGACAGATGCGGGCGGACCCTGCCAAGGTCAAGGCCGTCGTGGAGTGGCCTCAGCCCACGGACCGGACACAACTTAGACGCTTCCTGGGGTTCGCGGGATTTGTGAGGCGGTTCATTAAAGGGTTCAGCCAGGTCGCAGCGCCGCTCACTGCGCTTACCTCCACCTCACGGCCTTTCTGCTGGACCGCCGCTGCTGAGACCGCTTTCGGCACACTAAAACACCTGTTCTCCTCCGCGCCAGTGCTGATCCACCCCGACCCCGAGAGACAGTTCATTGTAGAGGTAGATGCTTCGGACACGGGGATCGGGGGGGTCCTCTCTCAACGGTCGGGGGAGGACCAGAAGATACACCCTTGCGCCTACTTCTCTCGGCGCTACGAACCCGCGGCCCAAAATTACGACGTGGGCAACAAGGAGCTGCTGGCGGTTCACGAGGCCCTGAGGGAGTGGAGACACTGGCTGGAGGGAGCCAAACTACCGTTCCTGGTGTGGTCTGACCATAGGAACCTCACTTACCTTGGGTCCGCCAAGAGGCTCAACTCTCGACAAGCCCGCTGGGCTCTTTTTTTTAGTCGTTTCGACTTCACCCTTACCTACCGTCCCGGCTCCAAGAACGTCAAAGCTGATGCTCTCTCCCGCCAGTTCCCCAAGGCGGATTCGGGTGTCGCTGAGGGGGGAGATACCATCCTGTCCCCGTCCCGGGTGGTGGGGTTCGTAACCTGGCCCGTCGAGGCTTTGGTGAGACAGGCTCAGCGGGCCGAACCAGACCCTAGGACCGGACCCCCTAACCGTTTGTTTGTGCCTACAGCTGTCCGAGCCAGGGTGTTGGAGTGGGGCCACTCCAGCTGCTTCGCTTGCCACCCCGGCGAGCGGCGGACGGCGGCATTCATCGGGAGGAGGTTCTGGTGGCCCAATCTCAGGGGGGACACCAGGGAGTTTGTGGCCGCCTGTACGGTGTGCGCCCGTAGTAAGGCCTCCCATCGGCCTCCTGCGGGTCTCCTGCAGCCTCTCCCGGTGCCCAGCCGACCGTGGTCGCACATCGCCGTGGACTTTGTTACTGGGCTCCCTGTCTCCCAGGGGTGCGACACCATTCTCACCATCGTGGACCGGTTCTCCAAGGCGGTCCACTTCGTTCCCCTCCCGAAACTGCCCACAGCGGCCGAGACGGCGGACCTCCTAACTCTCCACGTCGTACGCCTCCACGGGATCCCCTCGGATGTGGTTTCTGACCGGGGCCCCCAGTTCGTCTCCAAGGTCTGGCGGGCCTTCTGCAGAGGCATTGGGGCCACCACCAGTCTCACCTCCGGGTACCACCCTCAGTCCAATGGGCAGGCCGAGCGGGCCAACCAGGCTCTGGAAGCCGCTCTCCGATGTGTCTCCGCCCACAATCCCTCCTCCTGGGCGAAATACCTGCCGTGGGTGGAGTACTCCCTCAACACTATGGAGAGCGCCGCCACTGGTATGTCCCCATTCGAATGTTCCCTGGGTTACCAACCCCCTCTGTTTCCCCAACAGGAGCTGGAGGTGGCGGTCCCAACCACCAGGGCCCATCTCCGCCGGTGTCGCAACGTGTGGAGGACCGCCAGGGCGGCGTTGCTCCGCGCCACCGAGCGCGCCCGGCGGAGCGCGAACCGGCGGAGGGTGCCGGCCCCTGACTACCAGCCAGGTCAGAGGGTTTGGCTGTTGGCCCGGGACCTGCCCCTCCAGACCTCCCAAACCTCCACCCGGAAACTCAACCCCCGGTACGTTGGTCCCTATCCCGTGGACCGTATCGTCAACCCCACGGCGGTACGTTTGACCCTTCCTCCCTCCCTCAAAATACACCCGGTGTTCCATGTCTCCCAGCTTAAACCTGTGGCCGCCAGCCCTTTGTCTTCCCCCAGCCCGGCTCCGCCGCCGCCCCGTGTCCTGGATGATGGGGACCCGGTATGGACGGTAAACAAACTACTGGAGGTCCGCCGCCGGGGTCGCGGGTTTCAATACCTAGTGGACTGGGTTGGCTACGGGCCCGAGGACCGGACTTGGGTGCCTGCGTCCTATCTCGCCGACCCGTCCTTATTGGAGGATTTCTACCGAGCCAACCCCGGGGCCCTGGGTCCGTCGTCCGGTGCCTCCCCTGAGGAAGGGGGTACTGTTGTGCCTCCTAATCTAACACGCCCCCGTGAGCCTCGTTCTGGCGCCCCCTCCCGGCCGGATTGAGTGGGCCGGATCTCTGGCTCTGTTTGCAGCAGGTGTGGGCTATTACGTTTCAGCCCAGCTGTCCCAATCACCACCGGGACAGCCGCCTACTTAACCCTGCTACAGACAGAGATCCAACGCTTGGATATAACTTTCTGTATGGACCCCCTCGGACTTCTCTCATTTGGATTTCTCTCCCTGGCTCGACCCCTGGACTCCCCTCTGGACTACTCTCTCATGGATCACTCTCCCTGACCCGATAAGGATCTCGGACTTTGCTCACTAGGGTAGTATCGCAGCACATAATACAACACCCCTGACCTCATACACGCACACACACATAGTATAATTACACACCCCATAACTATCGCCTGCATCACACCTTTTGTTTGTTTTTCCACTAGTTAGTGTAGGGCCTATTTCTTTGTTTATATTTTCCATATTAAATCATTATATATTCTCCTGGCCTCTGTCTCTGTTTCTCTGGGGTTCCACCACATTTGGCTTTCCAGTTTCAAGGTGTGCATAACACCCGGAGCGCACACTGGGTTCAACGTCATAAAGGGACCAAGTCATTTGATTGGACAAGAGGCATTCCGTGAGTGCTGATCAGATTTCCAGAGCGTATTTACGAACGCGCCCTGGCTGTCACCCGAACACCGCGAGCTAGCGTAGTGTAATGTAGTATAGGATGCGTAGTGTAGTGTAGTGTAGGATGGAGAGAGAGAGGAGAAGCCTCTCTATGTGTTACCTATGTCCAGTGTACTAGAACCACTCTAACAGGAGTGTTTGTCCGTGAATAACACCGGCTATGCCCGGGGTAGAAACACAAGACTATAGCTGGATAAGGTCTACAGGTCTACACGGTCATTTTAAGCCGTCGACCAGCCCTCTACGACCACGGGAAGTCATGTTAAAAGTGAAGATACTTCTGTTAAACTAAGCTAAGCTAAACATCGCTAATCGCTAACTCCCTCCTGGGCTTAAAGTGACAAGTAATAACGTTGTGAAAAAAAACGTCAGATCAGTGTTTTTGTTTTTATTGACAACGGAATTACATGCTGGAAAAACATGCAGACACAGACAATAAGAGACACACGGGAGAAGTACAGGAAAACATTTTATTTTTTTGGGCCATCCTCGAGTTTTGGCTGAAATTACGTCGTTGTTTTGAGCGCGCGTGCGCGTTTCATGCGCGTGCACGCGAAAAATCGCGAGCGCGCGCTGTGCGCGCGCGGTCAGCACTACCCGCCACCATTGTAAAAATTCCTGGAGGAAACACTGGGTCTGCACTACAGTGACAAGGCTCTAATTTTTACAGATGGGTGAAAAGACCCAGAGACAGGCCAAACAGGAGCTGCAGTATATCTCCCTCAGTATAAGACAGGAATTAAAAAAAGAACCACCGATCATTAGTAACATTAATATCACAAGAAAAGAGGATATTACATACCTGGGCTCCATCTTAGAGGCAAATCTTTCCGGAGATAAAATGGCAGCAAAAGTAATCAAAAAAGTGAACCATAGAACTAGATTCTTGTACAGGATATCCTCACTTGTCAGTAAAAACACACTGAGGACCCTATCAGGAGCTCTCATTCAATGTCACTTCGACTATGCCGTAACATCATGGTACTATAGAACCACAAAGGCCCATAAAACAAGACTCCAGACAGCCCAAAATAAACTGGTTAGGCTTCTGCTAGGCCTCAACCCTAGGACACATCTAACCGCTGCTCATTTTTTGAGCCTTGATTGGCTACGAGTAGTTGACAGAGTGCAGCAGCTTGCACTGGGCCTGGTCTTCAAGATACGCTACACCACAAAGACACCCAAGTACCTGTCAACATACTTCCAAAAAGTGAACAACGTCCACACATACAACACCAGAGGAAGCTCCACGAACCACGTTCAACCGCGTTGCACCACAAACAAGGGGTTAAACTCGTTTGCAAACTATGCAGTAAAAATGTGGAACGCCCTTCCTATAATCTTAAAGGAGTGCAAAACACTGCCCACCTTCAAAACCACTCTCAAAAAACATTTACAGGAGGCTGCAATCCGTAACTGGACCCTCTAAATCAAAAATCAGATTAAAAGACCCGAACTACCCACTGTACATACTTTATGTTTTGTCCCCCGCCCCCACCTGTGGTGTATGTCCCCACCTGTCCTACCCGCTGTACATACCTGATGTTTTGTTGTATTGTATATCTAGTATTGTTCTTCCCATGATGGATGTATTTTTTATCCTGTAGATAGTAATAGTTATTTGTCTGTATTATCGTGTAGATAGTACTAGTTGTTTTTTTTCCCCCCTGTCTGTCTTACATGTAACGATGAATTGAAAATCAAGGACCCCAATTGAAATAAGCCAGTGGCTTTCTTGGGTTTTTATCCTTTTAGTTGACCTTGTATGTAATATGTACTTTCATGTACCTACTTCTGCAAATCTTCTAATAAAGTTTTCAATCAATCAATCAATCATTTATCAGTATACACAGTGGAGCTGCTAGCAATTTTGACAACATTGGAACGGTTGGTAGATAAACAGGGTAAATAATGCATTAATTGCTTCAGACAGCCGGGCAGCATTGTCTAGCATTGTCTAGTATTAGATCTTTGAAATCTTGCAGACAGGATATTATTTTCAGGATTCATCAGTTAATGTATGGAATATATAGCACAGATATGTTGGCTCTGTTTGGGTTCCTGCTCATGTCGGGGTAGAAGGAAATGAAGATGCAGATATATTAGCTAAGCAGTCACTTAAATCAGAATCAATAGAAATGGATATTCCACTTAGCAAAGCTGAGGTAAAATCAATCATTAAAACACACATGCAGGAATTATGGCAAGAATACTGGAACAGAAATGAAACAGGAAGACATTTGTATAGCATTCAGAAGAAAGTTGGAATAGGAAGTAGGATGGGCAGGAACCGGAAAGAAGAGACAGTCATTTCCTGTCTCAGGATAGGTCACACTAGATTGAATGACACACTTCATAGAAAAGGAAAACACCCAACTGGCATTTGTGCCACTATAATAACCAGGAATCTGCTCAGCATATGTTGCTGAAATGTGAGAAATTCTATAATTCTTTCCCCTGTCAATCTGACGTTCCACACAGTCCGGTAGGTGGCGGTAATGCGCCTTAAGTTAGTTGCCAACTGCCAATCCCCCCCCAAAAACGAAGAAGACGACGCGGAAACAGGAAGTTCACATGTGTTGACCACCAGATCGCTTTTAGACTGTTATGATATCAGAATGGCAGAGATACAGCAGTTGAAAGGGTTTATCTCAGAGCGATTAACAGCGGCAGCTTTTGAGATATTCGGGGCGGTGGAAAGAACGATGTCAGAGTACCAAGGAGAAGTCTCCCGTTGCCAGGAGGAGAACCACCGTCTACGGACGTTGCTAAGCATCCGTTTTCAACCGGAGATAAAGCTACATAGAACAGGTTCGTTTTTATTACAGTACTACACTCAAGGCTGCAACTAGCTGCTACTCCGTTTTAATGTGAAGACCAAGTGATCTTGATGACTGAGGCATATGGGATGCTAGCCGGGCTGAGCACCAAAATGCGTTTTGAACATGGAAACACCATGGATATGCTAGCTAGCTAGCTCTCAATGTCAAGCTATGGAGAGTGCTAAGTAGCTAGCGAACTACGTTTTACTTTACAACTGTAAGGAGGTGTTTCAATAGCTATTATTATATCATGTGAGGAACCTTGTATTATTATATAAAGTGAGCAACCCAACCTTGTAATGTAGCTGTAGCTAGATCGTAGATGGTAAGGCCCAATCCCAACACACCCCTTGCCCCTACAGTTTTGCCCTACCCCTTCATTTTGCACATTCACAAGTAGGGGTAGAGTGTCCCGATTCTTGTTGGAATAGAGGGGTAGGGTGAAGTGTTAGGGCTACATGGCCCTCCAAACTGAGTTGTTTCAGAGGCACACTCCAAATTGAGTTGTTTCAGAGGCACACTCCAAATCTAGTGTTATGAGAAATCTCCCAGAATGCCTTGTGAATCATCGGTAAGATAGTGGCAAACGCACAAGCAACCACAAAGGTCATTATGTTCTTCTTTAATACATTTGTAAAAGTGATGATAATCATCATATTATCTTAGTTTAATGTCCTTTCAATGTATTATAGATCTCTTCTTTATCACAAGCATAACAAAAAATCGCTAGTATGCTGATGTAGAATTGCGAGCGTTCATGCTTTCCTATGATACTACTGATGACGTATCAGGGACTTGAAGGGTTATCCCATTTAATAGGGGAAGCTTTCAACCACTATCCCTTGCAACTGTTCTGAGGGGCAAGCCGAAAAGAGAGTGGCTCTCCAGAACAAGGGGTAGGGGTGAAAAAGGGAAACAGGATTTAGCCTTGGTTACGAATCCTGGGCGCATTCAAAAACATTTGATTGGTGTTAGCACGAGAGTTCACCATATTGCTTAGACCAGTCTATTTCCTTTTAAATCCATCCAGTGTAGAGTGCACCATTCAGAGAGAGGGGTAGAGAATCAGGCCGCAGCCCCGTCAATGTGGAAGACGCTTTAGCACAACAATTCATAGTAGTGCCTAACCTCTGTTAGGTTTTTGGTAATCCGTATGTTTGTGAAATTAACTCTCCACTATATGTGCCTCTTCCTTTGTTTACTCTACACAGATCCACCTTACAGCCCAGCTACCATGTCTGAACACAAGTCTACAGAGTCCCTGGGTTCTGGCTGTGGTTCTCCAGCCCAGACAAGCACAGAGCGGGGTCCAGAGATGGTGGCAGTAAAGCTGGAGGACTGCAGTCAAACACTGGAACTCAATGTGGTAGTGAAAGAGGGGGAGGAGGAAGTGATGGTGACAGAAGAGGAAGGAGGAGAAGAAGTGGTGGAGAAAGACATGATGGTGAAAGAGGAGGAAAGAGTAGAGGATGTGGAGGAGATGGATGGTAAGTTAATGTTATGAAGTTGTCTAATGTTAGGATGAGTGGAAAGTGATATTTAGATAGTTCTCTCCATTTCCCTCCTTTCCTTTACATTTCATATGGTCTGGTTTTTATTGAGAAATATTGGTGTGAATCACTGTTGATAAATGTGTGTGAACGAGTGCGCACATTTTGGTTCTGTTACCGGACCAACCAACCAAAAACCACAAACCTGAACAAACTATCATATAGACCACCGCCAGGTCACGCCACTCAAGGGAGCTCAGATGGAGCTGGCCAGGCAGTGATAGTGTTAGGGTCAGAATGACCCAGACAGTGATGGGGTCAGGGTTAGATGGAGCTGGCCCAGGCAGTTATAGGGTTAGGATCAGACTGAACCAGGCAGTGATAGCGTTAGGGTCAGACTGACCCAGGCAGTAATAGGGTTAGGGTCAGATGGAGCTGACCCAGGCAGTGATAGCGTTAGGGTCAGACTGACCCAGGCAGTGATAGGGTTAGGGTCAGACTGACCCAGGCAGTGATAGGGTTAGGGTCAGACTGACCCAGGCAGTGATAGGGTTAGGGTCAGATGGAGCTGACACAGGCAGTGATAGAGTTATGGTCAGACTGACCCAGGCAGTGATAGGGTTAGGGTCAGACTGACCCAGGCAGTGATAGGGTTAGGGTCAGACTGACCCAGGCAGTGATAGGGTTAGGGTCAGATGGAGCTGGCCCAGGCACTGATCGTAAGGTGTATGTACCCGTTTGGTAAGCTAACCCCATACTTTTATTTTTCATTCTTCTTAGAAAACCAGACCACCTTTTCTGTTCTTCTGTTCAGTCAATGTGGAAGACGCTTTACTACAGCATCTCATAGTAGTGCATATCTTCTGTTAGGTTTTTGTATGTTTGTGAAATTAACTCTCCACTATGTGCATTTGTATGTTTGTGAAATTAACTCTCCACTATGTGCCTCTTCCTTTGTTTACTACACAGATCCACCTCACAGCCCAGCTACCATGTCTGAACACAAGTCCACAGACTCCCTGGGTTCGGACTGTGGTTCTCCAGCCCAGACAAGCACACAGCGGGGTCCAGAGATGGTGGCAGTGAACCTGGAGGACTGCAGTCAAACACTGGAACAGAATGTGGTAGTGGAAGAGGAGGAGGGAGAAGTGATGGTGAAAGAAGAGGAGGGAGGAGGAAAAGTGGTGCAGAAAGATGTGATAGGAGAGGAAATAGAGGACACACATTTGGGTGGTAAGTTCATGTGATGAATTTGCTAATGTTAAAATTAGGGTTGAGTACCGTTTGGTTTTATTCGATACCGGTGCCAAATCGATACTTTAAAAACGGTACCGGTACCGAAACGGTACTTAAATCGGTACTTTTGATAAAAATAAATAAAAATGTTTCCTCCAGGGTTTTTCACATCAGTTGCGGGGTGGTCACTGACGCGATTTTCCGAGTGCACGCCAATAATGCCGAGCAGCGATGTTTTATATAAGGTGATAAAATACGAACATATCCTGATGCTACAGCTGCAGCAGAACATGGGGAACTACAGCACTGAACATAGGTTACCGTATAATATACATGTGACTGACAGATACGCCCAAGACACACACACACACACACACACACACAGTGAAAGATAATCTGCTCATTGAATATGAAGTATACAAGAGTACACACAGAACCGGGAACGCGCATACAGCACTGAACAACATCCGTAGAATATAAACTTGTGACTGACAGTCACATACATACACACACACACACACACACACTGAAAGATTATCAGCTCATCAATATGAAGTAGGCCTACATGAGAGTACACGCACAAAACGGGCTAACGTTACTCATTAACTGTTTACACAAGTAAAATCACAGTGTGACAGTCAGATGGAGCATTCGGTAAACAATCAACAGCAAGGTAATGCATCAGCTGAGTTAAAGAAAACCAACTTTTACCTTTGATGACAGCGACATGATGATGTTCGTGATGATTTTAGATTATTTTTGCCCCACGCATATTGCCCTGTAGTTAGACCGCGCGACCACAGCTTCCTTGTGTCTCTTATTGTCCAAATGTTCCCTGAATTTTAGCTGCATGTTTTTCCAGCATGTAAATCCATTGTCAATAAAAATTCGACTCCAATTCTTTTCCCCTGCCAATGTCGTTGTTAAAGTGATGGAGAGACGCAAAGGAGAGGGATTTCCTGAAATCAACATTTCCCGCTAAATTCAGACCAATCACAAAACTGTTTTGCATGCGCGTCGCCTCGCACTTGTTGAGAGCGACTCAGTCTCGGATTACATGCACTGGAACTAACAGGCGATGTCACGTGCGGTTGCATGTAACGTCCGTTTCGGACACCAGGGGGCGACAGAGGAACCGAAACGAGGAACCGGAGGTAAAGTAACCGGTACCGGTTTTCGGTACCCAACCCTAGTTAAAATGGTATTCATTGGACAACTCCTAGTCAGTGCTCTATGGTGTTAATAGTGTACTACTGTAACAGTCAATACTTAGTTTGACAGTGCCTCTTTGGTCTCTTCTATTGTGGCATTGATAAGTCTCTCTTGAACTCTGTGTTCAGTCATTATATTCTACAGACCCCAGAGATGTTGTCACTTCTGCCCCGATACTGTTTTTTGCCACCGATACCGATCACAGATAATCTATGAGAAATATCGGCCGATATACTGCCGATACCTATCAAATAATAGCCTAATACTAATAGGATAATAAAAAAAAGAAAATTAGTGTGGATGAGACAATTGACATTTAGAGCATCCGATAAAGCGAGGCCTAGGCCTAAATGTTTTAAAAGTATTTTTAAAAATCTCCACAAACCTTTTGCTAGGCTGGCCGAGTTGTGTCTGTACACTTTCTCTGCCTTTTTCTTCTCCTTCTCCGCGGTCAGCTTTTCAAACTCGCCATGCTCTGCTACGTGATGCACAGTAAGGCCCGATCCCAATTCACCCCTATGACTCTGTTTCACCCCTCCTGCTCCGTTTCATGTTTTCATCGGGGGCTAGGGGGAGGGGGAGGGCTATCCACGGCTCAGTTTGGAGATTTTTTGGGACCACGTTAGATTTCGGAGCCATAACCCTACCTCCCAGGATGCATTGCGAATCATCTACAGAAATCTGATTCCGCTCTAGGCAATGCGGAAGACAACCACACGTCATTACTTTTTACTCTGTGATTACTTGGTAATAAAGATTTGAAAAATTATGAAAATTATCTCATTATCTTAGTTTAATGTCATTCAATGCATTGTAGACCTTTTTTTATAACAAGCATAACCAAAAATATATAACTAAAAATAACCAATATATGCCGATGTGCTGTGCCTATGCTTAACATAGAAATACACCGTTCCAAAGTCCAGTGCGCTTCAGCCAAGTTTAAGATCTGAGGGTTTTGGTGCTCAGCAGTAGAGGACAATAATAGCTAAACTATAACCTGGGCACTTCCATTAGACTACCAAAATCAAGACAATGGAGCACTCATATCTGTGCGTTTGTCACCCTGTTCCTCTGCAACAAACGCAGAGATTGTATGAGCGCCCCGGCGTCCCAGTCCAATAGAAGCGCCAGGCACAGCCTCCCCATAGAAATACACCATGTCATCGGAGCGCGATTCACATTTCTCAGATGTAGAATCCTGTTTAAAAATAAAAATAAAAATAAATCTTACATGTGTCGTTTGACAGCGGGTGATGGATTTGATGTAAAGTTATCTATCAAACATTAGGCTGATTTGTGAATGATAGTCACGCGTTAGGACCTATTTCATGTCGCATTTCTCCTCTTTGATGGCATATGACGCTATAGCTATGGCACTTATTAAACCAAAACACGCAATCTAATCCAAGCAGTTGTTATTATGTAATATTATTGATGGGTTATATCATGTTCTGACTAACAGCGGCTGTTTCTCCAGCGTTCCTGTCACATCGAATTTCGGAACGCCATGAAAATAAATCTGCCCTCCGTGTCTAATGTTATCTATCTAACGTTACATGTTTTAAGGCTGATCTGTGCATGATACTGGTGCATTTTGACATACTTCATGTTGCATTCCCCCCTTTGATGGCAGATGATGCCTGAAATTTACCTTAAGTTCAGCCGCGAAGTTCTTGCATGGTTTTCCTATCTCAGTGCAGACTGGCAGGGTAGGAGCACAGGATGATAGCCTACAGATCACCTATTCTGCCATGGTCTAATAATGAAGCATTGTTCTTTTTTGTTTGATGACTTTGATCCGTTAATAGTGTAAAACCGAGCGTCAATGCTTTTCTACGACACTACTGATGACGTATCAGGGTCTTGAAGGGTTGTCCCATTTCATAGGGAAAGATTTCAACCACTATGGCTTGTGGCTCTGTTCAGAGGCCTTGGCTCCAAAGCAAGTGGCACTCCAACACAGATAACATTTGCGTATCTGCAACTTCTGCACATGCTTCTGGTTAGGGATCCGTACGGATCGCCCCCCACGGTTCGGCACGCATGTGTACCGCGGATCAATTGCAAAATGTAACCAAGTAATAATATTACTTAATATTAGTTAATATCCCTTGTAAATCACAATGTAGAGTTGCCATGAAAAGATAGACGCGACAGTTGCGTGCTTTCTTTTACTCTAAAGCGCAATGATAGGTTGATAATGGGGGAAAGAAATCCAGAACAACAAGGCTGCGTTCGTAAATTCGCTCTGGAATCTGATCAGCATTCATGGAACGCCTCTTGTCCAATCAAATTACTTGGTCCCTTTATGACGTCGGACCCAGTGTGCTCTCCGGCGCTCTCAGAGCAAATTTACGAACGCAGCCCAAGTGTTTCATGGCGAGTGCTGCTAATGTTGGCGACAGAGAAGAACTCGAAATGCCTCCCTCGTCATTTAAATCCCTTGTATGGGAACACTTTGGCGTCTCTGTCAATTATAACAATGACGGACAGTGTCATTGGAAGTGTGGTTGATAAAAAAGTTACGGTGTTTAAGCGTTGTGCAACGAGAAAGTCGTACGAGCATGGCCACACATTTGACGGGAGTGTTGACGGGAGGCACGAAAAAGGCAGCTTGATAACTTCTGATAATGTAGCCAATTTTTTCATACCATGTTTAAAGTAAGGTTTCACTTTATAATATAGTTAAAATCAAATCAAATCAAATCAAATTTTATTTGTATAGCGCATTTCTTACAAGATGTAACTCAATGCGCTTCACACAATGAAAATGTTCAGTCAATCAGTCAATCAATCAATCAATATTGACAGAGCCGCGAGCAGGCAAAAGTAAAAAAACCTGTATACTATGTAGCCAGGAAAAATTCCCTTGCAGCCCTCTACCAATAGAGCGACTACTAGCCAGTTTGCTTACCAGTACCCAGCGGTCCAGGGGAGGCCAGGACCACCGGCACAAAGCAAGCAAGCAAGGGCAAAAACCTGTACACCATGTATCCAGGAAAAATTCCTTGCATATTATCGGCGTACACACTGTCCATAAATTTTGTGTTGTATTTGCATCGTTCTGCATCCAGTATGGTCACAGGTCCTGCCAAAGGAGAAACTTAAGCACAGTTATGATGCAACAACACAATAGAGACAGTAAAGATGACAGCAATACAACCTGATGGTGGTCCTGGTACACCCTTGTACCGGTTCCAGTACTGCTCTAGGTGCTATTTGGAGCTGACAGTGCCTCATCAGCACCCGGGTCCATTTTCCTGTCAATACAAATCTCAAAAACACGAGTATGGTGTAATGGCCTAGTGATCCTAGTTCTATAATGTCCAATGTCTCCCTTAGTATCAAAAGGCGACATTGAATAAGTAGGTTTTGAGGTCACGCTTAAAAATGTCCTGACTTTTAGACAACCTCAGGCCCTCAGGTAGGGTGTTCCACAATCTAGGAGCATATATGCTAAAAGCTGATCCTCCAAATCTCTTTGTCCTAGCCTCTGGCACTATTAAAAGTTCCGTGCCACTAGACCGTAGGGGTCTAGCTGGTGTGTATCTTATGAGCATGTCCACCATGTAATTGGGTGCATCACAGTGAAGTGATTTATAAACTAGTAAAAGGATCTTAAAGTCTATTCTATGACTGACAGGGAGCCAGTGTAGTGATCTCAAGACAGGTGTGATGTGCGCTCTCCGTTTGGTCCTAGTAAGGACACGAGCAGCAGCATTTTGAACCATTTGTAGTCTATTTATCATTTTTTTGGGGAGACCTGTCAGGAGAGCATTACAGTAATCTAGCCTACTAGTAACAAACGCATGCATTAATTTTTCAGTGTCTGCCTGGGAGAGAAATGATTGTACCTTAGTGATGTTTCTTAGATGGTAGAAGGATGTTTTAATAGTGTTATTAATATGAGTTTCAAAATTTAGATCTGGGTCAATTATGACACCAAGATTCCTGGCCTGACACTTAGTGTTAAGAGCTAGTGTTTTCAAGTGTGCAGATAATTTCTCTCTCCCAGTTTTCTCGCCAATGATCAATACCTCTGTTTTTTCTTGATTGAGTTGAAGAAAGTTTTGTGTCATCCAAATATTAATATCGGCAATACAGTCTATCAGGTGGTCGATCATCTTGTAGTCGTTGGGAGTTACTGAGATATAAAGCTGAGTGTCGTCAGCATAGCTGTGGTAGTTAACGCTATGCTTCTTGATAACAGAACTGAGGGGTAGCATGTATAGGCTAAAGAGCAACGGTCCTAAAATGGACCCCTGGGGAACTCCACAGGTTGTGCTATAATTTTTTGACTTATGGTCACCAAGGGCTACAAAGTAATCACGGTCAGCCAGGTAAGTCCTGAACCAGTTTAAGACCGGACCTGAGAGGCCAACCCAGTTTTCAAGTCTCTCAATAAGTATGGAGTGGTCTACCGTATCAAAGGCTGCACTTAAGTCTAAGAGTACAAGAATCGAGAGTTTTTTCGAGTCTGCATTTATCCTAAGGTCATTAGTTACCTTAAGCAAAGCGGTTTCTGTGCTGTGGTATGATCGGAAACCTGACTGAAGTGGGTCATACCTATTATTTAGGACTAAGAATTCATGAAGCTGTCTATACGCTGCCTTTTCTAAAATTTTGCTTAGAAAAGTGAGATTGGATATTGGTCTACAGTTTTTTGGATCAGAAGGATCTAGGTTACTTTTCTTCAGGGTGGGTCTAACCAGGGCAGTTTTTAGCGCCGCTGGAAATATCCCTTTAAGTAGGGAGTGATTTACAATGACACAGATTCAAAAATGTCCTTAAAAAAGGTGGTAGGAATAGGGTCAAGAGGACACGTAGACGGTTTAAGCTGTGACACAATTTTACCTAGTGTTTCCGTACTAATCATGGTGAACATGCTCATAGTCATGTTCTGTGGTGGCGGATCTGTGGTGCTACACAAACCTAGTCTTTCCTGAGTAATACACATTCTAATATTTGTTATCTTATCCCTGAAGTGGGCTGCAAATTCCTCGCATTTGGTGACAGAGGCTGCGCCGTCTAGAGTCCTAGGAGCAGGGTTTACAAGGCAATCAATTGTCGAGGTAGCAGAAAACATGTTTATTTGTCTGCTTTAAAGAGCCCAGTGATTCACTGCTGCAACCAGGTGCCTCCTCCTTCTCTCCTACTGCATCATTTAAGTTGAATGAATGAATGAATGAATGAATGGTCTTTATTGTCATTGATATAGTACAGGTACCATACAACGAAATTTGTGAGCGGGGGCTCCCCTGGTGCTAGGAAAAAAATACTAAAAACAAGAAGGGAAAAGAGCTGGTTTACATAAATAAAGGCTATATACACTATCCACTATACTATACAAATAAAACACTGTGCTGTACTCTATGCTATGCTATAAATATCCTAACATTTCCTATCTCTGAACCTTATGTGCACGAGGGTTGTCATATTGCACATAGTATTATTGCACATTCACACATTGAATGTGTGTTTCTGTTTAATATGTAGCCTAATGTTTGAGTGTAGAATATGTTATGTATGTATACACACACACATATATACAGTGGGGAGAACAAGTATTTGATACACTGCTGATTTTGCACGTTTTCCCACTTAGAAAGAATGTAGAGGTCTGTAATGTTTATCATAGGTACACTTCAACTGTGAGAGACATAATCAAAAAAAAATCCAGAAAATCAAATTGTATGATTTTAAAGTAATTAACTTACATTTTATTGCATGAAATAAGTATTTGATACATCAGAAAAACAGAACTTAATATTTGGTAAAGAAACCTTTGTTTGCAATTACAGAGATCAGACGTTTCCTGTAGTTCTTGACCAGGTTTGCACACACTGCAGCAGGGATTTGGGCCCACTCCTCCATACAGATCTTCTCCAGATCCTTCAGGTTTCGGGGCTGTCGCTGGGCAACACAGACTTTCAGCTCCCTCCAAAGATTTTCTATTGGGTTCAGGTCTGGAGACTGGCTAGGCCACTCCAGGACCTTGAGATGCTTCTTACGGAGCCACTCCTTAGTTGCCCTGGCTGTGTGTTTCGGGTCGTTGTCATGCTGGAAGACCCAGCCACGACCCATCTTCAATGCTCTTACTGAGGGAAGGAGGTTATTGGCCAAGATCTCGCGATACTTGGCCCCATCCATCCTCCCCTCAATACGGTGCATTCGTCCTGTCCCCTTTGCAGAAAAGCATCCCCAAAGAATGATGTTTCCACCTCCATGCTTCACGGTTCGGATGGCGTTCTTGGGGTTGTACTCATCCTTCTTCTTCCTCCAAACACGGCGAGTGGAGTCTATGCCAAAAAGCTCTATTTTGGTCTCATCAGACCACATGACCTTCTCCCATTCCTCCTCTGGATCATCCAGATGATCATTGGCAAACCTCAGACGGGCCTGGACATGCGCTGGCTTGAGCAGGGGGACCTTGCGTGCGCTACAGGATTTTAATCCCTGACGGCGTAGTGTGTTACTGATAGTTTTCTTTGAGACTGTGGTCCCAGCTCTCTTCAGGTCATTGACCAGGTCCTGCCGTGTAGTTCTGGGCTGATCCCTCACCTTTCTTATGATCATTGATGCCCCACGAGGTGAGATCTTGCATGGAGCCCCAGACCGAGGGAGATTGACCGTCATCTTAAATTTCTTCCATTTTCTAATCATTGCGCCAACAGTTGTTGCCTTCTCACCAAGCTGCTTCCCTATTGTCCTGTAGCCCATCCCAGACTTGTGCAGGTCTACAATTTTGTCCCTGATGTCCTTAGAAAGCTCTTTGGTCTTGCCCATTGTGGAGAGGTTGGGGTCTGATTGATTGAGTGTGTGGAGAGGTGTCTTTTATAAAGGTAACGAGTTCAAAAAGGTGCAGTTAATACAGGTAATGAGTGGAGAATAGGAGGGCTTCTTAAAGAAAAACTAACAGGTCTGTGAGAGCCGGAATTATTACTGGTTGGTAGGTGATCAAATACTTATTTCATACAATAAAATGCAAATTAATTATTTAAAAGTCATACAATGTGATTTTCTGGATTTTTGTTTTAGATTCCGTCTCTCACAGTTGAAGTGTACCTATGATAAAAATGACAGACCTCTACATTCTTTCTAA
Source organism: Nansenia antarctica (assembly GCF_963989245.1). Classification (NCBI taxonomy): domain Eukaryota; kingdom Metazoa; phylum Chordata; class Actinopteri; order Argentiniformes; family Microstomatidae; genus Nansenia; species Nansenia antarctica. The sequence continues at coordinate 26,060,254 of NC_137677.1, read as the reverse complement.
GTGGGAAAACCTGCAAAATCAGCAGTGTATCAAATACTTGTTCTCCCCACTGTATATATACCAGTTTTGACATCTTGAATGTTGTTGGGTTTTACACAGTAAAAGTGGTGTTTTTACAGAATTCGAGGAAAAAGCTTTTTATTTTTATTTGTATGTTTTGTGTTGATCCGAAAAATGATCCGATCCGTGACTCAAAAACCGTGACACGATCCGATCCGTGACTTAGGTGATCCGTTACACCCCTACTTCTGGTGCATACTGGGAACTGGAGTCCTAAGGTTATAAACACATATCACCAGACACACTGCTGACATATTTTAGTTTAACAAGCATGAGAGAGTGGCTCGTTTAGGTTAATGAGCATGTGACAATGAATTGGCTCAAGTTGTTTGCGTCATTGATAGGGCTGTCCCTAACGACTATTTTTCTAACGATTAATCTAGCGATTATTTTTCGATTAGTCGGTTACTCTACCGACTAATTTAACAATTAGTCTAACAATATATTTTTTTACTGTTCGATTAATGTATCACTTAATTTTCCTCAAAAGAATGGCTGTATTGTCTCTCTCTGTTTAACAGTGTCTATATAAAGCACTCTGGGTAATAGCTGCTGCTCTTATAAAACAAAGCAGCGTATGACATGCACATTACTCAGACGGCCACCCCTTTAAATGATCAGCTGATGTATGGGGGCTGTCTGTGGGCCCGCAATTAAACACAGACACCTTTAATTCGGCGAACTGCTACTACTACTACTACTGTAACTGCCTCTGTCAAACAGCCCCAGACACAGGGCAGACTCACTGCTATGTTTAGCCAACTTGAATGCCAACATGGCCATCAGGGTTTTTCCTGGCTCAAAATGAGGCGGAGGTGGTACCAGTGGTGTTTGACATCGGGGGGGACCCATGAAGCAGGGCTGTCTGGGGGTCCTTTAACATCAAACACTTAATTTCTTGCTTTCTGGTGAATTAATATGCACCAATTTGTGCCCTTTCTGCATCAATTTATGGTGGAATTATTTATGTAAAGGAAAACACAATATTCAGGCACCAGATGACCATTCAAAATATAATGTAATATAATGCAATATAAGGCTCTCAGGCATTCTGTACTTTCAAATATGTATTCTCCTTGAGCAGTCAACATACTATCAGCTATTTTGCTAGCAGAAACGAAAGCTAACTTATTTGCGAAACAGCGCCCCCGCCACCACGTCGGCGCAGTGCCGCAATTGCAGTTAGAAATGACAGAAATCCACCGAGTGCAACGCTTGTAGAAAATACGACCGTCAGTTTGTCGAGAGCTGGAGGCGGCTAGAAATATGACGGAGGCGCCCGCCTCATAATTCTCTATGCAGGAAAAACCCTGGCCATTTAGAAGTCTGTCCATCACCACAACACATAGCTAGCTAGTAGCTACATGGCTAGCTAACGTTACTCTCGCTGCTATGTTATGATTAGCTAAATTGATGCTAACGTAGCATGCGAGCTACGAGCTAGATAACGTAGGTGCGAGCACCACAATGACAATAGGCTACCGTAGCTAGCCAGCTACATAGCTAACGTTACTAACACCAGAAGACAAGACATACAAACTGTATAGAAGATTGATACATTGAAAAAGGCATGAATATTTTCTGTTTTTCTCCCTCCCCTCCACCCACCCCTCCCTCTCAAACATGTCTGCATGCATATATACATATAGATTTGCCCATCTACACACACACAAATATAAACAAGTTTACGGCTAGCAGATCTTCTAGTAGGCACCCACTTCTTTACATATTTCATGGGGTTCCAACACTCAAGAGGAGGTCCAACTAGTTAAATAAAGATAAGAGCTGAGGTGTTTTCAATTCTCAGTTGTGTGCGCAAAGGTGTGACAACATTATTCATTTCTGAAAAACCTCTTTCCCAATCTGCACTACTCACAGGAATGGTATCAATTGCATGTCTGAGTTTAAGAAGGGCTTTCTGCATGGTGATCTGTGTATGGTCTATTATGTTTGGCAATATAATATGCTATATTGAAGACATTCTTAGTGGAGGCTAGACACTCCTCTTGTGTTTTCAGAAAGTTTGACTCCAAAGTGTTTTCACCCTGTTTTTTGTTTTGTTTGTTTTTCTACTATTTCTTCTGCTAGCTTGTGGCTCTGTGAGACACTGTGTTCTTGTATCTTCTTTCTCAAAGATTTCATTAGTTTCTCCCTGGTTCTGCCATATTGGCCAATGGAGTCCACCTGGAGTCCTTATCAAACTCTACCTAGCTATGACAGATTCAGTTAATCCATTAATCAGATACCCAAAGCTAAATATATAAGCTGCAATAAATTATTTTAGAAACACTCCAGAGATGTGGTGTTACTTCTGGCACTGCTGAGTCTATGGAAGCAGCACTTGTTCTCATGTTGTTTCTAATCCTGTATATGTTCCTATTCTTACAGGAGAGAGCTCCAACCCAGACTCAGACATGGAGCCCAGCTCCACCGCATCAGGAAGCCATAAACAACACAGACGGAGGAGGAGAAGCTCAAGACAGAAGAATCACCACTGTTTAGATTCCAGTGAGAGTTTCATTTGTCCAACTCACCTTAAATCACAACCACAGACTCAAGGAGGACAGAAGACTCACTCTTGTCTTCAGTGTGGAAAGAGATTTGGTTGTATGAGCAAACTAAAGACACACCAGAGAATACACACAGGAGAGAAGCCATTCTGCTGCTCCCAGTGTGGGAAGAGTTTCAGTCAGGCAGAAAACCTAAAGACACACCAGAGAATACACACAGGAGAGAAGCCATTCTGCTGCTCCCAGTGTGGGAAGAGTTTCAGTCGGGCAGGACACCTAAAGGGTCACCAGAGAATACACACAGGAGAGAAGCCATTCTTCTGCTCCCAGTGTGGGAAGAGTTTCAGTGAGGCAGGATCCCTAAAGACACACCAGAGAATACACACAGGAGAGAAGCCATTCTGCTGCTCCCAGTGTGGGAAGGGTTTCAGTCAGGCAGGATCCCTAAAGAGTCATCAGAGAACACATACACTAGTTAACACGACTGCTCCCAGTGTGGGAGGTGTTTAAAGGAGGCAGGAGCCCTAAAGAAGAAGGGGGGGGTCTTCTGGCAGCACCATCATATACTGTATGGATATTTACTTGTTGATCAGATCTGGGAGAAGGTTGTGTCACGACATGAGCCTTTTCTTGATTCTTTTCTCTCAATTCCTCCTGTCCTCTTCTCATACCCTCCCTTCCTCATCTCTCCCCCCTTCCCCTCTTCCCCTTCCTCTTGTCTCCTCCTTTCCTCTCCTCTCCCTCCTTCCTCTCCTCTCCCCTCCTCTCCTCCCTTCCTCTCCTCTCTTCCTCTCCTCCTCTCTTCCCCTCCTCTACCTCGTGGAGAGTGAAGGAGGAATCGAGGTCGTAGGAGTTGAGATGTCCATGTCCCCTCCTCCGTCATGTGGTCACCGCCCCTTCCACCCAGATGTGGCCTTGGTGTTTAGAAGCCGAGTGTGACTGAATACTGGTATGTTGTATGTTTGCAATAAATCCTCCTAACGTTTCAGCTGGAAGACTAAGATGTTGTACATCATATCATATTAAGATATAGATCCTATCACTTCTCAGTTTTCTATTAGATTAGCTTATTTTCTGGACATACGCCTGGACGTACTCCAACACTATTCCTCCCCCACATTTGTTAGATTGGCCTCTAGCCTGTGTGGACATATTGACATTGTTTAATGATGCTGATGATTTTTATGTTTTGTTTTTAAATGTGTTTTTATTTGTTTTCATATTCTGAAAGTTTAAATGTTGTAGAGCCCCCTCAATATAACAATCAGCAGTTTTAGGATCCTTAAATACTTATAATTTGTCAGCGAACTAAGCTTGTTTTCATTACGTGATTCACAACACTCGTCTGCTGTAACACATTCTGAGCTTTGTACTCGGGTGAGTGTTGTCATGGTGATACATGTCTTGTTCATGTTTAGGGACTGTGTGATAATCCAGTTGTGTGTAGTTATGTGTTTTAGCATGTTCTGAAACCAATGTGTTTGTTTGTTTTGGTTCAGGGAGATTTTCTCTGCTAGTTGAATTGAGGTGTACCAACATTCACATAAACAATAAATCTTCAACTATTTTCAACTGCTTTCAGTGTATGACATCATCATTTGAGAGCTGACAATCTACACTTTCATAATCTGAAAAAAAAAAAAAAAAAAACAGGAGAGAGGCCATTCTGCTGCTCCCAGTGTGGGAGGAGTTTCAGTCACGCAGGAAACCTAAAGAGACATCAGAGAACACACACACTAGTTAACACGACAGCTCCCAGTGTGGGAGGAGTTTAAAGGAGGCAGGAGCCCTAAAGAAGAAGGGGGGGGGGGGCGTCTGCTGGCTGCACCATCATCTACTGTATGTACATGTGCTTGTATGTACAGAAGACTGTTGTGTATCTATTCTGGATACTGAGGCCTGTCAGTCTGTCTTGGTCGACTCTTCTCCCCCAGACACTCCAGACAGCCAACAGAACACCCTCTACCTTCAGCCCCCTCCCTGGCGCTGGGCTAGAGAGAACGAGGGCTGTAATAAACGTGTGTTTGTACAGTACAGAGCGGGAGAGGGAGAGGGTTGAATGGCAGATGAGGTCAGAGGTAACAGTAGGGTTTGGGGGTGGGGGGCATGTTTTGTTTTCAAGAAACCAAATACGTGATGAAGGGGTGGGATAAACAAAAATGGAACAACAAGATGGCAGCTATTTCACTGGAAATGAGGATATGCAGAATCAATAAAAAACACTTTCTCTCTTTTATTAGCTGTGACTAGCATTAAAATGGCCACAGAGTTTGTGTTCTCAAATTTGACGCGGAGAGGAGAGACGCTTCACTGACACAGAAAAACCCCACTCTGGCAGAATGATATATTTTTTAGAAGATCATAGAATTGTGTTCTGATGAGGCATGAAAGTCCACCAAAGTCCCACCAGATGCATTATGGACTAGAATGATGAATGGACACATGGACACAACATTATTATTATTACATTTATTTTATTATAATTGTTTTAAATCTTTCCGAATGAATGAATGAATGAATAGTCTTTATTGTCATTGATATAGTACAGGTACCAAACAACGAAATTTGGGAGGGGGGGGGCTCCCCTGGTGCTAGGAAAGAAAAAAAAAAGAAAGAAAAAAGGGAAAGGAGCTGGTTTACATAAATAAAGGCTATGTACACTATCCACTATACTATACTGTACAAATAAAACACTGTGCTGTACTCTATGCTATGCTATACCTATTCTAACATTTCCTATTCTCTGCAACCTTATGTACCCTAGGGTTGTCATATTGCACATAGTGTTATTGCACATTCATTTAAAGTGTCGCAGTTTGCAGGCTTGAAATGTACACATTTGTGCCTCAGCACTACACCTGATTTTCAATCCAGCAGCTGCCATCAATCCGTCCAGACTGTCCAGGGCCCAGAACCTAGGTCTTTGCTGTGTTCAGGGCCTGGATGGCCCTGGGGTAGAAGCTGAGCTTCAGTCTGTTTGTCCTTGCGAACATGGTCCTGTACCGCCTGTTCGAGGGCAGCCGAGCAAAGTGTTCGTACCCAGGGTGGGTACGATTATTGTTTCCTTTAATAAATATTGCCATATTGTTCTCTCATGCAGATGCAATGTCGATTGGAACTGAGGCCATAACAACGTCACTCTCTTGTACTTGTATAATGAGGGTAATTAACTTGGTTGGGGGGGAAGTTAACCAGCTATTGTTCCCACCCATTACCCGCCTGTGGAAAGTGTGAAGTGACAAAGAAGAACTTTGAATGGGGATTTTCTCTGTTAGTTGATTTGAGTTGTACTAAATGCTAGGATGTTAGCCGTTGGAAATATTGATTATGTATGTAACAGTAGCTATGTATATAAGACTGTTTACACAGTCTATGGATCACCTTTTCTGTTAGATATTATTGTCAAGTTAGAACTGTGTAATGATAATTAAGGGGCATTTGCTGTGTATTAGAATCCACTTATTCTAATGTTTCGTCAGTTGGGGAGGTTGAGCTATCATTGGACACTGGTGCATGCGTACTAATGCACATGCGTGTTAATGCACATGCGTGTTAATGCACATGCATACTAATGCACATGCGTACTAATGCACATGCGTGTTAATGCACATGCGTACTAATGCACATGCGTGTTAATGCACATGCGTACTAATGCACATGCGTGTTAATGCACATGCGTGTTACACGTGAAGGTGCATGCCTTAGCCTCGTGGACAGTATGCACCTAGGTAGAGAGTATATTATTTTAGGTTTATTATAGAGATCTGTATATTTGACATGTTAACAGAAACCACAAATTCACAAGCTCATTAAAGAACCCTAAATGGTAACAAGGCCTGGTTATGGGAACCCATCTCCTAAGAACATCATAGTTCTAACCGGACTGTCCACAGTGAGTTGAACTGTCCCATCAGCAAAGTACAATACATTTTTCAGTATGTATGCCTTGATGGTGAGAGTGTTAGAAACTTGAGGAATCAATTTGGATCTATAACACCGACTGATTGTATAAAAAATAATACATATGAACTGGGTGTTGAACGTTTATCTGCGTTTGGTTGACACATTCTGAATGTATTTTTTCAAACTTACTGTTGATCTTCATGACTTTGGCCCAATCCCGATTCTCTTTTCTACCCCTATGGCTCGTTTTCGAGTGTCACTCGATTCGAAGGCAAGGCCTTCGAATACGTCACAAGCCCTACCCCTTGAAATCAAAGCCCTATGAATTGGAACAGCCCTTCACGGCGCCTACGTCATCACGCGGTACGGTTGACGCGTTGTGTTGCCGGCGAATTCTCACATCTCGCAATGCCTTCAGCTGTGTTTATTTCTGTTGCGTGTGCTATAAGCATCTATTTTCGTTTGTTATCAACACACTGTAGTGTTTAGACGTTCCTTTTTTAGTCTCTTCCGTCAGCGATGTCTTTTTTGTGGACATCGCAATAATGACAATGAATTTAATGACAATGAATGACTCCAACCAAAACAACCAGTCCATCAATAGTCATAAAGCGTTGTCCAAAAATCACGTTACCAAGCGCCTTTCTCAGAACAATTCGTCGTCTAGAATCCAAAAATCAATCCATCATAGTGGTGGTCAAAAACGTAGAAAGAGGATCTCTTGGGGACGCGGCCACATTTGCCCGTGAAGGAGAGATGACAAATAAGCGGAAACATTTCTCAGTAGAGTCGAACGGTGATATATCATCATCCTTTACGCGTATCCTTAACTGTAGTTACATTTCGCGTGTCATATGCCATTAGACATGGAAATATGTCAATGCGCGGCTGTCATGCACAAATCAGCTTGTAACGTTAGACACACAGCACACAGCACATCGGCATAATAACGTTTTGTTGTTGTTGTGCTTGTTATAAAGAAAAGGTCTATAATGCATTGAAATGACATTAGTACATCAGACATTAGACATCAGACATGGAAATATGTCAATGCGCGGCTGTCATGCACAAATCAGCTTGTAACGTTAGACACACAGCACATCGGCATGATAACGTTTTGTTGTTGTTGTGCTTGTTATAAAGAAAAGGTCTATAATGCATTGAAATGAATGATACAACCCATTAATAATATTACATAATAACAACTGCTCGGATTAGATTGCGGGTGGAAATAGGTCAAAATGCGCATCATGTACAAGTCAGCCGAACGTTTGATAGATAACTTTACATATGTGTACCATCATCCGCTGTCAAACGCCACAGGTAATAATTGATTTATGACTGTAATCTCTGAAATGCTCGACTGTCATGCAGCGTTGCGTTACTGTAACGTTAGACACAGCACCGACATAAAAGCGATTTTTGGGTTAAGCTTGTTATAAATAAAAGGTCTATAATGCATTGTAATGACATTAAACTAAGACAATACGATGGTTATCATAATTTTTCAAATCTTTATTAATAAGTAATTACAGAGAAAGTAAAATGACATTTCCGCATTGAATAGAGCGACATAAGATTTCTGTAGATGATTCGCAATGCATCCTGGTATCAAGGGGTAGCGTACCGTTAGCCCTTCGAAGCTAGTCTGGTCCTGAAATCCCTCGAAACGAAGTAATAGTTAGCCCTCCCCCTTACCCCTAGCCCTCGATGAAATATGAATTGAGACAGCCCTCGCCCTAAACGTGAACGCGCAAATCGAGCCATAGGGGTGAAAACGAAGGGCTAGGGGTGAATTGGGATTGGGCCTTAGTCTTCCTGGAATAAAGACCTCTCAAATCTTTAATAGGCAGTTAATCTGAATATATTTTATCTTCACAAAACTCACCAATGCCTCATAGACACAACATGAGACAGGTGCAGATCAACGTTATCAGAGAGGGTCATCTGTGTGTGTGTGTGTGTGTGTGTGTGTGTGTGTGTGTGTGTGTGTGTGTGTGTGTGTGTGTGTGTGTGCGTGCGTGCGTGCGTGCGTGCGTGTGTGTGTTGTACACATTTCTAATGGTAAATTAAATGTCTGTATGCCTTGATAGTGAGAAACTTGCAGGAACAATCACTTGTGTATTATCTTAATACATCTCATACATTGTGATTTCTGCATCAATATCAGTGAAGCTGAGACCAATAAATCTGTGGCAACGTTTTAATAGACATTTTATATTTCGAGCTTCTATTTTTTGACGTTTTCGTAAAACCGGAAGTTCCCTGATGTTGCATCCTGCTATACAGCATACTTTTGGAGTAGGGTCCATCTGCGCGCATCAAATCCATCACCCGGAAATGTGATGTACCATTTTTGGACCACGTCATCGTAAGCGCGTCGGTAAAAGAAACCGCGAGAAACCGCGAGATTTTGAAGGATCTTAAATGGCCGCCTGTATGAGGCACTATCACTGATAGTATCAGTCTCCGTTCGCTACAATTCGATACAGATGACTACCAGTCTCCGTTCGCTACAATACAATACAGACGACGAAGAAGAAGAATTACAAGTACAATGGCAAATGCAGCTCAGGTGAGAATTTCGAAATATTATTAATGAACATGTTATAGTTTTCATATATGTATTTATTATTTAGGTTGTTGCATGTGTTACGCATTTGGCTGTAGTTTTGTAAAAAAAGTCCCGGGTTGCTTACACACTATATTTTGGGTCATTGTCCATCTGTATTGTGAAGCACCATCCAATCAACTTTGCTGAATTTGTCTGAATCTGAGCAGACAGAATATCCCTAAACACTTCAGAATTCATCTGCCTGCTTCTGTCTTCACATCATCAATAAACACTAGTGACCCAGTGCCATTGGAAGCCATGCATGTCCATGTCATCACACTCACCAGTGCATTCTTTTTTTCTCAGAATGTACCAAACAGTTAATTTGGCCAGTATTAATGTTCCCACTATCTCTCTGATGGATTTTTGTTTTGTTTTTACAGCCTAAGGATGGCCTGTTTCAGTTGCATTGAGAGCTCTGTTGACTGCATGTTGTGCGTATACAGCAACAGCCTCCAAATGCAAATGCCACACTTGGAATCAACTCTGACCTTTTACCTGCTTAATTGATAAAGAAATAATGAAGGAATAAATAGCCCACACTGGCCCATGAAACAGCTTTTGAGTCAATTGTCTAATTACTTTGGGTTATTATACATAAGAGCTATAATTCATAAACCCTTCCTTCAATTTGGATGTGAATACCCTTAACCTAAAGCTGAGAGTCTGCACTTTAAGCCCAGTAAATTCTGTTGGAAATCTCATATAAGATACGTTAGATCCAAAGTATCAAGGAGTATTGCAGTATTGTGCAGGGCAAAACATATTCTGGAACAGAGGATGTTGTATACTCTATATTGTTGTTTTGTCTTACCCTATTTGAGTTACTGTGTGGAGATATGGGGAAATGAATATAAAAGCACTTTAAACCCATTGATTACACTACAGAAAAAAGCTATGAGGATTGTACATGAGGTCGGATATCGTGATCACACTAATAACTTGTTCCTAATGTCAAAAATATGAAGAAAATATGAAGGAAAGCAGAAATATTGCTCTATTGCTCTATTTAAAAAAAGGTTTAAATTATTTTTAATGAAAAAGTATTAGAACGGATGATACTGAAATATATGTATTAATTAATTGGATTATATAATGTAAGCATAATTGTTAAGTATAAACAGGGGTAGGACAGGCTTCTTCCTACTCCTTTTCGAACAATTGATAGGACTGTACTCTACATATTAGTTTTTTCCGTAGTTTCCACCGTAGTAAGGCCGTAGTAAGGCGATTCATGGTTTCCACCGTTACCGTAGTAAGGCGATGACGTAGTCTATGCAAATATGCAGGCGCGGTATAATGACGTATGGTACATCACATTTCCGGGTGATGGATTTGATGCGCGCAGATGGATACACTAGTACTTTTGTACCTCATCGCGTGCCATAGTACGGACGTAGTCTATTCTCACGATACCAAGGAACGGGAGTTAGAACTAAGATGGCGGAATCGATAACCGCACACAGTGTTGAAGCGGAAGACCTCACGAGAGATTATTACGTTTATAACTGTGCCTGAGGAGAAACATTACACCATAAACCTGCTACAATTCTCCCTGGTTGTAACTAGTGATGGCGAGATGAAGCTTCATGAACTGTTGAAGCGTCGTGTTGCTTCATTTGCTCTACTGCGCCATCAAGTGGACAATAAATGTATAGCAGGCAGAGTGATAATGACACCGTGGCTTTGGTGTGTGAAGCTTTGAATTGAATAAATGTGCTTGTGTTACTAGGAACAACAACATTTTATTCATTTATTCATTTTTATTTAAAAATAACAACTTCTCCACAGTGCTGGGCTTCAGGCGGTTTCTTTTATTTTTTAGATGATTTCACCTGCGTTTGCCTGTCCCTTTTCTGTTTCGAGTCTCGCCAAGTATATCCAGCTGCAGACATCAAATCCATCACCCGGAAACGTGATGGAGAGTGGTTGGATCACGTCATCATACCGCGCCTGCATATTTGCATAGACTACGTCATCGCCTTACTAGGAAACGAAACCAAATGAACACGTCATCGCCTTACTAGGAAACGAAACCAAATGAACACATTTCCAGCAATGGATTCTACAGTTAGGCCTATATATATTTGGCAGTGGTGTGCCGTCAGGGCCAGCAAGGCCTTCTCTGCTGGCCTAAACATCATCAGAATATACATTTTGTTTTAATATATATTTTCCACAAATATGTATTAATGATTCCCCATAGTCTATTCTCTTCATTTCATAGCTTTCCTCTTGGTTGCGCTGCTTCCAGTCTCCGATTGAGATTTGGAGGGCTGGCCTTTATGTTAGAGCTTTTATCCAATCAAAATGTGTTGCTAGGGGGCTCAAAAATCTGCCCGCCTTCACATTAAACGGTGCTGCGGATTCGACCTGTAACTTAACATTGGAACGAGAAAACCTGTGGCGTTCCTAGTAAACCTACGTAGATGCGAGCAAAAGCAACAACGGCGCCTGCTGTAAGGCTCAATGATGTCAGCACCCAGCACGTCTTTTGATTGGATACGCACTATTGCTACGCACTATTGATACGCACTATTGATATTCACTATTGAGATGCGGAACTATGCCGGTAGATGTGAAACTTTTGAAAGTGCGCAGGGAAACGGAGCCTCACAACGAAAGCTTTCGTTGACTGATCGATAATACTGATCGATTGTGTCCTGTTTTTGGGTAAACAATAACTTTCATTTAGGGGACACAATGAAAGCGCCAAGTCCACAAACAGAGGAAACTACGTTGAGCTTCTTTCTTTTCTGGCTGAAAACAACCCAGATTTACATTACCACCTGTCCACAAACAAAGTGTTTACTGGGACGTCAGGCAAAATACAAAACGACCTGATTTTTGCTATTGCTGAAGTGATGGAAGAAGAGATCAAAATGGAGATTAAAAAGGCACCCTTTGTCGCTATTATGGTGGACGAGACGACAGACGTGGGTAATGTAGCGATCTTAAAGATGTTAGTTTAACACTCTTCATTGTAAATGCGGATTTATTGATTAAAAATGCTTCGGAAATATTAATATAACTCTGTTGTACTTGTCTGACTATGTTAAGGTGATGCAACGCCCGGTTATACTGTGTTTCTGTCTAGTTTCTAGAGCCATGGCGTCATAACGATGGTATTAAGAGGTAGAATAATTCAGGTAGGAATGTGTCGGACATCACTGAAGGCCTAGGTGTGAAATGCACCGCCCGCCACTGATATTTGGTCACAGACAGAATTTGTGTTATTTTAGCTGTTTACCAAAACATCTTAGTTACAGTCATATAATGCATATGAATGAATGAATCTTTATTTCGAACATGATTTAAAAATAAAAATAATAAATAACAAATAACTAATATGTAGAGTACAGTCCTATCAATTGTTCGAAAAGGAGTAGGAAGAAGCCTGTCCTACCCCTGTTTATACTTAACAATTATGCTTACATTATATAATCCAATTAATTAATACATATATTTCAGTATCACCCGTTCTAATACTTTTTCATTAAAAATAATTTAAACCTTTTTTTAAATAGAGCAATATTTCTGCTTTCCTTCATATCTTCTTCATATTTTTGACATTAGGAACAAGTTATTAGTGTGATCACGATATCCGACCTTATGTACAATCCTCATAGCTTTTTTCTGTAGTGTAATCAATGGGTTTAAAGTGCTTTTATATTCATTTCCCCATATCTCCACACAGTAACTCAAATAGGGTAAGACAAGACAACAATATAGAGTATACAACATCCTCTGTTCCAGAATATGTTTTGCCCTGCACAATACTGCAATACTCCTTGATACTTTGGATCTAACGTATCTTATATGAGATTTCCAACAGAATTTACTGGGCTTAAAGTGCAGACTCTCAGCTTTAGGTTAAGGGTATTCACATCCAAATTGAAGGAAGGGTTTATGAATTATAGCTCTTATATATAATAACCAAAAGTAATTAGACAATTGACTCAAAAGCTGTTTCATGGGCCAGTGTGGGCTATTTATTCCTTCATTATTTCTTTATCAATTAAGCAGGTAAAAGGTCTGAGTTGATTCCAAGTGTGGCATTTGCATTTGGAGGCTGTTGCTGTATACGCACAACATGCAGTCAACAGAGCTCTCAATGCAACTGAAACAGGCCATCCTTAGGCTGTAAAAACAAAACAAAAATCCATCAGAGAGATAGTGGGAACATTAATACTGGCCAAATTAACTGTTTGGTACATTCTGAGAAAAAAAGAATGCACTGGTGAGTGTGATGACATGGACATGCATGGCTTCCAATGGCACTGGGTCACTAGTGTTTATTGATGATGTGAAGACAGAAGCAGACAGATGAATTCTGAAGTGTTTAGGCATATTCTGTCTGCTCAGATTCAGACAAATTCAGCAAAGTTGATTGGATGGTGCTTCACAATACAGATGGACAATGACCCAAAATATAGTGTGTAAGCAACCCGGGACTTTTTTAAGGCAAAGAAGTGGAATATTCTGCAATGGCCAGAGTCAATCACCTGATCTCAACCCAATCAAGCATGCATTTCACTTGCTGAAGACAAAACTAAAGGCAGAAAGACCCACGAACAAACAACAACTGAAGACTGCTGCAGTAAAGGCCTTACAAAGCATCACAAAGGAGGAAACCCAGCATTTGGTGATGTCCATGTGTTCCAGACTTCAGGCAGTCATTGCCTGCAAAGGATTCTCGACTAAGTATTAAAAATGAACATTTTACTTACTGTATGATTGTTAATTTGTCCAATTACTTTTGAGCTCCTGAAAATAGGAGACTGTGTATAAAAATGGTTGCAATTCCTAAATGTTTCATACAATATTTTTGTTCAACCCCTTGAATTAAAGCTGAAAGTATGCACTTCAATTACATCTTGATTGTTTCATTTCAAATCCTTTGTGGTGGCATACAGAGACAAAATTATGGAAATTGTGTCACTGTCCAAATACTTCCAGACCTAACTGTATATAAATAAAAGAATGTCAATGACCCCAGGTGTGGGACTTTATTAGGTCAAACACAATGTATAGGTGTGTTGCAACACAAATGCCCAAAAAAGTGTACAAGGGATCAAATCAATTGTATATACAAGTTTTATTTGTATAGCGCATTTCTTACAAGATGCGACTCAATGCGCTTCACGTAATGACAGATGTTCAGTGTCCAGTGTAGTGTTCAGTGTTGTGTCCAGTGTCCAGTGTAGTGTTCAGTGTTGTGTCCAGTGTCCAGTGTAGTGTTCAGTGTTGTGTCCAGTGTCCAGTAGTGTTCAGTGTTGTGTCCAGTGTCCAGTGTAGTGTTCAGTGTTGTGTCCAGTGTTCAGTGTTGTGTCCAGTGTCCAGTGTAGTGTTCAGTGTTGTGTCCAGTGCCCAGTGTAGTGTAGTGTTCAGTGTTGTGTCCAGTGTCCAGTGTAGTGTTCAGTGTTGTGTCCAGTGTCCAGTGTAGTGTAGTGTTCAGTGTTGTGTCCAGTGTAGTGTAGTGTTCAGTGTTGTATCCAGTGTCCAGTGTAGTGTAGTGTTCAGTGTTGTGTCCAGTGTAGTGTTCAGTGTTGTGTCCAGTGTCCAGTGTAGTGTAGTGTTCAGTGTTGTGTCCAGTGTCCAGTGTAGTGTAGTGTTCAGTGTTGTGTAGTGTTCAGTGTTGTGTCCAGTGTCCAGTGTAGTGTAGTGTTCAGTGTTGTGTCCAGTGTCCAGTGTAGTGTTCAGTGTTGTGTCCAGTGTCCAGTGTAGTGTAGTGTTCAGTGTTGTGTCCAGTGTAGTGTAGTGTTCAGTGTTGTGTCCAGTGTAGTGTAGTGTTCAGTGTTGTGTCCAGTGTTCAGTGTAGTGTTCAGTGTTGTGTCCAGTGTCCAGTGTAGTGGTCAGTGTTGTGTGTAGTGTAGTGTAGTGTTCAGTGTTGTGTCCAGTGTAGTGTAGTGTTCAGTGTTGTGTCCAGTGTCCAGTGTCCAGTGTAGTGTTCAGTATTGTGTCCAGTGTCCAGTGTAGTGTTCAGTGTTGTGTCCAGTGTCCAGTGTAGTGTTCAGTGTTGTGTCCAGTGTAGTGTTCAGTGTTGTGTCCAGTGTCCAGTGTAGTGTAGTGTTCAGTGTTGTGTCCAACCCCCAGTGGTCAGACACGGACAGCTCCGTTGGTGGCCAGTCGTCCCTCTGCTCGGGACCACAGCTCGGCGCCTGCAAAAAGTCAGCTCTCAAAAACAAGAAAACAAGCAATAAAAATAGGGGGATAAGTAATCGGTAGACATCTGAGAATGTAGCTATTGTGAACTTTTAAATTTCATTAAGTGGTTGAAGACAACGCAGCGTTTTTTAGCCCTGCCAGCTGTACATCTTATATGCATAACTGCATTTTGTTGTTGGTACTTGTACTCAGCAATGACAATAAAGTTGAATCTAATCTAATATCTCTCTAATATCTCTGATAACGCTAAACCACATAGGATTACCCAATTAGCCAAGCCAGATGAACAAAACTACGTGCGAAACAGCCGCGTAACACATGCAACAACCTAAATAATAAATACACATCTGAAAACTATAACATGTTCATTAATAATATTTCGAAATTCTCACCTGAGCTGCATTTGCCATTGTATTTGTAATTCTTCTTCTTCTTCTTCTTCTTATCAATTGCGTGTTCAAATTATTGTTCGTTAAATGTCCTATACAATGTCGCCGTGTTTTTAAAATCCATTTAAGATCCTTCAAAATCTCGCGGTTTCTTTTACCGACGCGCTTACGATGACGTGGTCCAAAAATGGTACATCACATTTCCGGGTGATAGATTTGATGCGCGCAGTTGGATATACTTGCAAAAAAGGGGGGTCACTGTTGCGCGTCTGGTGGTCGCACTAGCTTGTGGGTAATGTAGTATTTATCCTTGACATGTCATGGCGAATAAAAATGCTAAAACGAACTTGATATCAAATGAACTTGTGGCTTCATACAGACTTTCATACAGACGTATCATTTAGACTGGCTATTATCACTTATCATTTAGACTATATAGTGACTATATCTAGCTATATATATCTAGTCTAGCTATTGCTGGCTAACGTTACACGTATGTTATTTTAGCTCTCACCTTGTAACAATGAGCTGTAGGCAATAATAATAATAATTAATTATATTTATATAACGCTTTATTAATGCAAGTGCAATCGGGCTAACGTTACTCATTCTCGCAGTTCCAAATGAATGAACGTTGACGCGCTTGTATCTCAAAATGTGGCGTAACTAATTAATGCAAGTGCAGCCCGGCCCGACAGGCGCACATAACAGGCGCACCCCTGCGCTTTCAGAGCTCGTTTTCTCGTCGGAATTCGACGTTTGGAGACGAACGACAGACGTCGAATACTGACGGCTTCCGTGTGAGACCAGGTTGGTGTGTGTGTGTGTGTGTGTGTGTGTGGTATAGTTCCATAAATACAATTTAAAAACATCACACCCTGAACATTGTTTTCAGTGAGTATTGTTGTGTGTAATGGATCCTCTGTAGTGTTTGCATTGAGTTGTGATACAGTACAGTGTACATGTTACGGTACATGTGGGAATACAGTACATGTGGGAAAACTAGGGTTAGGGTTAGGTGCTAGGGTGCTAGGGTTAAGGTTAGGGTTAGGATTAGGGGTAGGGTTAGGGTTAGGGTTAAGGTTAGGGTTAGACATGCCAGCATGTACCAAGTCACCCTAGCACCTAACCCTAACCCTAGTTTTCCCACATGTACCGTATTCCCACATGTACCGTAACATACATACTGTATTTTCTGTAGATTTACATATTGTTCATATGAAACACACACATCTATGAATGCCCAATACTCTACAGTGATATATTCTGAGAACAGATACTGTAAGGTTTCTAAAAATGTGCTTTGGCAGTTGTGAAAAAAAAGAACATTCTCACACACTGAACATTGTGTTTTCAGTTGTTTTGTTGTAGTCTGTAATGATGCATATAGTGTTTACATTTTTGCAGGCTTTGAGCAGCTGTTTTGGTGTGAAAGTTTGAGTTTTGAAGAGAGAAGGTGTGGTTTTGCTTATGTAGCTTTAGAAAAGTGTGTTGTGTTTAGAGTTTTGGGAAAATGGAGGGAAGTTTTGGGAAATGTGTTTTAGCAATTGAGAAAAACTGTATAATCAAAGCTGTAAAGAAAATACAGGTGATGAACAAGAATAGAAATGAAAGAAGCAAACTAAGATTGTTTTTGCCAATAGCTATGAAATACATCTCTTAGAAATGTCTGCAAATGCTGAATCACAAAACACGGACGGAATGTACACTATTTTCACTGTCACTGTCGAAATACAGTATTATGTCTGAAAAATCTCAAATAATTCTGAAATACCACTGGCTACAATTGTGTGTGCATGGGTATGCCTGTCTACACAACACATGAAGCACAGAATGTGACAGTGTGTGTACCTCAAATGTACTTTTTGAAGTTGCTGCATACTTTCTGTACAGAGCAAGAACATTAAAAAATGTTTACAATGTTGCACTTCAAAGGGTAAAGAGCGCGAGAGCAGACGGTACTTGGCGTGGGAAAGGCAGAGCAGACGTGTTGACCCGAACACCACACAAGGGTTAAGAGGTGATAACCACTAATAAGCTGCCAAACCAAAGTCTACCACATCAAAACATAATCTAGGGATGTATAGTGGTCTAGTGGATAGTGAGTTGGACTTGGGATCGGAAGGTTGTGAGTTCAAATCCCGCCTGAAGCCACACCACTACTAGTGTGCCCTTGAGTAAGGCACTTAGCCCTCAGTTACTCCAGGGGGAATGTCCCTGTAATTCGTAATTGTAAGTCGCTTTGGATAAAAGCGTCTGCTAAAATGGCAAAATTAAAATTTTAAATTGTATAGGAATAAAAAAAATCACATCTAGAATTTGCCCACCCAGATGGTAATGAAAAATGGTTTGGCCCAAGGACTATAAAGCAGGTTTCCCAACGGACCATAAAGTTGTGGAACAAGGAAGGTGTGAGCTGGAGCTAATAAGAAAAACTATTTGTAGACCAGAAATTGTACAACATGGCAGGGCACTTAACCCTCGTAGAGACAATTCGCCAAGCAGGGTCTCTTCTGATGAACGCGGCGGAGGACTTGCAGTGTAAGTATGATTACTTGATATAGTAGTTTTACTTGATAAAGTAATTTATTAGTGCTAGCTAAAAGCCCATAGCCATCGCTGTGCGCGCACGATGCTGCTCCTTATTAAGGTGATTCTTCAGTGAGCTGCATGAAGTTTCAATGAAAGGTAGCCTACCTACAGGGTTGCAAATGTGACATCGTTAGGTGAAAATAGCTCTGTTTTAAATCCAAGATCGCTCAGTTGTTTGATTTATGTATCAGTTGCATCTTTGTCACATTTTTCACCCATGATGGGTTTACACCCCTGTACCTAGGCTATTGATAGTTAGTGTTAGCTAACGTAAATTAACCATGCACTGGGCAGTGTTTGAATAGGACCAACATATGCGTGGCGTTAAAGACAGATGCACATCCAACGATTTTTTTAATAGGAATGAGAGCAGGGAGGCAACTGGCCATGATTTAACAATACATTGGAGAGGATTTGGGTAATGTTAGGCTAGGACCAGATCGCCTCTGTCAGGGGAAGTGTCTGATCGGTCAAAACTGGATGTGTAGAAAATGAATGTGGTAAATAATTAAGGCCTCGTAGTAACGTAAACGACAGTGACTGTAGTGTGTAGCCAATCTATTGGATTAGTGAAGCAGCTGTGCATAGACTACGTGCATAGCTAGCAAAGAGCCAGTCAACATTGCTTTTTTGGGGGGCCCAGAGAAGAAGTAGATATTTATCAAGTTCGCATATGTAATTCGGTCGCGTGGTTGTTACCCCTGGTTTCCACGGACACGCCCACTTAAGACTTTTGGCAGTGTTATTTCAAATGTCTAGTGGTTGCCTATTCACCTTTATTTTTAGGACCATGCTTAGCCTCTCTTTACTTAGCTTGTGTACGAGGGAACTATACATTGTAGCTAACGTTAATTTATTACCAGCAGCAACTTTTTCTGGGAGTGGCACCGGAACTCCAGCGCCAGGAACTCCAGCGGCAGGAACTCCAGCAGTGCCAGGAACTCCAGCGCCAGGAACTCCAGCAGTGCCAGGAACTCCAGCGCCAGGAACTCCAGTGCCAGGAACTCCAGCAGTGCTAGGAACTCCAGCGCCAGGAACTCCAGCAGTGCCAGGAACTCCAGCGCCAGGAACTCCAGCAGTGCCAGGAACTCCAGTGCCAGGAACAAGCACCCCACGGCACCCTGTTGATGGTAGGAAATTATTTTTTACTCAAACTGCATTTACATGCATCTACATCAGTTTCAAAATAATATAAGCTGTGCGGGCCTGTGTAGTAGTGGCTCTGTGCACAGCAGCCTTGTCAGACACTAGTCTGCACTAATCTGGACTCAAATGCCTCAAATCATGGTGAACGGGGCAGAGGTAATCTAAATACCTGGAAATCCAGGAATTGAACAACATGACCTTGGATTAACTGTCAACTTTTCTTTTGTTAGCAGAAGTTGTGAGTATGTTCCTTCCTTACAATGCAGCCTCCCGGGGAAACAATACAGCCTCCAGGGGAAGGCGCCTCCAGAGAAGCCCAGCTCAGGGATTGGGGGTAACCACCTACACCCACAATTTCTGCTGCCTGGAGAAGAAAGATATGAGGATGGTCCCTACAAGGGTTGTGAAAGACAACCTGCTGGGCATGGGTTTGGGGGACGGTCGCCTGACCTTTCGAGGTATGTCACCTGACAGTCTGTACTGTTTGTAGCCAGTTGTACACTGTAGTGTGTAGCCAGACAGTCTGTAGTGTGTAGCCAGTTTCTGTCATCTCAACCCAGCACCTGATCTGTGCATTATTTGTCTTGTCTGTCCCTCTCAATTTCACAGGAAACCAACGCAGTGCAGAGGAATTGGCAGAATTGCTCTTCTCAGCCTACCCTAAACTGCGTGAGGGGGGTGGGTTTGAGCTAATGAAAGTTGCGGGGTCTACAAGGAGCCGCAATTTGGAAGTGATTCCATGCCCAAATGAGGGGTACACGGTTCAGTATCTGAAGGAGATACTGAACCATGCAATGGTTTATGTCCGGCCACTGCAACGCAGTCTGACCTCTGTGAATGTAAGATTCGATATCAGTTTGTGTTGTGTCCCAAATATTAATAAAATACTGAATGAATGTTCCTGAAGTTGAACTAATTTATATTATATTTAAATGTGATTTGTCTCCACAAATAGGTCGTGAATAACAGACAGGCCCAGTCTGGACCCTCGGTCCAGTGTGTAAATTGTGGGGAGGAGTTTGACTTCTCCACTATAAGGGCACACAATGCAGTGTGTTCCAGGTAATACTGAATGTAAAGCAATTTAGAAAAGTATCTTCTAACATGCTAAATGTAATTACTTACCCCTGATTCCGTATTGTGAATTGGAAACAACAGTGTTTGTTCAGGAAATACTGTGTCTACTCATTATTACAAGTACTGCAATACTCTGGTAGGAAAATAATGATTTACTGTTGTAAATAAATAGTTCTTGTGTGTAGACAAGTATAAGTATGTGATAAATCCCTGATGTTATTAACTGTTTTACCGCCCTCTTAAGTATACTGCATAGTGAGAGAAGGAGAGCTGACAGTGCCACACAGCAGGATCTTATAGGTTAGTCAGTGTAGACCGAGGGTTTCTGACATTTTTAGTGCTTTAAGACATGGCTCAAATGTGAATTAATTTCTGTGAAAATGGCGAACTGCTTTTGTACTAGGAAAAAACTGAACTTTTACTGTTCACGTTTAGATTAAGAATCTGAACTTTTATTGTTTACCTAGATGATCAAAACATTTACAGTTTCCTGGTGACTAAGCTGTGGACTGTGCTAACTGCTTTTACTTATTATTTCTTTATTAATTGAACCAGCAGGATCCTCCACAGCCACTCGCCGCTCTGCTGCAGCTGGGTCCTCTGCAGCCTCTCTCCCGTCTGCTGCAGCTGGGTCCTCTGCAGCCTCTCTCCCGTCTGCTGCAGCTGGGTCCTCTGCAGCCTCTCTCCCGTCTGCTGCAGCTGGGTCCTCTGCAGCCTCTCTCCCGTCTGCTGCAGCTGGGTCCTCTGCAGCCTCTCTCCTGTCTGCTGCAGCTGGGTCCTCTGCAGCCTCTCTCCTGTCTGCTGCAGCTGGGTCCTCTGCAGCCTCTCTCCCGTCTGCTGCAGCTGGGTCCTCTGCAGCCTCTCTCCCGTCTGCTGCAGCTGGGTCCTCTGCAGCCTCTCTCCTGTCTGCTGCAGCTGGGTCCTCTGCAGCCTCTCTCCTGTCTGCTGCAGCTGGGTCCTCTGCAGCCTCTCTCCTGTCTGCTGCAGCTGGGTCCTCTGCAGCCTCTCTCCTGTCTGCTGCAGCTGGGTCCTCTGCAGCCTCTCTCCTGTCTGCTGCAGCTGGGTCCTCTGCAGCCTCTCTCCCGTCTGCTGCAGCTGGGTCCTCTGCAGCCTCTCTCCCGTCTGCTGCAGCTGGGTCCTCTGCAGCCTCTCTCCCGTCTGCTGCAGCTGGGTCCTCTGCAGCCTCTCTCCCGTCTGCTGCAGCTGGGTCCTCTGCAGCCTCTCTCCTGTCTGCTGCAGCTGGGTCCTCTGCAGCCTCTCTCCTGTCTGCTGCAGCTGGGTCCTCTGCAGCCTCTCTCCTGTCTGCTGCAGCTGGGTCCTCTGCAGCCTCTCTCCTGTCTGCTGCAGCTGGGTCCTCTGCAGCCTCTCTCCTGTCTGCTGCAGCTGGGTCCTCTGCAGCCTCTCTCCTGTCTGCTGCAGCTGGGTCCTCTGCAGCCTCTCTCCCGTCTGCTGCAGCCGGGTCCTCTGCAGCCTCTCTCCTGTCTGCTGCAGCTGGGTCCTCTGCAGCCTCTCTCCTGTCTGCTGCAGCTGGGTCCTCTGCAGCCTCTCTCCTGTCTGCTGCAGCTGGGTCCTCTGCAGCCTCTCTCCTGTCTGCTGCAGCTGGGTCCTCTGCAGCCTCTCTCCCGTCTGCTGCAGCTGGGTCCTCTGCAGCCTCTCTCCCGTCTGCTGCAGCTGGGTCCTCTGCAGCCTCTCTCCTGTCTGCTGCAGCTGGGTCCTCTGCAGCCTCTCTCCCGTCTGCTGCAGCTGGGTCCTCTGCAGCCTCTCTCCCGTCTGCTGCAGCTGGGTCCTCTGCAGCCTCTCTCCTGTCTGCTGCAGCTGGGTCCTCTGCAGCCTCTCTCCTGTCTGCTGCAGCTGGGTCCTCTGCAGCCTCTCTCCCGTCTGCTGCAGCTGGGTCCTCTGCAGCCTCTCTCCCGTCTGCTGCAGCTGGGTCCTCTGCAGCCTCTCTCCCGTCTGCTGCAGCAGGTTCTGCCGTGGCAGCAGGTTCCTCTGGCACCCTACAGTCAGAGGATCACATCATGGATGGTAAGCACATGTACAGTGTTAAAGCTGGTTGCTAGGAAAATCAGCTAATGGGGATCCTTAATAAAATGCAATAAAATACTGGTGACAACTGTGGACTTATACTGGTGACAACTGTGGACTGTGGACTTAATTGATTATCTTTTCTATATCGATAACAGACCTTGATCCATCTGAGTCGTTGGACTCCATTGCTGGTAAGCACAAGCTGTGAATAAGAAAAACAAAGGTTCTACACTATGTTTAAGTGTGTGTACACCATGGATGGGGTTGAATCCTACAATCACATTCAGGCTATTGACAGGCTACATGTCTGACTAAGTTATATCAATTTAGAACTGTGTACAGTGAATGCAATCTTGTGTGTAGTGTAATTTGAGTTTCTTTCTGTTAAAGCGTGGATAACGGAAGCAGAATATGCAAAGGCTGCCAAGCTCTTCTGCGCGTCGGCCCTCGCAGATATGAGTGATCAGTCGCCGCTCAACTTCACTCTCAGTTTGAGAGGTTCTCTGGAGGAACGAACACGAGCGATCGTTTCGTTCTACAAAAGGCCAAAGGTGAACTGGGCGAGTCCTCTCACCTGCAAACTGATTGGTAATGATCTTAATAATTGTTCTTGTTTTTAAATGTATTTTTGGGGCATTTTATGCTTTATTGTAGAGAGATAGTAGAGACAATGACAGGAAAGGGGGATAGAGAGATTGGAGAGGACATTTGGGGAAGCAAAAAACCAGTTACCGATGGGCCAATCAGGATAATCTATAGATCTGTACAGTACCATTACACTAATGGTTTTCAATAACTTGTTAAGCTAAACTTGTTATTTAAAAATTACTGATTATTTCATTTTTACAAGGGGACGCCGCCGTCGGTGAGGGTGTGGCCAGATTTGTCCTCGCCACTGCAATGGAGAGCCTCCAATATGGCTTCCACCTTGATGAAGAGAAAGGTAATTAAGTCTTGTTACTCGTACATATGTGATTTTTATTTTTTTTAATGCATAGGCTATATTTTCCTAGCCTGGTGGTCATGTTAATATTTTCCAGATGTCTAAAATAAATGTTTTACCTTTTTATTCTTTTAAGGGAAAACCTTACTTTTCCACGGGGAGACGGACCATCTGGTTCCGTCTACTGACCAGACCCTCCTCGACAGCGACTTCTTCATTGTCGCGGGCCGCATGATGGGGCACAGTTTCCTGCATGGTGGACCATGCTTGACCGGCCTGAGCCCAGCCATTGCACATGTCCTGTTTTGGGGGGCGCAGCACATGACAATTGTCTCCCCATTGGATTGTGTGGACATGGATGTTCGGGAGGAACTGGTTAGAAATAGCTTTTTAATTGCTAGTATTGTGCAGTATTTCATGATGTTATATTGCTCTCTATTTACAATGTGTTAAGTAATTGCTTTTTACATTTGTTACATTTCACAATTACATTTCTTGTCAGCTGAACAATGGTCATGACCTCACCGAGGACCACAAAGAGAAGGTCCTCTCCCTATGCCAGGCATGGGATTTCCCAGGGCCTACATCAGCAAACAGGATGTGGCTGGCGGAGAAACTATTGGTGCATGCTGTAAGTTTGTCTTTCTTAAGTCTTTGAATTTAAATGAAACCACTGGTTCTCATTGAATTCACTGTTGCCTTAAAACATGACACGTTTTTTGGGGGGTTTATTTGTTTTACAGGTGCTGGAAAGGACGAAACAGCAGGTCAAACACCTGTGGAGGGGGCTAAAAGACACCGGTGTCTGGGAGCTATTAAGTTCCAGGCCGGACACTGTGCCAGTCTTATGGCCAAGAGCCGCAGAAACCAGGATCACGCCACAGGTAATGCAAATGAAAACATTAAAGCTACATGTGACAGCATTTTTATTGCTAAATATTCACTTGTTTTTGTTACGAGAGTATGGATTGGCCTTAGCAAGATCCCCAAAATATTTTTCGTGACATGAGACCCTGTGAATTTCAGATTTTAGACATAGGTGTCTAGGCTAGATAGTGGGAAATATTGCCAGAAGTGACTTTTTAAGCATGCAACGACATCAACACTCCCCCCTCGGAATCCACAAAGCAGTGTCACAGCAAGAGAGGAGGGAATTGTAGGAGATATGGTTCTTAAAACACATGATCAGTTTTATCATGACCAGTGGGGTCGCCAAAGTGCGAACTTATCACATGTAGCTTTGCATTAAATGTGTCTCGATTATTTTTTTAAAGATTGTGTATTGAAACGGCTTTTGTAATTGAAAAAGCATAAAGGGGGAGCAAATTTTAACTGGTGCATTTTATATTAGATGATTCTGGAGAAAATTGAATGGCCGGAGGCAGATTTGGAAGATGGCGATGAGGAGGGCCAGGAGAGGATGCTGGGATTCCTGAGGACCTTCATCGAAACAAGTATGGCTATTTTTCATTATTCGATACTGATGCCCTTACATGGATGTGTATACAGAACAAGCACCAAGCACATTAGACCACAGCACTCTCTAGGGCACTTGCAATTAATTACTTTATTCTGCCAAAATCTGCCACCTATTGCTCTAGGATAGGTCTCCTAGGGCGGAGACATTCGTTGTTGGCCCTTGTTGAAATGGATTGTTTCTGAATTGATATCCTATCCACTACCTAGGTTCGTCTGAAGGTCTGAAAAGACTTCTGGCTTTTTGGACTGGGTGGGATGTCCCTCCAGAATACCTGCAAGTGGAAGTGGTTGACTGTGTTCTACCACAGTCATCCACTTGCTTCATGAAGCTGAAATTGTCAAAACATCCACGGACATATGAGGACTTCCAGTGCGACCTGATGGCCAGCATTTCGACCGCTTCCTATGGCTTTGGCCAGTATTAAAGGTAAATAACATTGAATAAAAGAAATAATAAAGTATACTTTCATGACATGCAGGCACACACATATACACACACACAGACGTACATCTGGAGATACCACTATCATTACATCCATCTATCATTTATACAGAGCGATTAAGACCCCAGTCATGTAGCTCTATACCATAGATCTGACATGATCACCTTTTCCTTCCCTCACAGGTGCCTGATCTCCCTCTGTGTTTTTTGTTGTTGTTCCTGGAGATGGTGTCAGGTGTGTGCTTGTAGCGTTTCCAGCCTTATGTGAACTACGGTAGCTTGTCTCCGGTTGCCATGGTAGCGGTAGTAGCGGCAGCTTTCAGTTGTAGTATACAACTTTGTATATATTTATATTATATATAATATTATTGGGAATATGGGAATTAAATAGTAACTTTGTACATTGAGGAATTAGTTTAAGTTTAATTAGAATAAGAAATGTTGTAAGATTTTGTAACAAGAAGAAGTAATGCCAAACCGGAAACAGTACCCAACTCACATCTAATGTCTTCCCTGGCAATGCATCTAGTCTATTTCATTTCATTGTATATATTCTGCTAATATTTTCTAGACATGTCAATATGATTACTGCAAATAGTGAAAATACCACCGCTCATCCCTTATCAGACTTTGCTGAGGTGCTGGAACTGAAGAGTATCAATAGAGTGCAAAATAACAGTCACTCAAACACTGTGCAAAAAACTGTTTATTGTGAGCTTTCTGTCATATATGATAGGAATATGATTACTGCAAAAATACACCAAATCATTTTGTTTTGAACGTGTTCTTCACCGTTTTGAACACAGTATGTTAACAATGAAAACATGTGTTGCAAATACATAGTGTTTTGCAGGTGGGGGAGTTTGAATGAGAGAAGTGTTGTGGATTTTGGAGAACGTGGTCATTGAATGCATTTTGTATGAAAGCAATGCACAAATCACAGAGTAAGAGTCACAGTTTTGTTCACATGGGCTTCTGCTTTGCTGACTGGATGAAGAGTTGTGACTCTGTGACTTCAGTATTGCACACTGTGACTTAGCGACCGTAAAAAACTGTAATAAAATGATATACACAAAACAGATCTGCAGTTTTCAGCTATATAATAATTTTAATTTTGCCATTTAGCAGACGCTTTTATCCAAAGCGACTTACAATTACGAATTACAGGGACATTCCCCCTGGAGTAACTGAGGGCTAAGTGCCTTACCCAAGGGAACACTAGTAGTGGTGTGGCTTCAGGCGGGATTTGAACTCACAACCTTCCGATCCCGAGTCCAACTCACTATGCGCTAGACCACCACTACCCCCTATTTCAATACACACACAACTCAATTTCAATTATAAAGACTCACACTACTGTACATATTCTTCCTTAGATTATGCTAGTTAGTGTCTCTTTTGTGTCATTAAATACATGCAACGCATTGACCAAAGGACCTTGGGGATCAGGCAAACTCTGAATCTCTGCATCAGTCAGTGGTCGTGGAAGCTGGATGTCTGGGATGTGGACTCCTTCTCGGTGGTGCCCGTGTGGACCTTCCCAATCAATACCATACTCCAGGTCTACCTAATGTTATAGTTGCAAATGAAATCTGATTGGATTACTGAGATGATTATTTGATATTAAGAACAATAAATATGAATTGTACATTTTCCAATGTTGGGACTGAAAGTGTGTTGTGCAATTACATGAGGTTGGAATTGTGCTTCCTCTGAGTACAAACCTGGGTTGGGTCCTCATCTCCTTCCCGGGGGTTGAAAGTCCACAGCTGCAGTGGTGTCCGATTGCCCTCTGTACGCAAGCGATGGTGGTTCCAGCCATCCCGGAAGGAGTGTAGATGCCTTCATTACATTTACATTACATTAGTAATTTAGTAGACGCTTTTATACAATGCGACTTACAATCAGTGCATTGGGCATTGAAGGTCAGGAGAACTGCCAGTCATCAGAAATGGTAAGTAGCTTATGTTAAACCAGCATCCAAGAGCATAACCAGTGTTGAACTACCCGTGCCAGAATAAGAAATAACAAATGCATGCCTTCGGATGTGTGGCATGAAGGTCCAATGGAGGGCATACATGTGGACCTCATCATCAGGATCCAGCAAACCCTCCCTCTCCATATTGTTGAACATGGTGTAGAGGAGGTCCAACACTCCCCCAAACACATCCCTCCACAATCTCTCCATTCTAGATAGGGTATGGAAAAGGTGGGAGGGGGGAAACACACATATTACACAAAACAAAAAACATACTTAAAAAAAGAGTTTTTGAGAAATGTTTGGGACATGTATATTTTGGACGTTGATTTGGAGAAGCATGATATACCTCTGGTTGTGTGTGCTTCGGCCTGTGAGGTGCGAATTCCGGCCTGGGCCTCTGGCGGACACCATGAAGTGCGCAACCTTGACATTCTCCCCTCCCTTGTCAGACCTGACACGGGACGGCACTCCAAAGATATGAACTGCTTCAAGGAAGCTTGTCAATACTGTGGAGGCACGGTTGTTGATGGCAGGATTCAGGAATGTCACCAGACGGCTAAAGCCATCAATGCCACCGTGAATTACGATTCGCCACCTGTAATGTAAGAAATTGCAAATTGTGTATACAAAAAGAACAATTATACGTTGTCAGGGTTAACTTCTTCATCGGTCGATGCCGCAAACTCCGCCAAACGATCAACAACAGCCTCCACGCGGAAAAGTACATAATCAAGAGGAGCAGTGTCGGCCAGGTCAGCTATGGCGAACAATTCTCTGGCCAGCAAGGCTCTCTGATTCTGATTCTCAGGTAAGGTGACAGCCATTGTGCTCTTCTCTTCTGTGGTGGACTTTTCAACTTTGTCGCTTTTACCACGTCACGCGCGGTATCAACCAATGAAAATGCGTGGGGCATCAACCAATGAAAATGCGTGGGGCGAGGACAACATGCAAGACACGCCCCTATATTTGCATACATTACTGATAATCGGGGAAAGAATGAAAGCTTGAATGTGGAAAAGAAAGAATGAATGTGGAAAACAATGTGGAAAACAATGTGGAAAAGAAAGAATGAATGTGGAAAACAATGTGGAAAAGAAAGAATGAATGTGGAAAAGAAAGAATGAATGTGGAAAAGAATAAATAAATATAGAAATGTATTTCGTTATACTGTGTCTATTCATTGATTTATTTGTTCATACATTCATTTATGTGTGTATATATTTATTGTTAATTTTGTCAGACTTGGTCCTCCATACCTGCTAATCAAATGTGTTGATTTGACCAGTTAGTTTTGAAAAGTTACATTAGCAGAAGGTAGGCTTACAAGCCAACATCAGAGATTGACAGTGGTTGGGGTGTAAGCGAATGCATTGTGTAGACAACACACAATTCACAGGCAAGTAGATCAATCATATCCTCTGGCTCATAAAGTGCAACAGTTGTTCAGTTCAGTTGTTCTGCCTATGTATCCTCTTGAGGATAAAACCTGTGAGATCAGGTTTTGTATAGATTTGTAAAAATGAACATTAGAACCTGAAATGAACTGATTGAAAAGAACCGATTGATATGAACTGATTGAAAAGGGCCTATTGATATGAACAGATTTAAGTGAACAGATTGACAATAGCAGGCCTATTAAATACAATGGCAGTCAAAACTGTCCTTTTGAGCCGTCTTTGGGTCTTCAATATATACAAAGGGGTAGAGGAGCACCAAAATATTATGTCCTGCCTCGAAGGAACGATGAGAGAGGGGCACTGTAATCCACTGTGTCGCGCCTCTGTAGTGGATGAGGGGCACTGTACGGTAGTGTCCTGCCTCTGTAGTGGATGAGGGGCACTGTACGGTAGCGTCCTGCCTCTGTAGTGGATGAGGGGCACTGTACGGTAGCGTCCTGCCTCTGTAGTGGATGAGGGGCACTGTACGGTAGCGTCCTGCCTCTGTAGTGGATGAGGGGCACTGTACGGTAGCGTCCTGCCTCTGTAGTGGATGAGGGGCACTGTACGGTAGCGTCCTGCCTCTGTAGTGGATGAGGGGCACTGTACGGTAGCGTCCTGCCTCTGTAGTGGATGAGGGGCACTGTACGGTAGCGTCCTGCCTCTGTAGTGGATGAGGGGCACTGTACGGTAGCGTCCTGCCTCTGTAGTGGATGAGGGGCAGTTCCTCAGTGCTTTTTGGCCAGGCTGGTGTTTGAGGCCACTGCAGAAGTCAAGTTGTGCCGCTTGACTGGGCTGGCAGCCAATCATTGGGCCTGGCCGTTTGGCATGGTGCTGACACTTGTAGTCCACCTAAACAAAACATTATATTCACTATATAAACGTAAAGTGGAAGGAGTTGAGAACCTATGTGAATGACATCCGCCTGATACGTGACTGTTTGGAGCAGGCACAAGACATTTTAACTGTTACCTTGAAAAGAACGCGCTTTGCCAGACATGGAATGGTTCTTTGGACCCTCCATGTTACCCCGGAGTGTTTTGCTGCCTTCACCCACTCCCTTGCCTCGTCCTCTGTCCTGACCTGGACTCTAATTTGTGCCTCAAATGTGATAGCTGGTGATAGCAGGTCCATGTATTTGCACACATGGTATGTGTGATCAGGGGGTAGCCAACTCTGCAGAGGAAGAAAATACAATTAGTATGGACGGATATACATTGGGACTTTTACCTCATAACCTTATCCTACAATGATGACTTATTGCGATTCTCATCAGTTCCCTTCTTCCAGTTGCTAGGTTAATAAATAAACACTTTAGGGCTCAATCTGTCAATAACAAGCTAGTACTCAACAATAAGCAATCCGGTCTTCTCTGGTCATAACTGTCATCATATTTCATATTTACATGCTAACAGCAATGTAATTTGAAGGGCTTGACTTTGTAGCCTACATTATGTGTGAACACATTACTTTTTCCTTGTGATGAGTTCACTTGTCTGAAGGACAAGTAGGCTACAGTACATGAAAAAGCCCTGCTAAACTTTAACGTTATACCTTCAATTGAGGATATTCCTCCACGTTTTCCCTGACATCTGAGCACACACTGACCTGGCTGAAATAAGTACAAATAAGTAATAAGTACAAAGTTGAAAGGCGACAGTTATGAATAATCATTAATGACACATCAATCTCACAATCTTGTGAGATTAAGTCACATTTTTACTTTGGTGTACTGACTCCAGGGCCAGTGCTACTGACAGTGACAGGGTTCACTGATGGTCTGTAAATTACCAAGGAGAAGTGTTAGGTTCAAAACGTAGGAGCCTATAACCTTAAGTTACACTTTGAACGACTGATCTATTTTGTAATTTGTGGAAAACGGACCTTAGGTAAACTAACGTTAAACTTCACCAACAGCGAGGCGGCTAGCTAACTCGTTCAGTCATCTATTTTGTAATTTGTGGAAAACGGACCTTAGGTAAACGAACGTTAAACTTCACCAACAGCGAGCTGACTAGCTAACTCGTTCAGTCATCAAGGCATCTAATCAAATAACCAAAATCATGAATGAAAGACCCAAATATGTACTTTGGACTCCAACTAGGATAAGTTCATTCACAATGCACATGGAGTTCATATTTTAACTTTAGAAACGTTGATAAATGAAACCTACGCGGGCGCAGCATAAGTATGGCAGTCTTGCATCGACATCTTGCAGCGAGGAAAGAGATGGAGCACGGTTTCCATAGGGACGCAGCCTGGGGGCGGCGAGTCGAGCCCGCTGGGCGCGCGGCGGGCGTGGCGGAGGGCGTGGTCTACCCCAACTCGGGTGGGAATCGTTAGGACGCTGCCAGGACGGTCTCCGCAGTGGGAGTGCGGGGGGTAGCCAGGGATGGCATCTCCATTACGGTAGGGCGATTGGAACAGTCATGTTCCCGCCATTAGACGCTTAGACGTCCGCCGCGTGCGGTTGCCATGACATTCTTGTGTTTGTTATCGACCAAAAGTTGACGTTATGATAGCGAGCAAATGACGTTCTGTCCACACTATTTATAAGTCGCAACATCCAAACTGCGTCTGATAATCTGATTTAATATGGACATGGAGAACATTAAGGATGACCAACCTCCTGACAAAAACCTAATAGGACCACCGCTGCCTCCTGTCTCAGAGTCTGTGTTGTTATCTGACGGCCAGCCAGAATGCCCCAGGTCAGAGCAAGGGAACAACAGAGAGATCGTCTCAACACAGCGTTTCTACTTTATCCCACAGTTTACTTTATTGATCCCCGAGGGGAAATTCAGGCTTTACAGCATCTCAGACCACAAACAACAACAAGATAGGCCCTCTGTATTTAAAGCTCTCTCTAAACTCTCTATTAGGTCTGTTACATCAACAGCAGTATTTGATACTGTAGTTTAGTAGTTAATTAAGACTATTTGGTCTCCTTTAACATTCTCCCCCCTCGAACCCTCCAGGAACAAACCAAGAACGCCCAGTTCATCGTCATCTCCCTGAGGAACAACATGTTTGAGATCGCCGACCGCCTCATTGGCATCTACAAGACCCACAACACCACCAAGAGCGTGGGCATCAACCCCAAGACCATTGTTTTTCTTTCTTTGCCTGCTGGCTCTCTTGTGTCTCTCCACGGGGAAGGAACTTCAGCTGCCAGTTAATGCACCCATAGGTGTCCTGGACTGCTGCTCTCTTTTCTGGAGGGATTTCCTCTGTGTCATCTGAGTCACCAATGTGATGCTTTCGTTTCCTTATTTTTTGGATTGAAGATCGCTTCATATTCTCGATCCTGTTTAGAAACTGCTTGACTAGAGAGTGGTACCCTGGCCCGATCACATCTCCCCCGATCACGTCTTGCAGAGATTGGGGATATTTTGCCACCATCTTTTTGGCAACTTCAGTTGAGCTCCTTTTGTTTGCAGAACCTTTTTTCTTCATCATTTCACCAACTACAATGCGGACCATTTCCCTTCTCAGTCGTGGACTTGGTCGTTTTCCTCTGTCCAGTGCTTGCATCAGTTCCTCTGGGAACTTGTCCCATGGTATCATAAAGGTATCCACCCAGTCCATATCACCAGGGCTTTGGCAGCTGTTGGGAGAGGTTGAGGGTGAACTTCTGGGGGAAGGAGACAGAAAGGATGCGGAAGGTCTTGGCGAGGCATCAACAGATGAGCTGCTGGTTTCCAGAGTCTGGCCTGCAAAAACAAACAGACACACAAAAAAGAGGAACAGGTGTGCATCAGGAATACAATATGAATGTTTCTATATTTTTCTGAATGATCTTTTATGCAGGCTACTTTGGACACTAGTAGTGTGCTGTACTGCAATACTTGACTTACCTCTCACTTTCCAAGCAGCAAGGACTTTTCGGGCTTGAATTGGCCTCAATGCTGAGAGCAAGTCGGCTTCCTGAATAAACTGAAAATCATCATATGTCTCCACCCCAAGGGACTCCAGGGTCTCTTCTAGAATATCTTTCTGCATCTCTGGAAGGTCAGGCAAGACCTCAGTGATGGCGCTACGTAGAAATGGTTTCTCCAAGTCGGCCATTTCTGGAATCAAGGAGGAGTGAAAGCCAAAGTAATAAACTGCTGTCATTTTCTTAGTGTATATTTCAAAAAGTATTATCATTTTACTAAGCATACAAGTGCATTTTTAGCATGGTTTCTCCATCGCAGTGGCCAAGATCATGTTTATTTTGACAGCACACTGTGTTTCAGCGGAATTACTTGGTGTCCGTCAACAATGTATGATGGCAACGGATACAAATCTACCAAATTGTTAATGTTAAGACATTGTAACCTTGTACTCTGTTTTGTTACGGAGTACAGATGGTATTCAGAATGATAAACAGCTTCATGTACATCCATCACAAAATACACAGCTGCATCATTTTGAATTAAAATAATGACAAGTTCTCCAAACTCCATGGACTCATCATTTTTTGACACTAGGAAATGCCCCCTTTTATATGATGTACCTTTATACTGTATGTCAGTGGAAACTGTAGTATTGTTTTCTGAAAAGCCAAACTCTCTCACCACATGTTTAATTGCATCACTATAAAGGCTGGAGTAAAAAGTACAACTGTCTTTGACTTGCATCCTGGCCCAGCTGACAGATATGCCTGAAACATCTGATGTCTTTCAGATAAAGTTAGGCAGATGTTCTTAAAATGTTTCAAATGCCTGGCACATCTCTTAAAGTAGCAGTGCTTGCTTTCAAAACGCATCGTCCATACCCTGATTAAGGGGCCAAACTTCAAAATCAGTGCTGGATAGTGCCGCAAGAAATGGTGTTTCGGTTTTAGTGTACTCTCAGGAAATAAATATTTTCTAGATTCCAAATATTATTGGATTATAATGTCAAGATAGGCTACCTGTGACAATGAAATATTTTGCGCACAAACCATATCAACAATATCTTTAAGCTGGAGAGTTAACTGCCACACATCATCATCTGGATTTTGCACTTTGTCACCAATTAATACAGGCAGCAACCTTAAGAGGTTCCAGTTTTGAATGGCTTGACCCGAAAGCTTGTCAAGCGCAGAGTTGACAGCAGCTGGTTTTGTGAGCGCATCAGATCCTTTGTACTTGAACTGCTTGATGCGTCGGTTCAAAAGTGAATATGTAAGCCATTTCTTCTTCTTAATGAGATACTTCAAGTACAGTGCAACATGATAGGATAAGACACCTTCAATTATGTCATGGCTGATACAAGGTGGGAGACCAGGCTGGCAAACATGAAAAGATTTCAGATCATTGAAAACAGATTTTACCTTTATGCCTTTGATGTGTTGACTGTCTCCAGCCTGAAGATCAACAACAGCAGAATCGTAACGTTCAGGAGTGCGCTGTGGACCACAAATATTAGGATCAACACTCTGAAACTCATGTCGTGTGATTTCACAGTACCTGCAAAAGTACTCAGAACGACTAAAGTTGTCAACAAACCCACCAATGCCGTGTGAACCTAAATTATCCCCAGCAATACAATACAGAGCCCCTTTGACTGTTTTATCACCTGTAGTTATTCCATTTTCCTCTAAATCGTTTAAATCCACTAACATCTCAGAGAAAACCTTAGCACTTCCAAATAGTTTGAGGTCATTCTCAGCACACAATAACACAGGGACATGTGGTCAGTATTGGACCGCACATGGGCAGGTAGATTAGGTCATTCTCAGCACACAATAACACAGGGACATGTGATCAGTATTGGTCCGCACATGGGCAGGTATATTTGCCAGAGAAAAATAGACTGCAAGAAGTGTGTGTTTCTTCTTGGCAGAGCAGCCGAGGGGATTGACCATTTCAACAGCATCCTGGGACAGGATTAGCTGCTTCAGGCATCCTGCATTTTCAAGGAAGAACTGGTTGGAAGTTTTGTCCATCACTAATGTCACCCAAAACATCTGAGTCTGTTTCACAAGACTGTTGTGACACTGAATTCTTCCATAATTCTGATTCTAAGAAGTTACTTAGTGTTTCTTTAACAGGGATGTAGTAAGCAAACCTTTCTGTCATGTGTTCATCATTTCCTAATGTTACTTTTTTAGGCTCTATGTATTTGAACATCTTTTTGAATGTCTGAGCTCTTAAATATGTTGTTCTCAGGGGTCCCTGGTGACAGACAGAGAACAGATCTGACTCCTTCACACAATCACTGATTTTATCAATGGCATCATCAGTTAGAGACATGTCATCTTTCAAAAGTGAACGTAGTTTGCTTAAAGTGTAATCCTGTCCCAACTCATGCACATTTTGCATCTCTTCAACAATTTTCTGTATTGTTGAAGCTGGAGGAAGGAGCTGTCCTTGCAGTTGTAGGTAGAATACAGTTTTTCCTGGTTGTTTAAACAGATTCCCTGATTCACTACCTCACTCCCTCAAAATCCTAAACACAAATCTCAAGACTCACACACAAAATGCTAAATCCTACACTTCCTTTGCACAAGCACACTTTGCCCTCAAAACTCAAGCACAAAATGCTAAATCCTATACTTCCTTTGCACAAGCACACTTTGCTCTCAAAACTCAAGCACAAAATGCTAAATCCTACACTTCCTTTGCACAAGCACACTTTGCCCTCAAAACTCAAGCACAAAATGCTAAATCCTATACTTCCTTTGCACAAGCACACTTTGCTCTCAAAACTCAAACACATACATCATACGAGTAGACATTCCAAGCACTCATTGAACACTGATGTGCAAAATGGAAAACACTATATATGAATGGAAAACACTGTAGGAATGCCTTAGCAGTGGAATCAGGACTTTGCATGTTCAGTGTTTCACCTGTTGGATGTGAAATATCGACATATATTGTGTACTGTATACCCAAAGAGAAAACACACAATATTTTGCCATCGAATTATATTTGTGGTTTTTCTCAAGGTGGTGAAAAAGGTTGGTTGTGTTTCCATTCTTTGTCCCGACTATGCGGAGGCACGACCTACATAAGACATAGTTCTGGTTCACGTCCTCCTTCCTGAATCCAAAACAATGGAGGTGGACTTATTTTTAGGTATGAGATTTGCAATCGTGTTGTCAAGGACATTCATATTTATTTTGTTTTCGCGCCGCTGTGTGTCACTGTTGCGTGACAGCAGCACGTTTTTTGCCTCACTCACGGCCAAGCTCGCTTATTGGTTGGCATTGCTGTCGATCTAAGGAAACCATGAAATGAGGTTTGTGGTTGGCTGTACGTTTAGGGAACGTAAAAACGTATGTTTTGATTGACTGAGCTGTACATGCTGGGGAAGTTTTATATCGTCAATATTGTTGCCTTTCACAATATTCATATTGCGCATGCGAACATCGCGATGACGATACGATAACGATATATCGTGCAGCCCTAGTTCTGAGTGAACATCAGGAGTGGAAAATCAGGAAGAGTGTGCAAGATATGGAGAATTGTGTTTAGTGAGCTGAAAGATGTGTGGTATGGAATGGGAAGATGAGTCTAAAGCAGGAAATGTGTGGTATAGAATGGGAAGATGAGTCTAAAGCAGGAAAATGTGCTTGGAGTTTAGCAGAATTGGTTTAGCAGTTGGTAAATGAGTTAGAGATTGTGCACATTGTGTCTGATGTTCCCAAAAATCTGTTTAAACAACCAGGAAAAACTGTAAGCATACATTCCTAAGAAAGGTCTCACTGAAATCCTGTAGCAAATCAATACTTTCATTTATCATTGCATCGTTTGAGCTTTGAGAAGCATCTTCACAGGCAATGTCAGCAGAAGGCTGTGGAATTTCCCTGTACGTGTTATTTATGCTATCCACCGAACATGCTCTATGTTGCCTGGACATATGAGCAGTAAATGATGATTTCACAGTGAATGTTTTCTTACAACCACTTACTGGACATGCAACAGTTCGGCCCTCCACGAGATGCTCTTTTAAGTGGGATATAAGTTCTTTCACTGTGTGAATTTGGCATCCACACAGCGGAATGACGCATTTAAAAGCTTCAACAACGGCTCTGGCATTAAGAGAGGGCGCCACATTAGCCTACTATTTGCCAGAACACACAAGTGCATCTCCTTTATAAAAAAAAGTGACTAAAAGCATCACCTAGGTCTTAGAGCAATATTAGCAAAGGCAAAGTGCAATAATAGCAATATTAAAAAATACAATAGTTAAATATCACTACCAGGATGAACAAAGTAAGAACACTGGACTTCACTTACCATCAAAAATATAGAATCCCAAAATCGGGCTATATTGTTGTGCTTCATAGTTGTTTCAGCCCAACTCCCTAAATTTTTATCCAGAGCCTTGGCTCTCAATTTGTGATATTTTTAAAGGGTTGCATTGTTTTGCAGATTTCGCATTGCTTTAATGCATTTGGTAGCACATATCCACAAGAACTGCATTTCTTTTGATAGTTCTCTTTAGTAGTGTGAGCCATTGCAATAGATATCAATCAATTGAATGAATTTTGGAGGGAGATTGTGCGTGCTAGTTTACAGTCACGTGACTATTGGAGGGCATAACACCGTTCCAGCATAGCGGCCAACAATGGACAAACTTGGAACTGCAGCATCCCAGCCAACATGTCCATGTGGGCCCCATATGGGTTAAATGTGGGCTACGTGGGTACCAAGTAGGTATGGGCTTGAACTGGGCAAATTGTGTGGGTCCCATATGGGTTTAATAGTATGTGTCCTAATAGTATGTGGCCTTCTTTATGATGTGTGGTTCCAGTATTGCTAGCAGCGAATCAAACTGGACCACCGACATCCTGAGGTAAACCTGGAAATTCCTCAGATCTTTTATTAGCAGGTGAAGATCTCGCTATACACGCACACACACACACACACACACACACACACACACACACACACACACACACACACATACGTAAAAGAGTTGAATCCAAATTGTACGCACTATAAATATGCACATCAACATATGAGAGAGCCTACATTATACATACTGTATAATAGGCTACATATAATATAGCCTACCTGGACTTATCCACTGTATCATCTAATTTAATTACATAGCGCTCAGAAATAGACACTATGTGGACACAGGCCCTTTTAGGCTACACCTTATGATGACCTGCCGCATAATTTAAGCATGTTGCAAACATACACACTCACATGCACCCACATTTGTTAATTGATTAATTAATTTTTCTCCTTTGTGATTTTAGATATCTCAGCACTGGAGACTCATTCACCACCATTGCCAGCAGTTTCCGGTTGGGCATCAGCACTGTAGGGAAGATAGTGAGGGAGACCTGTGACCAAATCTGGCTGCAACTTCAAGAAAAGTACATGCCAGCTCCAACAGAGGATATCTGGAAGTACACGTGTTACGTTCTAGTTCGCTAGGGAGAAGAAGAAGTAACAAAATATTACAGGTGTTTAAGTAATAAAGATATTTATTACGGCAATGACAATTTCAAGTCTTAATGGTAAGATAAAAACAGAATTGGAACTAACAAAGGCTTCTTTCTAAAATAAACAATAAACTCATCCCGAGGATGGTTCTTTAAAACAATAATAACAAAAAGGATTCAAACACAAAGTATCCCTAACAATATCAACTATACACAGAACTAACAAACTAAACATGGTATCACTAACAAAGTATAAACTAACCAAGTATCTCAACAAAGTATCCAAACTAACAAAGTATCAAACTAACAAATATCCACCGCTATGGAGTACAACAAAAGAATGGTGGGAACTGTGTGAGGGAATCACACAGCTCCTGCTGCTTTCATTTCAGTGTCTTTTCTATGGTGTGGCCTCTGATGATTGGCTGGTTTGGAGTTGATCGGCTGGAGTTGATTGGCTGGAGTTGATTGACCACTGCTGGAGTTGATTGGCTGGAGTTGATTGACCACTGCTCGAGTTGATTGGCAATTATCACGGGGGGGTGGATCCCCTGGACTGGACTCATCTCCTATGGCTTTTAAAGAGACATACACAAACACACAGACACAGACAACCAGGCTACTCATAGCCGTCACACTGTATGTCTGGATTCGTGTTCTGTGGCATCTCTTATACAAGAGAAGAACTCTTATGTCTCAGGGATTCCACCCCCTTGGACATTTTTCCTATTTTTCTCACCCGATCTACGGACGTGCTGGATATCCTGATCAGAGGAACCGCAGTCTTCACCCAGGCTGTGAGGTGGGTGAGACGCCAGCGGGGGAAGAGAGCTGGGGCTCTCGCTAGACTGAGAAGACGCGGCTCCCGCACTCCACTCCCAGGAATATTTCTGGCCAACGTGAACTCTTTATGTAATAAAATGGACGAACTCCGGTGCCTGGTAGCGAAAAGCAAGGACTACAACTCTTCAGCAGCTTATGCCATCACAGAGACCTGGCTCTCTGAGGACGTCCCAGACGCAGCAGTACAACTGGAGGGTTTCCAGCTGTACCGAGCCGACAGGGACACACTTTCGTCCGGAAAAGTCTGCGGAGGAGGGGTATGTTTTTTCGTTAACGAGTCCTGGTGTACTGACGTGACAGTGATTATACAACACTGCTCACCTGCTCTAGAACTCATCATCATTAACTGTCGCCCGTTTTACTCGCCCCGTGAGTTCAGCTCTTTTATTCTTGCTTGTGTATACATTCCACCAGACGCTGCTGTCGAAGAGGCACAGAGCGCACTAGCTGAGCATATAATGGAGACTGAACGTTTATATCCGGACAGTGCTGTGATTGTGTTGGGGGATTTTAATAAAGCAAATCTGAGCCGGGCTCTGCCCAAATATCGGCAGCAGGTCAAATGCCCCACTCGGGGGGAGAGGACGCTAGACCACTGCTACTGTACCATCAGGAACGCCTACCACGCTGTTTCCCGAGCTGCGCTGGGCAAATCTGACCACGACATTGTCCATCTGATCCCATCCTACAGGCAGAGACTAAAAGTGTCAAAACCTGTAGTTAAGTCGTTCAGAACATGGAACAGCGAGGCTAAGGAGAAAACCAGCGCCTGGTTAGAGCGGGCTGGCTGTGACGAGGGCTATGTGGAGTGGGCGGGGGCTGAGGCTGGTAACGACTTGGATGCGTGACACTGTGACGTCATTCGTCAGCTACTGCGAGGAAGTGTGTGTTCCAACTCGGACCAGGGTCAGTTATAATAATGACAAACCCTGGTTCACAGCCCAGCTCAGAAGGCTGAGGTTGGAGAAGGAGGATGCCTGGCAGAGGGGTGACAAGAATAGGTTTAGAGACGCCAGGTATAAGTTCGAGGCAGCTGTTAAGCAAGCAAAACATTGCTACTCTGAGAAACTGCAACAACAATTCTCAGATGGCAACGCTGCCTCTGTCTGGAAGGGTCTAAAACAAATCACCAACTATAAACCAAAACCCCCTCAGACCACAGAAAGCACTCTCCTTGCAAATTAACTGAACAAGTTTTACTGCAGATTCGAACTACAGTCTGCCCCCTCTGCTACTGCCCCCCCCCCCCTCTCCCCAACCTCCCCTCCTCCTCCCTTCTCTTTCCTGAGCCCCACCCCCTCTGCCCGCCCACACCTCTCTGTCTCAGAGAGAGAGGTGAACCGCCTGTTCAAGAGACAGAACCCCCGGAAGGCGGCCGGTCCGGATGCTGTCTCACCCTCCATGTTGAAGTTCTGCGCTGACCACCCTGTGTTCAGCAACATCTTCAACTCCTCCCTGGAGTGCTGTCAGGTACCAGCCTGCTTCAAGACCTCCACCATCATCCCTGTCCCCAAAAAGTCGAGGATCACAGGCCTGAATGACTACAGACCCGTTGCCCTGACCTCTGTAGTCATGAAGGTCTTTGAACGCCTCGTCCTTGCCCACCTAAAGTCCATCACAGACCCTCACCTAGACCCCCTGCAGTTCGCATATAGAGCCAACAGGTCCGTGGAGGACGCGGTCAACATGGCTCTACACCATGTCCTGGAACATCTGGACACGGCCGGAACCTACGCCAGAATCCTGTTCGTTGACTTCAGTTCGGCGTTCAACACTATCTTGCCACCCATACTGGAGTGTGGGCTCTCTGCACTGCAGGTGCCTGACTACAACTGCAGGTGGATCACGAACTTTCTGTCCAACAGGACCCAGCAGGTGAAGCTCGGGAAGTCCATCTCTGAGCTGAGGACCATCAGCACCGGTTCCCCGCAGGGCTGCGTCCTGTCTCCCCTCCTGTTTTCCCTCTACACCAACTGCTGTACCTCCAGCCACCAGTCGGTCAAGCTCCTCATGTTCGCGGACGATACCACCCTGGTAGGGCTCATCTCCAGGGGGGATG
Organism: Nansenia antarctica; assembly: GCF_963989245.1. Taxonomy (NCBI): domain Eukaryota; kingdom Metazoa; phylum Chordata; class Actinopteri; order Argentiniformes; family Microstomatidae; genus Nansenia; species Nansenia antarctica. Next base: position 26,019,214 of record NC_137677.1, on the reverse strand, counting down.
AATCTGCTTACAGGAGCGAGATTGACTTGGTGGTCTCCTGGTGCACCCGGAACAACCTAGAGCTGAATGCTCATAAGACAGTGGAGCTGATAGTGGACTTCAGGAGGAACCCACCCCCTCCCTCTCCAATCATACTGGGAGGCACTCCAGTCACCACAGTGGAGTCATGCCGCTTCCTTGGGGTGACAGTCTCTCGGGACTTGAAGTGGGGGCCCAACATCGACGCCCTCACAAAAAAGGCCCAGAAGAGACTGTTTTTCCTGAGGCAGCTCAGAAAATTCCACCTACCAAAGACCACGCTGGTGAACTTCTACACGGCCATCATTGAGTCCATCGTCACCTCCGCCATCATCATCTGGTTCCCCCGCTGCAGCGGCCAAGGACAAGGCCAAGCTGCAGCGGGTGATACGCTCGGCGGAGAGGGTGATTGGCTGCCCTTTGCGCCCCCTTGAGGCCCTGTTTAAAAGTAGGGCTTTGGGGAGGGCCAGGAAGATCATGGCTGACCCCGCACACCCAGGACACGGTCTCTTCGCCCCGCTCCCCTCGGTCTCTTCCCCACAGCTATTCGGCTCCTAAATGCCGTTGCCCCCCCCCCCCTGACCTGACCCCTATCTATCTACCCTCCCTCCACCCCCACCCAGAGAGCTTTGGACTGTCTGGATATGAACACTTGAACACTTGATCTCTGCACTTTATATTTATATTAATTATGACTCTTGCACTATGATGTTGGTTTGCACTGTCTTGTCCTGTCTTGCACCTGTCCTGCTGTAAACCGTGCTCCACTGTCCCAAACCAAATTCCTAACATGTTTACATGTCATGGCAATAAAGTCTTCTGATTCTGATTCTGATTCTGATTCTTCTGTCTTGAGCTCCTCCGTCAGTGTTGTTTATGGTTTCCTGATGCGGTAGAGCTGGGCTCGATGTCTGAGTCTGGGTTGGAGCTCTCTCCTGTAAGAATAGGAACATAGAGGATTAGAAACAACATGAGAACAAGTGCTGCTTCCATAGACTCAGCAGTGCTAGAAGTACTGGAGTCTGCACACGCTGTAGGAACTCAAGATTGTCAGAGACTGTTGATATTACAACCAACTCAAATGAGTACCTAATCAATGTTTCATGATTAAGGATTGTGTTACGGCGTATTTATTATAGGCATTAAAGTCAAACAACATCAGGTGATGGACAGCTGATTCATACGTAGGCAAAACATCATCACATGTTCATGGACAGGCTTATCCTAGCCAGGTATGCAACACTCCAGCATGGTTAAACAGTGTCTTAACCTAGCATGGTATGCAACACTCCAGCATGGTTAAACAGTGTCTTAACCTAGCATGTTATGCAACACTCCAGCATGGTTAAACAGTGTCTTATCCTAGCCAGGTATGCAACACTCCAGCATGGTTAAACAGTGTCTTATCCTAGCCAGGTATGCAACACTCCAGCATGGTTAAACAGTGTCTTATCCTAGCCAGGTATGCAACACTCCAGCATGGTTAAACAGTGTCTTATCCTAGCATGTTATGCAACACTCCAGCATGGTTAAACAGTGTCTTATCCTAGCATGGTATGCAACACTCCAGCATGGTTAAACAGTGTCTTATCCTAGCATGTTATGCAACACTCCAGCATGGTTAAACAGTGTCTTATCCTAGCATGTTATGCAACACTCCAGCATGGTTAAACAGTGTCTTATCCTAGCATGGTATGCAACACTCCAGCATGGTTAAACAGTGTCTTATCCTAGCATGGTATGCAACACTCCAGCATGGTTAAACAGTGTCTTATCCTAGCATGTTATGCAACACTCCAGCATGGTTAAACAGTGTCTTATCCTAGCATGTTATGCAACACTCCAGCATGGTTAAACAGTGTCCCACCCACCACCCTAGAATAGAATAGAATAGATTAGATTAGATTGGAATAGAATAGGTTAGAATAGATTAGATTTATTTATATATGTATTAGATTATTATTCTTTTTCACACCACTGAACAGTATACATATAACACCGTATAACACAGACAACAAACAGACAGTACTACACATGACAGATGAGATGACACAAGTACACACACTCAGCGCGGTCTATTATTTAAGGCAACAATGGCTGCGGGGATCAGGCTTTTGCCAAAGCGAGCCCTTTTGCACCTTAGCGTTCTGTACCTACGCCCGGATGGCAGTGGGGCAGATTGGGTGGGTGGGTGATGTCCTGTTCTATTGTGGTTGGGTTAGGGCGATGCGTGAGATGGCAACAATGTCTTTACACAGCTGGTAAGCCTCAGGTCCCCTACCAGCAGGCTACAGGACAGCTTCTTTCACAGAGCCCCCCCTCCCTCCCCGACCTGGACAGGGTCATACAGATACATTCATCATTCATCATAGCTTTTGCTAGCATATCAGCCCGATAGAGCTCTCAGGTCTTCTGCTAGCATATCAGCCCGATAGAGCTCTCAGGTCTTTAGCTAGCATATCAGCCCGATAGAGCTCTCAGGTCTTCTGCTAGCATATCAGCCTGATAGAGCTCTCAGGTCTTCTGCTAGCATATCAGCCCGATAGAGCTCTCAGGTCTTCTGCTAGCATATCAGCCCGATAGAGCTCGCAGGCCTTCTGACGCTGGTTTTCTGTGTACCACATGTACAAAAGAAGAGATTTGGTGAGGCTGCATTCTCATTTTATGCACCCAGATTGTGGAATGCACTGCCAGTTTACATTAGGGATGCAACCTCAGCAAATATATTCAAGTCAAGACTAAAAACACATCTTTTTAATATTGTGTATAAATGACTAATTAATTAAATTATGATTATATAATGATTGGAGCACTTTGAGCTGCAACGTTTGCATGAAAAGCACTACACAAATAATAATAATAATTACTGCAGCAGTCATGTAAGGTACAGCACCTGGGGTTTGACTTGGCCACTCTCACAATTGAAAGATTCACAAGTTGCTATGGCAGAATGTTCACTAGTTGCTATGGCAGCATGTTCCCTAGTTGCTATGGCAGTATGTTCCCTAGTTGCTATGGCAGCATGTTCCCTAGTTGCTATGGCAGCGTGTTCCCTAATTGCTATGGCAGCGTGTTCCCTAGTTGCTATGGCAGCGTGTTCCCTAGTTGCTATGGCAGTGTGTTCCCTAGTTGCTATGGCAGCGTGTTCCCTAGTTGCTATGGCAGCATGGTCCCTAGTTGCTATGGCAGCATGGTCCCTAGTTGCTATGGCAGTGTGTTCCCTAGTTGCTATGGCAGTGTGTTCCCTAGTTGCTATGGCAGTGTGTTCCCTAGTTGCTATGGCAGCGTGTTCCCTAGTTGCTATGGCAGTGTGTTCCCTAGTTGCTATGGCAGCATGTTCCCTAGTTGCTATGGCAGCATGTTCCCTAGTTGCTATGGCAGCATGTACCCTAGTTGCTATGGCAGCATGTTCCCTAGTTGCTATGACAGTGTATTCCCTAGTTGCTATGGAAGCATGTTCCCTAGTTGCTATGGAAGCGTGTTCCCTAGTTGCTATGGCAGCATGTTCCCTAGTTGCTATGGCAGTGTGTTCCCTAGTTGCTATGGCAGTGTGTTCCCTAGTTGCTATGGCAGTGTGTTCCCTAGTTGCTATGGCAGCATGTTCCCTAGTTGCTATGGCAGTGTGTTCCCTAGTTGCTATGGCAGTATGTTCCCTAGTTGCTATGGCAGCATGTTCCCTAGTTGCTATGGCAGTGTGTTCCCTAGTTGCTATGGAAGCGTGTTCCCTAGTTGCTATGGAAGCGTGTTCCCTAGTTGCTATGGAAGCATGTTCCCTAGTTGCTATGGCAGCGTGTTCCCTAGTTGCTATGGCAGCATGTTCCCTAGTTGCTATGGAAGCGTGTTCCCTAGTTGCTATGGAAGCGTGTTCCCTAGTTGCTATGGCAGCATGTTTGCTGTACGATGAAGCGCCATCCAGTGAGATGAGGAAGCATTTGTACTTGTGATAGAAGTCAAATTAGTCAAATGTATTGATTGTAAGTCGCTTTTGAATAAGGCGTCTGCTAAATGCCAAAAATGTAAAAAAATAAAAAATAAAATAAATAATGGATTGTGTCCCACTCAGAATATAGTAAATCCAGGCACCCCAATAGATGACAAAATGTATCCAACAGATATATCCCACCAAAAAAATAGGCAAGGATGCAAATAGAGACTTTCTGGTAGTTGAGAACAAAATATACACGGGAAACACTGAGCTTAGACCAGTTTATTGCTATACTTCACATCAACAACCAAGTTGGTTCGAACCACAACAGAAATCACAGATATGTAGGGGAACACTCTTTCTATGCCGTCATTCCATTTTTATTTTTATTTTAGATCATTACGGTCATCCCATCGCAATGGACCTATCGCTGAGCCACGCCCCCTTTTAAAACTTCACAGAGCCCCCCCCCCGACCTGGACAGGGTCATACAGATACATTCATCATTCATCATAGCTTTTGCTAGCATATCAGCCCGATAGAGCTCTCAGGTCTTCTGCTAGCATATCAGCCCGATAGAGCTCTCAAGTCTTTAGCTAGCATATCAGCCCGATAGAGCTCTCAGGTCTTCTGCTAGCATATCAGCCTGATAGAGCTCTCAGGTCTTCGGCTAGCATATCAGCCCGATAGAGCTCTCAGGTCTTCTGCTAACATATCAGCCCGATAGAGCTCGCAGGCCTTCTGACGCTGGTTTTCTGTGTACCACATGTACAAAAGAAGAGATTTGGTGAGGCTGCATTCTCATTTTATGCACCCAGATTGTGGAATGCACTGCCAGTTTACATTAGGGATGCAACCTCAGCAAATATATTCAAGTCAAGACTAAAAACACATCTTTTTAATATTGTGTATAAATGACTAATTAATTAAATTATGATTATATAATGATTGGAGCACTTTGAGCTGCAACGTTTGCATGAAAAGCACTACACAAATAATAATAATAATTACTGCAGCAGTCATGTAAGGTACAGCACCTGGGGTTTGACTTGGCCACTCTCACACTTGAAAGATTCACAAGTTGCTATGGCAGAATGTTCACTAGTTGCTATGGCAGCATGTTCCCTAGTTGCTATGGCAGTATGTTCCCTAGTTGCTATGGCAGCATGTTCCCTAGTTGCTATGGCAGCGTGTTCCCTAGTTGCTATGGCAGCGTGTTCCCTAGTTGCTATGGCAGCGTGTTCCCTAGTTGCTATGGCAGTGTGTTTCCTAGTTGCTATGGCAGCGTGTTCCCTAGTTGCTATGGCAGCATGGTCCCTAGTTGCTATGGCAGCATGGTCCCTAGTTGCTATGGCAGTGTGTTCCCTAGTTGCTATGGCAGTGTGTTCCCTAGTTGCTATGGCAGTGTGTTCCCTAGTTGCTATGGCAGCGTGTTCCCTAGTTGCTATGGCAGTGTGTTCCCTAGTTGCTATGGCAGCGTGTTCCCTAGTTGCTATGGCAGCATGTTCCCTAGTTGCTATGGCAGCATGTTCCCTAGTTGCTATGGCAGCATGTACCCTAGTTGCTATGGCAGCATGTTCCCTAGTTGCTATGGCAGTGTATTCCCTAGTTGCTATGGAAGCATGTTCCCTAGTTGCTATGGAAGCGTGTTCCCTAGTTGCTATGGCAGCATGTTCCCTAGTTGCTATGGCAGTGTGTTCCCTAGTTGCTATGGCAGTGTGTTCCCTAGTTGCTATGGCAGTGTGTTCCCTAGTTGCTATGGCAGCATGTTCCCTAGTTGCTATGGCAGTGTGTTCACTAGTTGCTATGGCAGTTATATTCCCTAGTTGCTATGGCAGCATGTTCCCTAGTTGCTATGGCAGCATGTTCCCTAGTTGCTATGGCAGTGTGTTCCCTAGTTGCTATGGCAGTGTGTTCCCTAGTTGCTAAGGAAGCGTGTTCCCTAGTTGCTATGGAAGCGTGTTCCCTAGTTGCTATGGCAGCGTGTTCCCTAGTTGCTATGGCAGCATGTTCCCTAGTTGCTATGGAAGCGTGTTCCCTAGTTGCTATGGAAGCGTGTTCCCTAGTTGCTATGGCAGCATGTTTGCTGTACGATGAAGCGCCATCCAGTGAGATGAGGAAGCATTTGTACTTGTGATAGAAGTCAAATTAGTCAAATGTATTGATTGTTAGTCGCTTTTGAATAAGGCGTCTGCTAAATGCCAAAAATGTAAAAAAATAAAAAATAAAATAAATAATGGATTGTGTCCCACTCAGAATATAGTAAATCCAGGCACCCCAATAGATTAGAAAATGTATCCAACAGATATATCCCACCAAAAAAATAGGCAAGGATGCAAATAGAGACTTTCTGGTAGTTGAGAACAAAATATACACGGGAAACACTGAGCTTAGACCAGTTTATTGCTATACTTCACAGCAACAAACAAGTTGGTTCGAACCACAACAGAAATCACAGATATGTAGGGGAACACTCTTTCTATGCCGTCATTCCATTTTTATTTTTATTTTAGATCATTACAGTCATCCCATCGCAATGGACCTATCGCTGAGCCACGCCCCCTTTTAAAACTCAGACAAACAAACAACGCTTCACTGACAGTGACTGACTGAATGTGACTGAATGACATTCAATGACTTACAATGGCGGGAGTTGGCAAATTTCTGATTTACCACGGCAAGTAATAGACATGTTTTTTAAAGAGTCTAGAAGCGAGTCTTATAATTTAGTTTTCCTACTACACGCTTGATTCCCTCTAACCAACATATGGAATTGGTAAATATAAACATGTTAAGTCAGATAAAAAAATAAAGATTGAATAAAGATTTCATGGTAAAAAAAAATATATATATATATAGTTGCACCAGGGATTCACATACTTTCAAGCATCACTGTATATTTCCACGACTGACAGTGATGTGGGGAATGGCCCCCGATTGGTAGAATTTGACGTAAAAAGAGAATCCTCTCTGCCCCCTGTTGGACAGACGAACACATTGCAGCTAAAATGGTAGTTGGTGATGATCACCAGGGGGCTTGCTAGGGAGGAGCCTGAAGGTAGAGGGAGTTCTGTTGGCTGTCTGGAGTATCTGGGGGAGATGAGTAGACCAAGACAGACTGACAGGCCTCAGTATCCAGAATAGATACACAATAGTCATCTGTCCATACAATTTTTTTTACATACAGTAGATGATGGTGCAGCCAGCAGACCTCCTTTAGGGCTCCTGCCTCGTTGAAACTCCTCCCAAAACTCGGAGCAGTCGTATTGACTAGTGTGTGCAGTATGTATTCTCTGGTGCACATTTAGGGATTGTGCCCAACTGAAACTCTTCCCACACTGGGAGCAGTGATATGGCTTCTCTCCTGTGCGTGTTATCTCATGCTTCTTTAGGGATCCTGAAGCAGTGAAACTCTTCCCACACTGGGAGCAGTGATATGGCTTCTCTCCTGTGCGTGTTATCTCATGCTTCTTTAGGGATCCTGGGAGCAGTGAAACTCTTGTCACACTGGGAGCAGTGGTATGGCTTCTCTCCTGTGTGTATTCTCTCATGCTTCTTTAGGGATCCTGGGAGCAGTGAAACTCTTCCCACACTGAAGGCAGTGATATGGCCTCTCTCCTCTGTGCATTCTCTGATGCTTGTGAAGGGTACCTCCAGTAGTGAAACTCTTCTCACACTGGGAGCAGTGATGGCTTGTGTCCTGTGTGTATTCTCTGGTGACTCTTTAGGTGTCCTGCCTCACTGAAACTCTGCCCACACTGGGAGCAAAGATATGGCTTCTCTCCTGTGTGTGTTCTCTGATGCCTCTTTAAGGAATCTGTCCTGTTGAAAGTCTTCCCACACTGGGAGCAGTGATATGGCTTCTCACCTGTGTGTATCATCTGATGGTTCTTTAGGTCTCCTGCCTGGGTGAAATTTTTCCCACACTGGGAGCAGTGATATGGCCTCTCTCCTGTGTGTATTCTCTCATGCACCTTTAGAGATCCTGACACGGTCAAACTCTTCCCACACTGGGAGCAGTAGAATGGCCTCTCCCCTGTGTGAATTCTTCATGTTTCTTTAGATCTTCTAGTTGACTGAAACTCTTCCCACACTGGGAGCAGCAGAACGGCTTCACTCCTGTGTGTATTCTCTGATGTATTTTTAGTTCTCTAAGTCGACTGAAACTCTTCTCACACTGGGAGCAGTGGTATGGCCTCTCTCCTGTGTGTATTCTCTGATGACTATTTCGGTGTCCTAGTTCAGCGTTTCTCAACCTTTTTTCAGTCATGGCACCCTTCAAAAGTCGATAAAATCTCAAGGCACCCCAGTCTAAAATATAGCTATTCAAAAACGACACTGCATCACCCAGACAGCCACACACACACACACACACACACACACACACACACACACACACGCACACACACACACACACACACACACACACACACACACACACACACTCTCTCAGCGGCTATTGATACAAATAAAAGTTGTATTATTATTATTATTATTGAGAGAGAGAGAGGAGGGAGTGAAAAAGGCAAGTGTGCATCAAAGGCATCAGGCACGTAACCGTGCTGTATAAACATGACACAGTGACCGAACAAACTATGGAACACATTCATTTTCATATTCCCACATTTGATTGGAAACACCTATCCAGTCCATTCAACGTAAACACCGGGGATGCAGAGTTATTAAGCCAGAAAATGCGTCTCTCTCTCTCCCGCTGCGCGCATCCTTGTCTGGATGTATTAAATTCATTGCATGAAAACGAAACCGTGCGTTATTTCCTGAACTTTCCAACCCTGCTTAGCTTCCGAAGTCGGACGAGAGAATAATGTCACCGATCATCCATATAGATATAGAAAAACCACCTCCACACGCTGCCGGCGAGCGAGACTGCCCTGCCCGATCGTACCCTTTTTCGGGAGTGGGGAACATAGGATAGGACCCTTTTACATGTCATTGATTTGCCTTCCAATTGTACAGTCAGACAGCAGGACCTTTGCTATCTCTTTTGCAGCTTGTGGGCCTAGCCTGTTATTAACTATTGCTGTGCATGCTGGCAATATTACGGACTTGGCTATAGTGTGTGGCTTCTTCGCCTTAGCAATAACTTCGGCTACGAGGTAGCCTCCAACGCTTTATCAGAAACTTTGGCGCACTTCATCATTACCTGTTCTGGACGGCTATGGTGACTTTTCATCCGAACAAAATATTCAGCATCCTTGCTAGCTTGTGATGGATGATCTGTTGTCAGTTTGTCATGTTCCATGATTCTGCTTGTTTGCTTGTTCATTGCTCTCGAAAATGTCTTTGCGCGGTAAATGAAAAAACAATGCAGGCTAATTGCAGACACACTGACCTTACGCTGAACCCGGTATTGACATTGTGACATGGGAAAGGGGCGCGCGAGACAGATTTTGATGATGTATTGCATTTATTTATTTATAGATTTATTCATTCATTCATATGAACGTCAGAATATAGAATTATTTGACGGCACCCCTGAAGACGCCAGGCGGCGCCCCAGTGTGCCGCGGCACCACGGTTGAGAAACGCTGTCCTAGTTCACTGAAACTCTTTCCACACTGGGAGCAGTGGTACGGCTTATCCTCTGTGTGTACTCTTTCATGTCTCTTTAGGTCAGGGTTAGGGTGGTGATTCTTAAGTCTTGAGCTCCTCCGTCTGTGTTGTTTATGGTTTCCTGATGTGGTGGAGCTGGGCTCGCTGTCTGAGCCTGGGTTGGAGCTCTCTCCTGTAATAGCAACATATACAGGATTAGAAACAATTAGATTAGATTAAATGTTAGTTTGTCATTGCTGAGTACAAGTACCAGACAACGAAATGCAGTTTAGCATCTAACAAGAAATGATATAAAAACATGACAGTGATAGGTACAGTATGGCGAGTACAGTAGTTAGAGGCATATATACAGTTATGAGCTATGTACAGTATGGCATGTACAGATGTATAGATCAGAATAGATTCAATTTAATTGTCATGGCAAAGTACAAGTACTATACAACAAAATGCAGTTTAGCATCCAACCAAAAGTGCAAATAGTGATATAAGGGCATGATATAAATAGAACAAGAATGGTAGTGATGAATAACTATGCAATATACAGTATGTGCAGACGTAATATTATTAAATAATATAATTAATATATAATAATAATTATAATAATATATATAATTATAATATATAATATAATTGTTATACAGTTATAAGATATGTACAGTGAGGTAGCTTCTGTACAGTATCTAATAGAATAGAATTGAATTGAATTGAATTGAATTGAAAACCTTTATTGTCCCCAATGGGGAAATTTTGTTGTCAAACAGCTTAGTTAGGGCAGACAGAAAACATTCAATAAAATACATAAAACAGTGCAGGCTCAATAAGTAAAAAGTTCCAAGTTCCAAAGTTCCAGCTCCAGGTCTCCCCCACCCTGCAGGGCCTGGTTGTAGAGTCGGAGTGCAGCTGGAACAAAGGACTGTCCAAATCTTTTTGTACTTTGACGGGGGAGAACAAATCTGTGGCTGAACTTGCTCCTCATCCCCGCCAGCTCGCAGTACATCGGGTGGGAGGGATTGGCCAGCATGGCCGCCAGTTTTTTCCCCATCCTCTCTTCTGCCACCACCTCTAGGCTGTCCAGCCCGGTCCCCACCACAGAGCTGGCCTTCTTCACCAGTTTGTTTAGCTTCGCAGCATCCCTGGCACAGATGTTTCCACCCCAGCAGGCCACGGCGAAGAACAGAACGCTGGCAACCACCGACTGATAAAACATTCGCAGCAGCTTGTTGCAGACACCTCAGCCTTCTCAGGAAAAACAGTCTGCTCTGCCCTTTCCTGAGAAGAGCCTCGGTGTTGTCAGTCCAGTCCAGTTTGTTATTAATTTGTACTCCCAGGTACCTGTAGGAGTCCACCCTCTCGACTTCCACCCCCTTGATGGTGATGGGGGCTGGGGTCCTTCTCTTCCTCCTAAAATCCACCACCAACTCCTTTGTTTTGCTGGTGTTAAGCAAAAGGTAGTTGGTGTCGCACCACTGCACAAAGCTCTCCACCAGGGCCCTGTACTCCTCATCCCTGTCGTCTGTGATGTAACCGACGATAGAGGAGTCATCAGAAAACTTCTGCAGGTGGCACTGGTCGGAGCTAAACTGGAAGTCGGAGGTATAGAGGGTGAAGAGAAAGGGTGACAGAACAGTTCCCTGGGGGGCACCGGTGTTGCACACCACCACCTCAGACTGACAGCCCTGCAGTCTCACATACTGACGTCTGTCTGTGAGGTAGTTGTGGATCCAAGCCGTCAGGGAGTCCTCCACACACATCACTGCTAGTTTGTCAGCCAGCAGTGATGGCTTGATAGTGTTAAATGCACTGGAGAAGTCGAAGAACATGGTCCTCACCATGCTCTGTGGCCTCTCCAGGTGTGTGTAGGCCCTGTGCAGCATGTAAATGATGGCATCCTCCACCCCAATGCTCTCCTGGTATGCAAACTGCCGGGGGTCCAGGAAGTCCTTCACCTGGGGCTTGAGGTGTTGCAGCACTAGCCTCTCCAGGATCTTCATGACCTGTGGTGTCAGGGCGACAGGTCTGTAGTCGTTTGGGGTGCTGGGCCGTCCCTTCTTTGGCACTGGGACGATGCAAGAGGTCTTCCAGAGCTGTGGCACCCTCCTCAGTCTTAGAGATAGACTGAAGAGATGTTGGAATGTGTCCGCCAGCTCTCCAGCACACACCTTCAGAACCCTGGGGTTGATGTTGTCTGGACCTCTGGACTTGTTCACATTCACCCTGGAGAGCTGCCTTCTCACCTGCTCAGATGTTATAAAGCTGTGAGTACGGGTGTCTCCAGGTGTGAAGCATGCTCCCTGGCTCCTGGTGTTGGTAAGGGGAGGCAATTGCTGCTGGGGTGTGAGGGGGTCAGGGGGAGTGGGGGCTACTGTTGCCAGGGGTGCGGTACATTGGAGAGGGGAGGAGAGGGTCGGGGGCTGTGGGGGGTGACAGGGGGATGGTTGGTCAAACCTGTTAAAGAAGCAGTTCAGGTCATCCGCCTGCTCTCGGGTCCCCTCCACCACAGTATGTGGCTGCTTGTGGCCCGTGATCTTCTTGAAACCCTTCCACACCTCCTTGGAGCTGTGGGCCACTAGCCCGCCCTCTAATTTCCTCCTGTATTCCTCTTTGGCTGCTCTCAGCTCCTTCTTCACCTCCTTCTGAGCGGCCCTGGCTCCCTCAGTGTCCCCTGCCTTAAACAGCCTCCTCTTCCTTTTGAGAAGGTTCTTGATGTTCCCATTTATCCACGGCTTGTTGTTAGGAAAGCACCGTACCTTTTTAATGGGGACGATGCTCTCCTCGCAGAACTTGATATAGTCTGTGACACAGTCTAGCAGACCATCTATGTCTTTCCCGTGGACTCTCTGGAACATCCCCCAGTCGGTTGTTTCAAAACACGCCCTCAGCTCCTCCTCCACGTCTTCTGACCATTGCTGGACAGTCCTGGTGGTGATAGGCAGCCTTTTTATGATAGGGGTGTATGTTGGTTCCATCCAGACCATGTTGTGATCGGATGCCCCTAGTGGCTGGAGGGCAGAGGATGTGTAAGCTCCCTTCACATTGGCATATAGGGGTGTAAACGGATCGCCCCCCACGGTTCGGCACGCATGTGTACCGCGGATCACGTGCAAAATGGAACTAAGTAATAATATTACTTAATATTAGTTAATATCCCTTGTAAATCACAATGTAGAGTTGCCATGAAAAGATAGACGCGACAGTTGCGTGCTTTCTTTTACTCTAAAGCGCAATGATAGGTTGATAAAAAAAGAAAAAATCCAGAACAACAAGGCTGCGTTCGTAAATTCGCTCTGGAATCTGATCAGCATTCATGGAACGCCTCTTGTCCAATCAAATTACTTGGTCCCTTTATGACGTCGGACCCAGTGTGCTCTCCGGCGCTCTCAGAGCAAATTTACGAACGCAGCCCAAGTGTATCATGGCGAGTGCTGCTAATGTTGACGACAGAGAAGAACTCAAAATGCCTCCCTCGTCATTTAAATCCCATGTATGGGAGCACTTTGGCTTCTCTGTCAATTATAACAATGACGAACAGTGTCATTGGAGGTGTGGTCGATAAAAAAGTTACGGTGTTTAAGCGTTGTGCAACGAGAAAGTCGTACGAGCATGGCCACACATTTGCCGCGACATCACCCTGGTGTGTTGACGGGAGGCACGAAAAAGGCAGCTTGACAACTTCTGATAATGTAGCCAATTTTTTCATACCATGTTTAAAGTAAGGCTTCACTTTATTATTTAGTTAAAAGTGGTATAAAACATGTTTATTTGTCTGCTTTAAAGAGCCCAGTGATTCACTGCTGCAACCAGGTGCCTCCTCCCTCTCACCTACTGCATCATTTAAGTTGAATGTGTGTTTCTGTTTAATATGTAGCCTAATGTTTGAGTGTAGAATATGTTATGTATGTATATATATATATACACACACACACATATATATATATATATATATATATACCAGTTTTGACATCTTGAATGTTGTTGGGTTTTACACAGTAAAAGTGGTGTTTTTACAGAATTCGAGGTAATTTAGCTTTTTATTTTTATTTTTATGTTTTGTGTTGATCCGGAAAATGATCCGATCCGTGACTCAAAAACCGTGACACGATCCGATCCGTGAGTTAGGTGATCCGTTACACCCCTAGTGTGCATGTATGTGCATATGTACCCTATGTGCATATTGTTGTGTGTGTGAATGTGCGTGTGTATAATGTGTGTCTGTCAGCAAGGGTGCATATGTGCGATGCAGCGTGTCTCTCTTTCTCACCCTCTCATCCTACTTGTCAGCGTTCATGTGTTTGCGAAATTATATCCTGCCTGGCTAGCTGCCCATGCATTGACTGAATGAAGCCAGAAACACCCTAAAATGCCCAGTTGTGAGACCCCCTGGACTTGACAGCCATGTTGCTGGACTAATTCAGTCGTCAGAACCTGGACAGTGTGACATGAAGGTTTGTATTCTGTGGGAATGATCACACAATACAGACTAGTGTGTGACACACTTGACAAACTTCAACCTTTTCGCTGCTCGGCTCCTCTCTTTTTGATAAGCTGATGTGGAGATGCTCTTGAAAGACTGCCCTCTATCTGTGAAGAAGTGGAACTATGCCAGCAGGGGCATTTCTTTTGACTAAGTTATTTTTGTCAAAACAGAATGCATGCTTGAGCCAGAGAGACCCGATCGCTCTCTCCAACCATTTGCTTGACCAAGACCTTTACCTTTGGACTTATGTATTTAACTCATGCATCCAATGATTGATTTGTTGATGGATCATATCTGCTATTTATTCCTATGTGTTTATTAAATAGAAAATTATCCTACTGTTATTTGTTTGTTTGTGTCATGTGTGGTGACTGTTTTACTGTTGAGAAGATCTATGTAGTTCTGTGTTGGTTATGCTGTCGCTCTCAAATCTATCCTTGTAATTGTGTGTCTTTCCCAAACTGATGCCTGTAATGTGTTAGAAATATAACCAATCGGCCTTCTGGGTTTACATAAGATTTAACATATGGTGACCAGGTCTTGAAAATGATTAAGTACACAACATGGATCGATTGGAGGTAAATGCAGTGCAATCCATACATGTGTGTGTTTGTGAGAGAGAGTGTGAGTGTGAGTGTGAGAGAAAAAGAGAGAGATCAGTGATTATTTTGTGCTGTAATTACATGTTTATCCCTCTCTTGGTGTCTATCGGTTATGTTGAAATAATTGTATGTGTCTCCAGTCTTGCATTGCCAAAATTCCAAGGTGAGAAGAAAGACTGGGGTGTGAGGTTAGTAGGCCTATGTCACTAACCGATTGAGAAAAATAGAAATGAGAAGCATATGAGAGCAAAGTGTCTGTAACACAAAGATAAAACCATTACCAAACTCTTTCTGTTAGAGTTATTATTTCTTATTGATGGAATTACAATTACTATTGATAATGTAACGTAATCGTTTACAATTTGGCCAAGTTACACGAAAGTATAACCCCACTGATGAAAGCCTGATAATCAGCGGACAGAACAATCTGAATAAATGTAAGCAAGTGGTACACCTCATTACGACACTTTGTCTGGGACAGATAAATACAGAGACTGGAGAGAGCAACAGCTTCTGTGTTCTGTTGTACAGTGCAAATGCTATGAATAAAAGTTTGACATAATATGATGTGTTCTTTTTGTAAGACATGGTGAGTTTTCTGATGGAGTGAGGGAGGGAAGGAAGGCAATATGAAGGGGTGGGTTGGTGATATGTGTGCTTGTGCAAGCAAGAGCGGATGAGCAGACATAATTATGTCACCTCCCTGTCATCAGAACGACCCTTTTGGGTAAAATCGAGCATGGAAAAGTGCCGGGGCCAAATTGGAAAAACTAGTGTGTCACCATGGCTAAAAGCTGCTGCGTCGTATTTAGCACGTCAAACAATAAAACAAATCCCAGTTTATGATTTTCTTTAGTTCCCCAAAGAGCGAAGAACAGTAGGCCTACAAGAAGAGATCTGTCGCTTCATGCCATCCACAGAGAGGATGAAAATGGTCAACTGTGGGACCCTTCAGTGCTGAGACCAAAGGGGCAGTTCTCCAGTGGCAGACAACATTTCAAGGGACTGTTGTTGTTGATGTTCTTCTTTTGCCTTCAGTTTTTTCCCGACTCAGCTTTTGATTTTTGCTTTGTCTGTGTAGAATGTAATGTCTTTATTCCAGACAGATGCCTCTAAATTAAACAAGGAGTGCTCTGACATGGGAACAACAACTTTCTCACATTCTAGAATAAAATAGAATACAAACACTTTATTTTATTTTATTTTTATTTGTTTTTACCTTTATTTAACCAGGCAAGAACCAGGCAGGCAAGAACAAATTCTTATTTTATTTTTTACTTACTTATTTTATTTTTTTTACTTACTTTTTCACCAAATAGGAAGAGCATTTATTTTCTTCTGAAAACGATTTAGCATGAAAATAATGAACAGCAAGCTATAGCCAAAACTAGTGCCGGAGGGGGCAAGTGAGCTAGTCACATTGGACAGACTACCAAAACAGCAAAAATAAAGTGTATTAACGACAGAAAAAGGGATACAGGTCATAAATACATTACACCTGGAGATTCAATAAGGTAGTTGTAGGCCTAAGTCAGCTTAAGACACCTCAGACTCAACCCATATTTCTTTAAATTAACTAACCCGTTTCTATACAACGACAACGATGGTTGATCGGCAACGACGTTACATAATCGTTTGCCTGACTGGCCGATTTGGACTCAAAGCAACACTGTATTCTTATGTTATGCATTATTATAGCATAGAGTACAGCACAGTGTTTTATTAGTATAGTATAGTATAGTGGATAGTGTATATAGCCTTTATTTATGTAAACCAGCTCTTTTTCCCTTCTTGTTTTTAGTCTTTTTTTCCTAGCACCAGGGGAGACCCCCCTCCTAAATTTCGTTGTATGGTACCTGTACTGTATTAATGACAATAAAGACCATTCATTCATTCATTCATTGTTATGCGGAATTTGAATGTACTGCCAGTCAAACTAAGGGGGACAGTCTTCACCTAAAAGGGGGCGGGGCATGCAAGGGCAAAATACCCGGATGACGCTACTCTCATTAATGATATGATTGGACCACACAAAGTGTGGGCGTATCCATTCACCCTCGCTTACTGATATGATTGGACTACACAAAGTGTGGGCGTATCCGTTCACCAGCAGGGTAATGGGTCTGCGTAGTCAACGAAGGGCATTTCAGTTCAGCGGATCTTTTAAGACATCGCCTCACACCAGGTACAATGAACGGGCTAGACGAAGAACAAATTGGTCCACAGACGTTCCTTTATGGTGAGAAACTATTGTTGATGCCTGTTAGTGATCATGTTGTCTTCAAACATTTGGTTCACATGCGTGATACAATTATATACCTTGTTCGCTGAGAGTAGTAACCTTGAATGGCTATTCCAGTCACAATGATGTGATGCTCGGACGTTCAGGAGTTAATTCTACTCATGTTTAAAATGAACGTTTTCTAACTTAAATTATTTGAGTGTCAGGCTTTTCCTGTGTTAGCTTAGTTAGCCCATGGCGTGCGTGTCGACACGTGCTTTAAGATGGCGCACTTAGAGGGGAAGGCCACTCACTGAAATGTGTCTGCTATATGCAGGACAGGTCGATTGTGTAAACCGAAGTGAACAGGAGTTGTCTCTTTCCATACACTGATGTTAAGTATAGGACTAATAAATAATAATTGCACCCAGTCACTTCTTAATCCCAGCATCATGTTTTCTGATCGCGGAAGTCTCTGGTACATGCGTCGCACACTTTCACAGTTGGCTCGGCGATTGTATATTGGACCTTAAGCCCAAACAAAAAGCCATCTAACGTACTTACCTAGTTAGGAAGACTGTGTCTAACAACCCTGTATCATTTTTAATCGAATACGTGCATCAAATATTATGACTATAGGAATTCCGCATGTTACGAGCAGTGATGCCGGCAACACGTTACTCTAATCTGAATACTTTTCCCAGTAACGAGTATTCTAACGCGATACTATTTCCAAATCAGTAATCGGATTAAAGTTACTTATTCAAGTGGCTGTGCGTTACTATTGCGTTACTACCTCATAACTTAGGCTAAATGCAGTATTTCTTTGTAATGTTCGATAGTAAACAAACATTTCTCGCGTCTTGGGGAGTGACGTCAGTGCTCACGTTTTCAACACGAGGTTACTATGGAAGGCCATGCCCGCAAAAAACGGCTCTCGACTGTCGCGAGATTGCAGCAGAATCGCTCACGTGTATCACCACGCTGATTGCACAGTGTAAACAGAAGCGTAGCCTACACAATGGAGCGAGAACAGAGATATGCGTTAAATAGCTGGAAATATAAGGATTATTTTGAGTTTGTGTCAGCAAAGGATGACAAGAACATAAATGTTGATCATTGATAAACTCAGACTCACCCAGTTTAGGATTAGGATTATATTAGGATCATATCTGAATGGTCAGGGTAGGTTTTAGGTTTTGTGAAACCACTCCTTGCTAGTTACTGTTAAATAAAGATTATATTTATTTTATTGTTTAAAAACAAGTATTTATGTTGGGTGAGGCAAAGAAAGACTCTTTATTTTGTTGTTTTAAGTTATTGTTTAAAGTTTAATTATGTAATTTAAGTTACTGTTAAAATAATGTGAGTTTTGGCAAAACCAGTTTTCATTTTTATGTTGCGGGGGGGGGGGGGGGGGGGTCGGGTGCCTAGGCAGCTGCCAATAGTAACTAAAAAAGTAACTAGTAATCTAACTTAGTTACTTTTAAAATCAAGTAATCAGTAAAGTAACTAGATTACTTTTTAAAGGAGTAATCAGTAATCAGTAATCAGAATACTTTTTCAAAGTAACTGTGGCAACACTGGTTACGAGTGTCACCACGTGGGTTGACCCACATGTGCCGCCGTCACCCCCAGGTGACCCCCCCTTACCAATTTGAGGAGTTTGACGTTTGATGTCGTTGATGTCTGAATACTTTTTTTGATTGACCTTTTCGACATCAACAGGGTGCGAATTGAAGTCTGGGAAGGATGTTGTCTTCAACCCAGAGGACGATGAGTTTGAGCACCAGCTGGATTTGAAGATGGTAAGATGTAGATAGTACTCATCAGTTTTTAATATATATTTTATTTAGCACCTCTACCTCTGCCTTTTCTCTTCTGTACGTTTACACATCGATTCTGAGCAATGACACCCAACTTGATCACCTCTCCGGGAGTCTGAGTGCAGTGTTTCCTCCAGGAATTTTTCCATTGGTGGCGGATAGGTCGCTGCGCGCGCGATTTTTTTCGCGTGCACGCGCATGGAACGCGCACGCGCGCTCAAAACAACAAACTAATTTCAAACTAGAGGGAGGATGGCAAAAAAAAAAAAAAAGCTACAAAAATCTTCCCAGAACCTCATTTGCACGACCAGCTGTCGCTGTAGGACACGTTCGATTGCAAAATTAATTTATCCTTTATGTTCCCAGTTGAGGGCGTGTAGTTGTCGTTAGTTGGCCTGCTTTTATTTAGTTATGCGTACGTTTGAGTTAGTCATCTCTAGGATTGTTGTTTGATATTAGCCTATACTTTCTCTTATCTGCATTTGGAGCAACTGTACAAGACCCAACAACACAACTCTGATACAGGACTAATGTTACCTAGCTGCTTTAGCTAACCCAACCCTGCTACAAGACCCAACAACACACCTCTGATACAGGACTAATGTTACCTAGCTGCTATAGCTAACCCTGCTACAAGACCCAACAACACAACTCTGATACAGGACTAATGTTACCTAGCTGCTATAGCTAACCCTGCTACAAGACCCAACAACAAAACTCTGATACAGGACTAATGTTACCTAGCTGCTATAGCTAACCCTGCTACAAGACCCAACAACACAACTCTGATACAGGACTAATGTTACCTAGCTGCTATAGCTAACCCTGCTACAAGACCCAACAACACAACTCTGATACAGGACTAATGTTACCTAGCTGCTGTAGCTAACCCAACCCTGCTACAAGACCCAACAACACAACTCTGATACAGGACTAATGTTACCTAGCTGCTATAGCTAACCCAACCCTGCTACAAGACCCAACAACACAACTCTGATACAGGACTAATGTTACCTAGCTGCTATAGCTAACCCTGCTACAAGACCCAACAACACAACTCTGATACAGGGCTAATGTTACCTAGCTGCTATAGACCCATTTGTACTAAACAACTACAACGTTGTATTGGGCATTTTTTTTTCCGAACTAATCCACAGACAGCAGTCTTATTAACGGCCCGTGTGGAGGCGACCCAGCACAGTGGGGATATACACTATCAAGCCAAGCTCTACTGTCAATATTTGTGTGTGTGTCAGGGTTTCCGTTAACCGGTAATTACCGGTCTTTGTCCGGTAAAATTATTTGAAGTCCGACAAATTGAAAACTCGTCGGACATAAATGTCCGGTGAAAATAATTCCCTCTAACCATTTTCAGCTGAGCACCAAACACACACACACACCACACTGCCCGAGAGAGAAGGACCCGCCCCCTTTAGTTAGCCTATAGCCTATAGGCTAACTAAAGGGGGCGGGTCCTTCTCTCTCGGGCAGTGTGGTGTGTGTGTTTGGTGCTCAGCTGAAAATGGTGTCCCGAAGCGGAGCGCTTTAACT
Organism: Nansenia antarctica; assembly: GCF_963989245.1. Taxonomy (NCBI): domain Eukaryota; kingdom Metazoa; phylum Chordata; class Actinopteri; order Argentiniformes; family Microstomatidae; genus Nansenia; species Nansenia antarctica. The sequence goes on along the minus strand of NC_137677.1, from coordinate 25,999,023 downwards.
TTATCGCACAATAACAAGGATAACAAACGAAACGGACAACATTTACACTAAGATGGAGACCAACTTCAGCGATATGATCTAACAGCCGGTCTTCAGGACGACATACAGACCCGTATGAGCTTACAGGGCTATCCCCTATCTATCTGAGAAAAGGCATAGCCTAGGCTGTAACATCGAACGGAAATTAGCCTATACGCATTGCAAGTTAATTTAAAGCCTATTTATTTTCAAAGAGTTTTATTCTATTTTATTTTATCTGATAAAAGGCATATGAACGGAAATTAGGCTAGCCGTGTCACGCCAGAAGCCTACATGCTTGCACTGTTTCTGTTCAATAAAATGTTATACATCTAGACATTGTGGTATTTCTTTATATACGTATCCCAGACTGCCTATCAATTGTTTCTCAATAAACAGTTATGTTCTCCCCATTGTCATACTCCCGAGCTAAACGAAATGCCTTCCCAACCAGCGAGACCTGGTTATAGAAATGACGTTGTTTTATTGATTTTAAAAAAAAAAGGGTAAAACTGGAAAGAGAAAATAGAAAACTCACATTAATCCCAAACAATTTAACAAACTTCAGTTAACGTAATGTGGAGTCCGTTCATTGATCGATGCTGTCTGTTCAGTTCCCAGTGAGGCGCCCGTTCAGCGCTGGACCCGTTCAGCGCTGGATTTGACGCATGGCATAGCGCGCATGCGTCAAATCATGTTATATTATTATATATTATATAGCTCGCATCTAATCGTATCGGATGAGAAATAGACATTAAATGGCATATATAGGCCGCTACACAACAGTAATCACCGCGACAAACAGCTATATTAGATTTGAGAAAAAAAAATATGATTTTGATTTTATGTTTTTTTATTATATTTTAATATGATGACCGGAATATATCACGTTTGTCCGGTAAATCGAATTCTTCCCGGACACGATGTCCGACGGCAAATTTTTCTAACGGAAACCCTGGTGTGTGTGTGTGTTTTTTACTTTGAACGCAATTTCAATTGCAATGTCCCACCTACATCTCCTCTGTGGAAAACTCTAATCCCGACGCAGCAGTTATTGTGCTCGGCGATTTTAATCACACCAACAGAACTTCCCAATTACAAACAACAGGTGTCATGCCCCAGCAGAGGAGCTAACATACTAGACCACTGCTACGTTACTATCAACGAGGCTTACCGTTCGTTCCCGAGGGCACCGCTGGGAAGGTCCGACCATGCCATGCTGCTCCTCGTCCCGAAATATATAGAGAAACTTAAATCCTGCAATACGACACCCAGCCATGCAGTTTCGTATCGCTCATAGCCACTGCTAGCTTCAGCAATGTTTGAAGTGTCTGGGACATCTTTTTTCGTGAAAAATCCATCCATCTGTCGCTGTTTTCGTTTAATTTTTCGAAGTTATTTAACGTGATATCTTATTTGTGCACCTAGCTAGCTATATCAGCTTTTTGTATCTTTTAGATGGTACTACCGGTGACTTTTAGCCCGTTATTTGCGAGGAGAAAACACAGGCGCCCGAGCATTTCGGAAGGCAAGACTGCTGAGCGGGGATGGTTGAGTCTGCACGGTTCTCATGCCGGTTCACATTTAGACCAATCAGGAGTAGCCCTTGTGTCACGTCGTCAACTGAATGTTTAATGTCATTAATCTGATTTTGGATCAGCGGTTGCACTGGAGTGCCATGTGTTCTCATGAGCATGTTTAAATGCAGGTATAGGTTGAATGCACGCATAGGTTGCTTTCCCTATCATTGCATGGCGTCTGTGGTCGAAGATGAAATTTGTTAAGCTGAACTGTTGCTGATGCATTTTCAACAACTGCTTACCAAAAGACTGAGACTGAAGATGGCTACTCCCATTGTTGAGGATTGTACTGTTTTCAATATAATGGCACTCAATAGCACTTACAATACCCCACATGCTTTGCAGTTTTTGGGCTATGTACTTAACGGTGTGTTGCAATTCTACCTCTGTTCTCAGGTGTGTGTGGACCCCAGCACCAAGGATGAGCTTCACATTGTGGAGGTGGAAGGGCAGGACACAGAGGGTCAGCAGGTTAAAGCAGTGCTTGCTTCACTGAAACCCTCCACCCTTCCAAGTGTGAGTTTGAGATGTTGACCATCATCAAAATATCAGATTATTCATATACACCTGTAAGCCAAAGCTCAAAAGCGTTGTTAGTGTGGTTGTGAACCAGAGATCAAGCCCGGTGTTTGTGTGTTGCAGGTGTGTCTTGGTGGGTTTGCAATCACACACCCTGCTGTTTTCCGTCTCAAGTCTGGTTCCGGTCCAATCCACATCAGTGGTCAGCACCTTGTCAGTAAGTATGATCACCTCTGCCAGGAACCTGTAGTCGAAGATGACATTTGTTGAGCTGAACTGCTGCTGATGCATTTTCAACAACTGCTTACCAAAAGACTGAGACCGAATACTGCCACTGAAAAAGTGATCCTATAGTGCCGGTAGGAAAAATACTTGTTGGCATAAGCCATCAGCTCTTAAGTTGCCATCTTGTTTTTCTACCAGTGATGGGGGGCGACCAGTCGTTTGATGAGGAGGAGGAGGATGATGAGGAAGAGGAGGTTCAAACGTCCAAGAAAAGGCCCGCCTCAGCACCGGCACTGAAATCCCAGGTCAGTCTCCAAACAGTACCTCTGTCCAACCTGGTCTAGTCACCTGAAACAACATGTGTCTTCATCTCTGACACTGACCAGCCCTTTTCTTCTTCACAGAAAAAAATGAAACTGGAGGTGAAGGAGGAGGAGGATGATGATGATAGTTTGATGATGATAGTAGAGTAAGTATAGAAGTTTTCTCTTCGTGTTCAATGCACATATTTTTCTGAAACTGATTTGTAACATGACTCCTCATTAGGGAAGATGAAGAGAGCGAGGCTGAAGAATACCTGTTATATACCTGTTAGAATACCTGTTAAGGTGAGGGTAATTTCTATTGCATTTATTTGAAAAGCCTATATACTATCTGCTTAAATCGTTGCTTGGCGTCTGTAGTCGAAGATGAAATTTGTTGAGCTGAACTGCTGCTGATGCATTTTTCAACAACTGCTTACCAAAAGACTGAGACTGAAGACTGCCACTCCCCTTGCTGGAGGGAATTATTCTGTTGATGTTAGATAACATGTACCTGTCTTGGCATAAGCCACCTTCTACTAGTTGACATAAAACCATAAACCCTATTCATCACAGCAGACTCCGTCCAAAGCCAAGTCTCCTGCTCAAAATGGAAAGAGTCCTAAAGGCAACACACCAGCTGGAAAAGAGGTTAGTGCTTCTGCCTTTGTTTTTCTCTTCTGTAAGTTGACACATTGCTTCTAAGCAATGACCCCACACTTGGGGCCCGTCCCAATTCACCCCTAGCCCTTCGTTTTCACCCCTATGGCTCGATTTGCGCGTTCACGTTTAGGGGGAGGGCTGTCCCAATTCATATTTCATCGAGGGCTAGGGGTAAGGGGGAGGGCTAACTATTACTTTGTTTCGAGCGATTCCAGGACCACACTAGCTTCGAAGGGCTAGGGGTACGCTACCCCTTGATACCAGGATGCATTGCGAATCATCTACAGAAATCTTATGTCGCTCTATTCAATGCGGAAATGTCATTTTACTTTCTCTGTAATTACTTATTAATAAAGATTTGAAAAATTATGATAACCATCTTATTGTCTTAGTTTAATGTCATTACAATGCATTATAGACCTTTTATTTATAACAAGCTTAACCCAAAAATCGCTTTTATGTCGGTGCTGTGTCTAACGTTACAGTAACGCAACGCTGCATGACAGTCGAGCATTTCAGAGATGTACAATCATAAATCAATTATTACCTGTGGCGTAAAATCTATCAAACGTTCGTCTGACTTGTACATGATGCGCATTTTGACCTATTTCCACCCGCAATCTAATCCGAGCAGTTGTTATTAGGTAATATTATTAATGGGTTGTATCATTGTATGTAACTTACAAATGTAATTACAGAAGAAGAGGAGGACGACCGCCCTAGACACCCTGGTAACCCTGGTGGAAAAAGACATGGAGCGTCATAAAGAATTTTTAGCGTAGAGTAGATTTGTTTAGAGGGGCTATTCCATCAACTTTGCTAAAGGAAAGTCCTTATTTTGGGGATTTTCCTTTAGCAACGTTGATGGAATAGCCCCAAAGTTGTTAACAGTTAATTAACGTTGTTGTTTTTATTGTGCTGTTGGGGTATTCCATCAACTTTGCTAAAGGAAAGTCCTTATTTTGGGGATTTTCCTTTAGCAACGTTGATGGAATAGCCCCAAAGTTGTTAACAGTTAATTAACCTTGTTGTTTTTATTGTGCTGTTCGGGGGGTATTCCATCAACTTTGCTAAAGGAAAGTCCTTATTTTTGGGATTTTCCTTTAGCAACATTGATGGAATAGCCCCCATGATACTTACATTTGTTGTTGTTGTTGTTGTTGTTGGACTACTAAAGTATTTGTTTCAAACCAATTGTTGGTGGATTCATTATGAGCATGAATAACAGATTGTCTTATATAATCAAACCACATTTTCCCATTTAGCTAGCAGTTAGTTCACTGTAAAAATCCTAAAATTGTAAGACAAATATTTTTGTAATATTTTTTTTATTTGAAGAAATCACACAATTAAGACATAAAACAGATTGAAACAAGCCTAAAATGGTATCAACATGGCTAACATACAAACTATATACAATTATACATTTCTGGGTCACAAACAGCATTGTACTATGGTGCTTGCACATGGCCCGAAACCAAGGCAGCCAGTCTGTCCCTTGTAGCATTCCCAGAGGTCTCGTTACCTGCTAGGGGCTCACCGGGAGGTTGGGGGTCAAACATGTTCTGTGCATCTGGATCTAGCTCCAGCATGTCTCCATTATCGAGACACACATTGTGCAAAAAGGCACAGGACGCAACTACCACAGGTGCAAATGTTGGTTTAACCTCCAAGGCTTTGAACAGGGTAGATCTCCATCTGGTCTTCATCATTCCAAAAGCCCTTTCTACAATGCTGCGGCCTCTGGAATGATAATTATTGAAGCGCCCCTGTATTTGTCCAATAACGGGATCCTTGTATGGTGTGATGAGGCAGATTGGTGTGTCCAAACAGGGATAGCCACCATCACCCAGAAGCATGTAACCCCTGGGAGGGTACTGTCTGGTCCTGTAAAAGGTACTGTTCTTCATGATGCGTGTGTCATGAACCGACCCCGGGTAGCCTACAAAGATGTCAAGGAATCTACCCTTCGAATCACAAATTGCCTGCATGTTTATAGAAAAGAATCCTTTGTAATTTAAATAGTCAATTCGGTGTAGTAGAGGGGGTTTGATCCTGATATGGCAGCCATCTATTGCACCCACAACGTTGTTGAAGGCAGGGCTTCCTGATAGGAGGGCAAATCCTTGCCCAACAGCATGAAGCTCTCCTGCCGGTGGGAGAGAGATGGCTCGCTTGAGGTTGTTCCAAATGTGCTGTGCAACTCTGTGGATGATGCGGTGGACTGTGGCTTTTGGCACATTGAAGACACGGCATACAACCTGATAGGACAGTCCATGAGCCAGCCAGTACACATAAATGAGGACTTCCATCTGATTTCCCCAGCCATGATCCTGTTCCCTCTGTAGGAGCCTCTGCAGACCATGCATGGCTCTTCTGCTGAGGCGGTAGTCCTGTCTCAGCTCAGCCTCTACATTAAACCATAAACGCAGGATGGGCAGGTCCTGACTCAGCTTGCAGTATCTCATAGGATGACCAGTCTGTAAAAGGAAATACGTTCACATTCCTTAGTCTGAATAGGAAAGATTTTACTGCAGGACATTTCTCCATTCCCCATCCCCCAAGCAATGTCCCCATCCCCCAATCAATGTCCCCATCCCCCAAGCCATTTCCCCCCAATCCCCCCAAACCAAACACATATGGAACAAACACGTTAATAGCATTAATTACCACGTAATTACGCCATGTACGCATTGTACTGCACACAGATCATCACACAAATCAATAATACAAAAAGTAAAAGGTCGGTTACTCGTTGAGACAACATTTACATGAATAACCACTATACTAGCATGTTGTGTTGCTTGGTTAAAAACTTTTTTGCAGTCTATCGTACATACCAAAAACTGTCCCATCAGTCCCATCAGTATTCTGGCGCGTCGAAGACGTCTTGCTCTTCCATGATTTCTCAGGTGTGTTGATAATAAACGAAAATAGATGCTTATAGCACACGCAACAGAAATAAACACAGCTGAAGAAGGCATTGCGAGATGTGAGAATTCGCCGGCAACATAACGCGTCACCCGTACCGCGTCTAAACCACTGTTGATGACGTAGGCGCCGTGAAGGGCTGTCCCAATTCATAGGGCTTAGATTTCAAGGGGTATGGCTTGTGACGTGTTCGAAGGCCTTGGCTTCGAATCGAGTGACACTCGAAAACGAGCCATAGGTGTAGAAAAGGGAATTGGGGCATGCACCAGAGAGGAAGGGAGGTGGAGACACACGAGAGTAGGAAACTTGACCTCAGCTTGGTTAATTGGTGTTATGGTTGTTAGTTGGTAGGTTATGGTTAGTTGGTTTGTTATGCAGAGTGTGCGAGAGATATACACACACAAACCAACACAGTCTCACACTAAAACAAACACACTCTTCCTCATACTGTCATTCTCTCCCTCACATGAGGCTCACCACAGACCAACAAAGTATCACACGCACAAAAACACACAGTTATCCCACACTGTCATTCTCTCTCTCACACTCACACTCTCTCACACACACACACACACACACACACACACACAAAAACGCACACACTCCCCTACACACTCAGTCATAGACACCCAAATGCACACGGGTAGGTTAGTGGATTGTGTGTGGGGGGCAGTTAAATAATGGCTACACATTCTCTCTCTCTCTCCCCTCCGTCCCTCTCTCTCTCCCCTCCGTCCCTCTCTCTCTCTCCTCCGTCCCTCTCCCCTCCGGATCTGCAAAGAGGAGTGGACCAACATCTCTCCCGAGATGTGCACAAACCTGGTGACCAACTACAAGAAACTACTTTTATATAATGTGTTTTTTCGGGATTTGTTGGTATTCAGACTTTCACTGTTAAAGTAAACCTACCATTAAAATGATAGATTGTTCATTTCTTTGTAAGTGTGCAAACGTACAAAATCAGCAGGGGATCAAATACTTATTTCCCCCACTGTATATGTGTGTGTGTGTGTGTAAGGTTCATGCAAGTCTTGCTCTTTATTATTGCATTATTAGCTATCGGCCAGGGGGGTATTCCACAAACGTTGATTAGTATATCGGCGATAAAAATAAATGCCGCGATCAGGCAACTCGAGATTGGAATTCAAGCCTCAGGTGATTCCTCGAACGAGGATCAGGCTTGTGTCATGAGTGTTCATAGAACACCGGCTTAGAAATCCTCGATATGGGCGCGTGCACGCAGGCATAAAGAGCCCCGAAGAGTCGAACTGTCGAAATTAAGATTGATCTTTATGAAGACGAAAAATAAGATGTAAAATACTGCCGCAATTAACAAGGCGAGGGAAATGGTTTGGCAAGAAATTGCTGACCGATTAAATGCGTAGGTCATACTAGCCCCAGTTATTGTTATATGTTCATATTTTAATAAAATAATATTTACTACTGTGGTGATATCAGCAGCAGGCTACAAACCATCATATCGTCACGATGGTCTAGTGGTATTGACCGCTGCCATGGTATTTATTCGTCATTTTAAGACGGTGGTTCAAATCCCTCCAGACACACTTTTTATTGCATTTCGTTGTCTGAATCTAATCTAAAATCTAATCTAATCTAAACAAGTATATAGGCCAGGGGTCGGCAACTAAGTTTGGCCTCGGGCCCCCCAAAAATTGAGCCACTAGATGGCGGGCCCGAACATAATCAAAGGCTAAGTTAAGTAATTGATTGTTAATGTATTTGATGACATTCGATGACAATCTTCCTCTTCCTCCCTTTCTCGTTGCTCCTTCAGCCATCTGTGGTGTCTTTCTTCCTCTCTTTCCGCTTTCTCCCGGCGTCTTCTCCCACCTTTCCTTTCGGCTGTGGCTATCATCTTCCTGACCTGAGCGTTGTAGCCTCCATCTGCATTGTCGTCATCACTTGAGTCTTTACTGCCATCTTCGCTGTCATCTTCCTTGTCACTCCTGTCGTCCCCTTTTCCCCTTGGCTCCTTCTTCTTCTTCTTCTTCTTCTGGGAATGGTCCTCCAGTGCCTTAGCATATGGAGGGGGACTGGAGACTGGACACATGTTTGTGAATGGAATGTTCAATTTCTGTTCCAGTGTTCTGGCCAATTCATTTTTCTTTTCCGTTCCCATTTTTGCTGTTGTCTCATTCCAAGCTGCTGCTATTTTCTGCCCCTCTACCTTAAATAGCTCTAAAATGGCTAATTCTAACTTGCGTTTCTCTGATCTATTCTTTGCCTTTTTCTGGTTTGCTTTATAGGTTTTAATAAGTACCTCTAAAGTTGCAATAACTCGTAAGTTGAAGGTGCCCTCTTTCGGCCACGGCTGTTCAATGTCTGCCCAACGGCTATTCCATTTCGTAGACATTTTGCTAATTTCCCTAACAAGAGGATTCATTTTTTCCACTACAGCCATAGGGGATAAAGTAGCCAATATTCCACTATGTTCACTAATATCTTTTAACACCTTCGTTGAATTTGCTCCCATCTTAAGCTGATTGATTTATACTGCTCAATATGCTGAAAATATTCTATAAGGTGTACTTTTCTTACAACCCACCTTCTTTTGCCGTATCTGCTAAACAGATGCTAGTCTAACTTTTAACTGTGTCAACTGTCCACACAGAACACTACAATTCAGAACAACGGATTGTTTCAGTGGTATTGTGTATTATTGACTTAAATGTAATCGATGTGTGTGTTTTTTCACTTAAATGTTTTTTCCTTATTGTGTATGAATATGTGTCACTTAATTGCTCATTCAATACTAATTATAGTTCAGGTCAACTTAATTATTAAACTACAAAGGCTGGTCAACACACTTATCAAATCACAAAGGCTGGTCACACCCTAAGCATTCACTGATCTACAAAAACCCTTTTACTGCTCAACTATCAAATATGTACTATTCTGCTATTCCTTAATCAAACACTGTGGAAATGACCTAACTAAAATAAAATATGTAAATTACAAATATTAATTACAACCTGTAGAATAAATCAACTGTTAAGTGAAAGGAATGAATGATTAGTTAGAATTATTCATTATATAATCATATACATTGATTTAAAACCTGTGGAGTCAATTATCTGTTATCAAAATATCAAACAAAATGGTTTTCATTAGACAGTCACAGACATTTGATCAAACCTGTGGAATCAATCAATTGTTTTGTGAAACAGACAATGAATGATCTGAATTATTATTTTTAACCAAGTAGTAATTAAACAAGTAATGTAATATTCAACAGTCATTTACAAACATCAATCTTATAAATGTACATGATTATGTCACCAACATTCTATGCAAGCAGGCAGGCAGAGAGTCACGGAGCCGTTTTATTGGGGGTCATAAATATCTTCCTGTGTTCTGCTCAGGAAACAGTCAACAGATGTCTCACAGAACGACTGGCCTCTTTTCCTTTGAATCTATCAAAAGCCCACAATCTATTATTTTACTTTTAACAAACTATGCTTAACTTTCGTAATTCTGCAATCACAACTTTATCACAAAAATGAAAATGAAAGAAAGGGTTCGAAAGTGAGCTCCGCGCTCACTGCTGTGTGTGAAAATGAATTGAGTCTCCGTGTGTGTAATGTTTGCGCATGCGCGTGAGGTTAATTATTGTTGGTTATGAATCAAAGAACAGTTATTGAGTTTAAGACGATTTAATCAAAGTTCAAAACATACATACATACATACATGTCTGCTCTCCGCTGGCTGGGCTGGTCAAGAGAGCGATCTCCCCTCCTCCTGCCTTTTTGTTCCCCCTTCTCTTATGCAAATATCTACCAGTGATCCTATCAGTCACCTAGATGTTCAAGAGGGCCGTCCCCTGTGATGTCACTATGGCCTTAAGTCAGGGGGCTATTGCACAACACTCAGGGGGCTTATTGCACAACATTGCACAATACTCCCCTACAGCATATATACAGGCCCCTATCATACTATCTATGCATGTGTGTGTGTTTAAGTAGAAATACACGACATATTCCCCCCTCTGTCTCCTGGCTGGCTCGCCACTTATGAGGTTAATTATTGTTGGTTATGAATCAAAGAACAGTTATTGAGTTTAAGACGATTTAATCAAAGTTCAAAACATACATACATACATACATGTCTGCTCTCCGCTGGCTGGGCTGGTCAAGAGAACCTCCCTCCCCCTGTCTTCTCTTTTTGTCCCAGTCACCTAGATGCCTGCCCTCTTATGCAAATATCTACCAGTGCCTTATAGCTGGACAAGGGGAGAGACATCTGTTAATGATCAGTGTGTGTGTGTGTGTGTGTTTGCCCAACCCCTCATGGGCGCCTTTCAGTCTGAAGGTCAGAGTGTGTGTGTGTGTGCTTATCTGTGTGTGCGCTTACAAGGGTCCCAACCCCCAGAGGTCTCTGTTGGTCATCTGGTTGCCATAGAACCCCCATTGTTAGAGGGCATCATGCCCTTGCATGCCCTGGTATGTGTGTGTGTTTAAAATATACTACATATACATACATAGATCATACATACTACATAGATCTTTGGGTCTCACCCTGGTTCATCACAATATGCAAATACAGTCACAGGCCATAGCCTATCACCTTATCTAGATGGTCAAGAGGGCCGTCCCCTGTGATGTCACTATGGCCTTAAGTCAGGGGGCTCTTGCACAACATTGCACAACACTCAGGGGGCTATTTGCACAACATTGCACAACATTCCCCTACAGCATATATACAGGCCCCTATCATACTATCTATGCATGTGTGTGTGTTTAAGTAGAAATACACGACATATTCCCCCCTCGGACCACCCAGAGGGTGTTCCGAAACTAAACGACCACAAAACAAAAACAAAAACACAAAACCCCACAAACTGCAACCAAGACACCAAAGAGAAAAGAAAAAAATAAAAAGAAAAAATAAACAACAAGACAGAAAAACTACACCAACACACAACACAAGAAACATAATAACACAGACTAACCCAGCACCAGTACCAGCAACCAAAAATATCATATAAACTAAATACAAAACAAACAATAATAAAAAAGAAACCTAAAAATAACAACACAAATTAATCTAAACACAGTACATCATACATATTTCAACACAAAAACTTCCAACGACCAACGTCTTCTTGTTACTCGCATCTTCAGAACAACCTTTACCGCTGTCTCAGATTGATAACCTTTCCTAGTCAGGAGCTTATTCTTCGTTGCGCTAGGAACAGAACTTCTTTCCTATCTTTGTATAACCACCACATCACTTCTCAACTGACCTCAATCACATACGATATAGAAACAAACAAACAATACACAAATAATGACATTCAGTTATCATAACACATAATTCCCCAACAGTAAGCATAGGACAAAGGGAATGCATTAATGCATAGATCTTCACCTCAGGTGAGGACTAGTCTTCTGAAAAGTTCATCAACGAGGACTGAGTGACTGATTTTCCAAAAACAGTCAATGAGGCCCTGTCTCCTAAGAAAGTCAAAAATCATGTCTGCTATAATAGGTGCTCCTATCTTAGCAAAATAAGTTTCCCATGCCCCTAAGACCGTTTCCAGCCATGCTATCATCTGCTGTCCATTCCCGTCGTTCCCTTTGATCTGCTGCTTCACTACCCTATTCATAGTCTTTAATCTTTTCCTAACTGGTCGTCGTCCGTCAGTGTCATTGAGGTTCAGGCAGCCGCCTGGTCCCCTCCCACGCTGATCAAGGTCTGGGGAGTCGCCCTCAGCATCATCTGAAGCATGATGCAGGCACTCGCCAGCATCCCCAGTAGCACAGGTGTCCAGGCTTTGGACACTCCCAGGCTGGACCTCCAGACTGTCAACACTCTCTGCTTCGTTGGTTTCTGGTTTATTGGCATCTGGACAGCTTTCCACTGTCCCCTCGGTTTCAGGCATTGCCGGTAATAACACTGGCATTACCACTGGCTCTGGCAACACCACAGCATCTCGTCGTAGCTCCTCCTTCTCAGGTTCTCTGGGGACCTCGGCACCTGTTGGCACAACATCCTGCCTACTCTGTACATCCACCCCCCTGTCCACCATCCGTGGCCCTATTGGGGTAGGGATATGCCCAGACACCACTGGTGTACCCACTCTGATGTTGTTTCTCCAACAGACCCCACATTGACCTAAAGCATGGTCAATCTGTTCCATCAAATATGGACTCCAAAACCCATATTCCTTGGTGATCTTGCGTCTTACCTCCCCCCTAGCCACATGTGCTAATCCATGAGCTTCCCGTATTAACATGCCTAATAAATCTGAGGGTGCTACAACCAACCCCTCATGATTCCTCCATAGACCTGTGTCATCCTGACTTGCCCCCCTTGCTAGCCAAACGTTCTTGTCTAACGTAGTTGCTCTACTCTGTAACATCAATAAATCCTCAAGTGTGACCATGCCCTGTAATTGCTTTTCATGTGCGTCCAGAAGACCTTTACCTGCCTTGTCTGCTCCTGTAATGGCTTTGGCTGCATCTTCTGCAGCCCTGTTACCTTGTGTGACATGTGATGAGTCAGACCTGTGTGTGGCACACTTCACTATGGCTAATTCCTTTGGCTTCATCATGGCTTGTAACAGCTTCATGATCTGTGCGTGATGCTGTATAGGCGTACCATCAGTTCTCTTAAAACCCCGCCCCCTCCATACAGCTCCATTAAAATGACAAACATTATGTGCATAGGCAGAGTCGGTGTACACTGTCACTCTCCGTCCGGTTCCCAAGTTGCATGCTTCTGTGAGGGCAATCAACTCAGCCAACTGAGCTGAGCAAGGCTGAGGAACTGCCTCAGCCTGTTCTACAATAAACTTTGAATTCTGTGCTTTAACTAAGGAATACCCAGCGCACAAAGTTTCTCCTACCCGGTAACAAGACCCATCAACCCAATATTCTATATCAGCTCCCTTTAAAGGCAAAGCTTGTAGGTCTGTTCTATGCTTAATCACTCTGGCTGTCGATGGAATCTGAGCACCGGATGGCATTGTCACCTGACAGCCGTCAGGTGTGCATTTTACTGTACAGTTCAATTGGCATAGAGCATCTCTCCCTAGCAGCCCTGTTGGCGTGTGTTCTGACACAAGTGTTGACAGAGTTGCTCTCTGTCCCTTGTACTCTAAGTCTACAAGCTCAGTTGTAGGAATCAGCTGTTTAATTCCCTCAAATCCGATTGTCTTCACATATTCTCCAGACATAGGAAGGTGCGTGGCGTCTTCAGGCTTCTTTGTCACCACCAGCTGGCACCTCCCACTCGGATCTTCCGGGCACCCCTATAGCCCAGCTGCTGGGCCTCCGTAAGGGTTCATCACTCCTGGAGCAGGTGTAGCAGGGGGCCAATATCCTCCTCCTTGGCTCCCCCCTGCGCCCCCCTGGGGCCTGTTGCAGCAGGTACAGGCTAGATGTCCATTCTGGTCGCATTGGTAACATGGTTCTAGCATCTTCTTCCCTGCTGCTGTCCATCCCCCTGGTGGTGGTCCTTGGCCAGGCTGTGTGTACGGCTGGTATGGAACCGCTTGCACCCCTGGTGGCCCTTGTGGGTATGGATACCCCCCTTGTGGCCCCTGTGGGTAGGACTGGTAAGTAGCAGGATACCCCCCTTGTGGCCCCTGTGAGTAGGACTGGTAAGTAGCAGGATACCCCCCTTGTGGCCCCTGTGAGTAGGACTGGTAAGTAGCAGTCTGCACTCCAGGTGGCTGTTGCTGTGGGGCTAAAGCCTGCACTCCCTCTATGTTCCTCTCGCTTTCAGTCAATTGCACATGAGTCAATATTCTGAGTGACTCTTCGTCTTGTGTCTTCTGTATCTGAATATTCTTTCGATATAACTCAACTTGATGAGCTACGTGGTCTATATAAACAGCTTTGTTCATGTGTCGTAGCCCCACCACTTCTGCTAGCTTATCCTTAACTGGGGTAGGAAGCCCTTCTTGTATTTTTTCCCTGATTATGGATTTTTCTAAGGGGTTATCTTCAGCGTCCTTCCCTGTCACACTTCTCCATTGAGAGTGCACACGGGCAACAAAACCCCTGGGATTCTCATCTCCCCCCAGTGGCTTCACAATGATATTGTCTGGGTGAATGTGAGTAGGGTAAGTCTCTCTGATTGCCTTCCACAGCCTGCCTCTGTTTGCTGCGAAGAGCTCTGGATCATAAACTGATGTATTGATATATCTATGAAGTCCTGCCTTCATCAATATTTCCTGCATTGTATCCAATCCTGCAATAAAAGCTAAGAGTCTTTTCAGGTCTCCCATTGCGGCCTGCGTTCCTGTCAGTCTCACGTCCACCTCAGTAGTCCATGCGTGTCCACCATCTTGGATAACGGGGAGTTTCTCTATCACTTCAGACAGATCTGTATGATTCCACGGATGATATTCCATCTTGTTACCCCGAATCAGCACTGGACAGTTCTTTAATGTATTTGATGTCATTCGATGACAATCTTCCTCTTTCTCCCTTTCTCGTTGTTCCTTCAGCCATCTGTGGTGTTTTTCTTCCTCTCTTTCCGCTTTCTCCCGGCGTCTTCTCCCACCTTTCCTTTCGGCTGTGGCTATCATCTTCCCGACCTGAGCGTTGTAGCCTTCATCTGCATTGTCGTCATCACTTGAGTCTTCACTGCCATCTTGGCTGTCATCTTCCTCGTCACTCCTGTCGTCCCCTTTTCCCCTTGGCTCCTTCTTCTTCTTCTTCTGGGAATGGTCCTCCAGTGCCTTAGCATATGGAGGGGGACTGGAGACAGGACACATGTCTGTGGATGGAATGTTCAATTTCTGTTCCAGTGTTCTGGCCAATTCATTTTTCTTTTCCGGTTCCATCTGAGCTATTTTCTGTCCCTCTACCTTAAATAGATCTAAAATAGCTAACTCTAACTTGCGTTTCTCTGATCTAATCTTTCCTCTTTGATGTGCCTTGTGCACATTGATAAGTATTTCCAATGTTGCAATTATTTGTAAATTAAGGCTGCCCTCTTTCGGCCACGGCTGTTCAATGTATGCCCAACGGCTATTCCATTTCGTAGACATTTTGCTAATTTCCCTAACAAGAGGATTCATTTTTTCCACTACAGCCATAGGGGATAAAGTAGCCAATATTCCACTATGTTCACTAATATCTTTTAACACCTTCGTTGAATTTGACCCCATTCTACCGCTCAATATGCTGACAATATTCTATATTAGATAAGGTGTACTCTTCTTACAACCCACCTTCCTATTGCCTTGTTTGCTAAACAAATGCTAGTCCAATTTAACTGTATTAACCGTCCCCACAGAACCCTACAACTCAGAATAACAGATTTGCCTCTTGTGTATGTCAGTGCAGTATTAACTTAAATCTAATATCTGTGTAAGTACTTTATACTTAAATGTGTTTCTAAATTGTTTATGAATATGTGTCACTTAATTACTCATTCAATACTAATTACAGTTCTGGTCAACACAATTATTAAATCACAAAGGCTGGTCAACACCTAAGTATTCACTGATTTACAAAAACCCTTTTACTGCTTAATTATCAATACAAACTATTCTGCTATTCCTAATCAAAAGCTGTGGACATGACCTAACTAAAATACAAGATGTAAATTACAAATATTAATTACAACCTGTAAAGAAATCAACTATTAAGTGAAAGGAATGAATGATTAGTTAGAATTATTCATTATATTATCATATACATTGATTTAAAACCTGTGGAGTCAATTATCTGTTATCAAAATATCAAACAAAATGAATGGTTATTCAGAATGGTTTTCATTAGACAGTCACAGACGTTTGACCAAACCTGTGGAATCAATCAATTGTTTTGTGAAACAGACAATGAATTGATCTGAATAATTAATTCGACTAATTAGTATTTAAACAAGTAATGTAATATTCAACAGTCATTTACAAACATCAGTCACGATCTCTATAGATCCCTCTCATTTTATGCAAGCAGGCAGACAGAGAGTCACAGAGCCGTTTTATTGAGGGTCATCTCACAGAACGACTGGCCTCTTTTCCTTTGAATCTATCAAAAGCCCACAATCTATCTTTACTTTTAACAAACAATGCTTAACTTTCGTGATTCTGCAATCACAACTTTATTACAGAGAGAGAGGGGTTGAAATTAAAAGTATGGGTACCTTCTCAGCACTACAGTATTCGCTTCGCGTGCTCTCTGTGTGTGTGAAATGTGCCTGCGCGCGTCTCCGTGTGTGTACTGTTTACACATGCGCGCACTTCTACTAGGGGCTCGTGAATGAATCCTAACAAATATCTTTAAACTACTTTAAAATACCCCAATGATCAATTCACTATCTTTCTATCTCTAAATTACTACAATCTGTGTATGAATTTATCTTTATTCGTAATGTAACAATCAAATTCAGCTTCCCTACGTGTCCGTATGTTTGAATCAATGTGTGTACAGCCCTGACGCTCGTGCATGTGTGAGCGCGCGTCTATCCACAGGAGAGAAAGGAGGAGGGGGGGCTCCTTTTTCTCATTCCTTTGTCCAACCTCTGGGGAAACCGCTCCTGTGGGATTAAACTTACAACATATACTTTGCTTTCCACAATAACTTAACACAACTTTGTTTTCACAAACAAATTACATTCTCCACGACACAACAATTTCAAGATTATCTTTCAATGCAGTTAAACTATTAGTTACCAAACCAAATCTTTCTCATATGCATTTCACTGTTCCTCTTCCAAGGTCTCTGTGTGTGTCCTGCGTGTCTGCGCGCGTGCCCGAGCGTGCTTGTTTTTGCTCCGCTGACATAAAGGACAATGGCGTCTGAGCAATGCAATTTAACTATTAGTTACCAAACTAATATCTCATCTCTTTCTTACAAAACAGACTACACAGTCCAATTACACTTTAACACAATTTTACACACACACTCACGATATTCCGTAATATCATACAAACAATATCACATTAACACAATTTTACACAAAAAGCGAATTACCAAATTCGGCCCTATCACCAACCCCAGCTTATTAAAGATTATGAAAGGTTTGTTTCTATTCCAACATTAACTTTACACAAGATTCTTTTGACTATAACTTATCTGAGCTCCACAGTCTTTGCACACACCAATCGACGGGGGAGGGGTCTCTGCAGAAAACCTACCTTCCTTTGTTGAATTGAAGAGTTGTAAAAGACTGTGAATCACGCTATATTTATCTCTTGGACTAGGCTCGCCACTTATGAGGTTAATTATTGTTGGTTATGAATCAAAGAACAGTTATTGAGTTTAAGACGATTTAATCAAAGTTCAAAACATACATACATACATACATGTCTGCTCTCCGCTGGCTGGGCTGGTCAAGAGAGCGATCTTCCCTCCTCCTGCCTTTTTGTTCCCCCTTCTCTTATGCAAATATCTACCAGTGATCCTATCAGTCACCTAGATGTTCAAGAGGGCCGTCCCCTGTGATGTCACTATGGCCTTAAGTCAGGGGGCTATTGCACAACACTCAGGGGGCTTATTGCACAACATTGCACAATACTCCCCTACAGCATATATACAGGCCCCTATCATACTATCTATGCATGTGTGTGTGTTTAAGTAGAAATACACGACACGCGCGTTCCCCGTGTAAACTCCTCTGTTTTCCTAATAACCGTACCTTTAAACTATTTAAAATACCCGATGATCAATTCACTTTATCTCTATCTTTAAAATACTACAGTCTATGTGAATGAATGTATCTTTATCTGTAAGGGATAAGTAATGCAACAATCACACGCAGCCCCCTAGGGCGTTTCTGCCGCGTGAATGAAGGAATGTATTTGTGTACGAGCGCGGACGCTCGTGCATGTGTGAGCGCGCGTCTATTTGAAAACGGACAGGAGAGAAAGGGGAGGGGGAGGGGTATTACAGGTCTTTGTCCTTTCTTCTGGGGAAAAAACGCTCCTGTGGGATTAATCTTACACTTAACACAACTTTGTTTTCACAAACAAATTACATTCACGAACGACACAGCAATATCAAGATTATCTTTCAATGCAATTTAACTATTAGTTACCAAACCAATTCTCATTCAAATACTCATACAATGTATATGCTTTTTACACAGTCTCTTCACAGAGATATCTAAAGGCCTCTTTGTGCCCGCGTGTCCGCGCGCGTGCCTGAGCGTGCGTGTTTTTGCTCCGCTGACAAAAGACAATGAGCAATGGCGTCTAAGACACACTTCTGGCCACAGTTCTGAGATTTGATTTCTTAATCTATAACAATAATGCTCTTTCTTACAAAACAGACTTCACAGTCTACTTACACTTTATCAAATTAGGAAGGAATACTCATTCCATAAACACAATTTTACCGAATTTTACACAGACACACACGATATTCCAATACCATACAAACAAATCACATACCTTACCATCAAACACTATATTTTACAAAAAAACGGGCTTCAAAGTCCGGCCCTCTCACCAACCCCAGCTTAAAGATTATGAAAGGTTTGTTTCTATTCCAACAAGATACTCTACTTTAAGGTTGTTTTAGTCTCAAAGAAAATGTTTGAAAACAGCTGTTCCACACCTTTCTTGCAGCTTCAGTTTTCAAACGTAGATTTCCCCTTCTAGACTCCGGGTTTTAGGCTCGCCATTAATGTGGTGTATTTATCTTATTGGTTATGAATCAAAGAACAGTTATTGAGTTTAAGACGATTTAATCAAAGTACAAAACATACATACATATACCAATAGTTGGAGCCTGGTGTCTGCTCTCCTCTGCTGGCCTGGCTGGGGTGGTCAAAGAGACAGATCTCCCCTCTCCTGCCCTTTTTGTCCCCCTTTTCTTATGCAAATATCTACCAGTGATCCTATCACAGCCACTACAGATGCTTGCCCCACCTTCCCTAGAGCTGGTCAAGGGATGAGAAGGGGGCAGTCACCTGTGATGTCACTATGGCCTTAAGTCAGGGGGCAGGTCACAGACCACAATAGCCATTCCACAACACTCCCCCACAGCATATATACAGGCCCATATCATATACAATCTATGCATGTGTGTGTGTTTAAGTAGAAATAAACTACAATACCCTGCATAATCAGCATCTACAATACCCTGCATAATCAGCATCTACAATACCCTGCATAATCAGCATCTACAATACCCTGCATAATCAACATCTACAATACCCTGCATAATCAACATCTACAATACCCTGCATAATCAGCATCTACAATACCCTGCATAATCAACATCTACAATACCCTGCATAATCAGCATCTACAATACCCTGCATAATCAACATCTACAATACCCTGCATAATCAACATCTACAATACCCTGCATAATCAGCATCTACAATACCCTGCATAATCAGCATCTACAATACCCTGCATAATCAACATCTACAATACCCTGCATAATCAACATCTACAATACCCTGCATAATCAACATCTACAATACCCTGCATAATCAGCATCTACAATACCCTGCATAATCAGCATCTACAATACCCTGCATAATCAACATCTACAATACCCTGCATAATCAACATCTACAATACCCTGCATAATCAGCATCTACAATACCCTGCATAATCAGCATCTACAATACCCTGCATAATCAACATCTACAATACCCTGCATAATCAACATCTACAATACCCTGCATAATCAACATCTACAATACCCTGCATAATCAACATCTACAATACCCTGCATAATCAACATCTACAATACCCTGCATAATCAACATCTACAATACCCTGCATAATCAACATCTACAATACCCTGCATAATCAACATCTACAATACCCTGCATAATCAACATATGACACATATTTCAATGCCTGTTGACTGTGACTTTTGTCTGTTAATTATTGTCCAGAGTGATGGTATGGGGGGGGGTCTGCTGTAACATGCTGTGTATGCATGGTGGACTGTGAGTTTGTAATTGCCTTGTGTGTCTTTTGGTGGAGGTTTCTCACCAACTGTGTACGATTAGATGATGATCGTGGATAATTCTAAGGATCAATGCGCATTACAATACATCAATCAGTGATTTAACTCTTCATATGCTTCCTATGGGAGCTTATTTCAGATCAACAACTTCCAGTAACATTCCCTGGTCTAAGAGAGACACCTACTGGTCAATAAGAAGAACTACACCAAATACACTAATACTGGGGCCTTTAGTCTTTGAGGCCTGTACAATTTCACTTTAAGTGTAGTAAAAAAAAAAAAATCGACAGTCTCCAATTCAAGGTAAGGCTTTATAGCGTGAGTGTTGGTGTGACAGGTGGGGTTTGAACATGGGTCTTATCGCTCTATCCCATGACATCAACATATTACAGTATTATAAGTGTAAATGTAAATGTTATAACTACTGCACAATACTGGATTACTTGTATACCATTGGACTAATTTACTACTGTACTGTATTGTATTATATAGCATTTATCATCATCACACTCTGCACAGCATTGCACTATTGAAGCCACTGTAAAAATCCATCATCCATTCACCTTTTTACTTACTTGTTACTTATTATTATTGTGTTTCTTGTATCTGAATGTTGCAATGTCAATGTTGAGGGACCACAGCCAAATAAATGTACTCTTGTGTACTTATAAAAGCAATTCTGATTCTGACATCACTGTCATCACGTCAGCATTGCCCTGGACCCCTATACTGTAGGCACTTGTGTAGATCTGAAAGGTTATAGGATCGGTATAAGAATGATGGTGTGTTGACACCCCAACGTCCTCTAGTGGGACTTGTGCTCACAGCCCAGCACCGTGCAGCTCGATTGGCATTTGCCAGAGAACAGCAGAATTGTCAGGTTCACCATTGGCGCCTCGTTCTCTTCACAGACGAGAGCAGGTTCACACTGAGCACATGTGACAGACGTGAAAGAGTCTGGAGACGCCGTGGAGAACGTTATGCTGCCTGCAACATCATCCAGCATCACCGGTTTGGTGTGTCAGTGATGGTCTGGGGAGGCATATCCTTGTGTTATTCAGAAGTGTTATTCAGAACCCACCATGACACCAGAGGGTGACGCCGTCCTCCCTCCCAGCTGCATCCTAGTTCCATCCCAGGGTTCCCTCACCTTCTGAAACATCAAATTCAAGCACCTTTTAAGGACCTTTCAAGACTCAATTCCCTCAAATTCAAGGACCCAACACGGCATAGTTTGAGACAGAACTAGTTGACGAGCTAAGTAAAACATTTTTGAATGTATATTTCATTTATTTTTTAGAGAGATAGAGAGAGAGGGGAATACAAGCACTTTCAATGACCCAAGTCTATTTTCAAAAACTTTTAAGACCTTGATTTCTTTTTCGCAAAAAATCACAAACTTTCAAGGATTTCAAGAACCCGTGGGAACCCTGCCATCCCCCTTTTCCTTCTACGTCTGTCCTGCTCTGAATTTAACCACGTCAAACGACCTCCCTAAACACCCCAAATGGAAAAATCACACACAGAAACTTTAAATGCAGAGTGGACCTTACTGTCTAGCCAAGCTGAGCCCTCCTAGGGACTAATTCACCATCAGCCTGCACAATAATCACTTCCCATGTGGCCACGGGAACAGCTAATAATAATAATAACTTTTTTATTTGTATAGCGCTTTTCCTGCAAACATTGCAGCTCAAAGTGCTCCAATCATTATATAATCATAATTTCATTTAAAGGCAATATTAAAAAGATTTTAAAAGGTGTTTAGTCTAGACTTGACACACCCACAATTTGGGTGCATAAAATGAGAATGCAGCCTCACCAAATCTCTATTGTACATGTGGTACACAGAGAAAACCAGCATCAGAAGACCTGAGAGCTCTATTGGGCTGATATACTAGCAAAAGGTCTGAACATAGTCTGGTGCTGTGCCAGTGAGCGCTTTATAAACAAGCAGAAGGATCTTATAATCTATTCTGAACTTGACAGGAAGGCAGAGTAGAGTCTCTAAAATAGGAGTTATATGGATATACACATAACATATGTTATGTGTATAGATAACCGCTACAGTAACAATTCACTCCAGCAAGAAAACAAAACAAAAAACACACAAGCTCAACCATTCAGCTTATTATTTTTATTAACACATTTAAGGGGAGACTACCCCCCCAATAGGCAAAAAAAGAAAGAAAATAGATATCACTATGAACACATTCCCAGTTTGTTATGTACATAAAAACTAAGAAAAAATGTATTGCAAGTTTTCTGAATGGTATTATTGTTTATGTTTATTATGCAAATTAGATGCTAATTGGACCCAAATCTCCAGGATCACTCACACCATCATATGTGTCAATTTTTTTTATTTTTTATTTATTTATGTTGACACATAAGAAAACAAACTTTTTACATGAAAGATTGTGTCTGTCCTCGTATCAGCCCATACATCAGGAAATACTGTCCATAGTCATAAAAAAATCTATTTTCGCCATGGTTTTGGTATAAAATGTACTATAAACAGGGCTATGAATGATATATGATCAAACTCTTGTGTGGAGAGAAGCAGAATATGGATAGGAAGAAATGTGGAAAGTTTGGTCTGTTTTGGTGCAAGGAAAATGGGCAACTCATATGGACAAACACATAAAAACCCATTTTCGGGAAAACAGACTCAAAGTTTTGTATTGTGAAATATGATTTTTTTTTATTTGAAACTGCTATTCACAAACACAAAACCTAATCAAACCATTAGCAATAAACATCCTAAACACCTGACTGATAACTGAATAACATAAACTGAACAGAAATGCACACAGGCTACAAATAGTGGCTGTTATGGAATAGAAAGTGTCTCCCTCTCTCACAAACCTCTGGCACCACCATGTAATCAGCACACAGAACTACAGCCAGCCAGCCAGCCACACACACACACACACACACACACACACACACACACACACACACACACACACACACACTCATCTACTCAGCCATCCCAGCCCCATACATCTGCCCTTCATTCAGTTCCTGCTGGTGCCTTTTTAGCTTTTGGGCTGTGCTGAGGTGCTTACGCCTACGCTTGGCCGCTGCGCTCGTCACTGTGTCAAGCCTAGTTACAGAACCTGGTACTGGTGTGTGAGCACATCTGCCTCTCCTGTGTGTGAGAGAGGGACAGAACCTGGTACTGGCGCCGCAACCGAGTCGGGGCTCGGATATGTGTTCGGCGGGCCCGAGCCGATTCAGGAAATATTAGAACGGCGTCTGTGGCTCGTACGGTTGCGACGCAGCGGTACTTTGACCTGAAGTGCCTAGGCCGAGAAGCCTGAATTTGAGTTATTTTTAAATGCTTTTCGGTCAGCGCGGCCGTTCCGAGGCGCAGAGACGCACCATTTTCGACGAGGTCATTCGTAAGGGGCTTGGCACCCGTACTCTGTCGAGTTTTTTCTGCTAGGCGCGACCGAAGATGTTCGACATTTGTGAAAACCAGACCTCTAGCTCACTCAGGAGGGGAGTTATGAATTCTGGCCACAGGAGGCCATACAATGGGCTAGAGACTTGAAATCACTTTTGGATGAAAGCTGGCATCCCAGTGATGGTGTGTGTTTTTTTCTGTTCCCCTGGCTACATAGGAAGTGTCCCAAAAGTGAGCCTAAAGTTCAGTAGGTCGCCAATGTTAAACGGCTGAGTGGAGAGGGGTAGTGAGTGACTAAATTGAGTGCTGTTTATTGATACATTGGGCTAGAGACTTGAAATCTCTTTTGGCTGAAAGCTGGCATCCCAGTGATGGCGTGTGTTTTTTTCTGTTCCCCTGGCTACATAGGAAGTGTCCCAAAAGTGAGCCTAAAGTTCCGGAGGTCGCCAATGTTAAACGGCTGAGTAAATTGAAGGCTGACTAAATTGAAGAGAGGTGAGTGACTAAATTGAGTGCTGTTTGGTGATACATTGGGCTAGAGACTTGAAATCACTTTTGGCTGAAAGCTGGCATCCCAGTGATGGTGTGTGTTTTTTTCTGTTCCCCTGGCTACATAGGAAGTGTCCCAAAAGTGAGCCTAAAGTTCAGTAGGTCGCCAATGTTAAACGGCTGAGTGGAGAGGGGTAGTGAGTGACTAAATTGAGTGCTGTTTATTGATACATTGGGCTAGAGACTTGAAATCACTTTTGGCTGAAAGCTGGCATCCCAGTGATGGCGTGTGTTTTTTTCTGTTCCCCTGGCTACATAGGAAGTGTCCCAAAAGTGAGCCTAAAGTTCAGTAGGTCGCCAATGTTAAACGGCTGAGTGGAGAGGCTAGTTACAAAGAGTCAAGCCTTCCGCGTCACATGGGACACGACAACCAATCACATTCGAGAATTTTCGCATCAACCAATAGAATCGCGTATTTTAAAAGAATGCAACCTATCTATTTTAGTGATTGGTTGCTGATACAAGGGGCGTTGTAAATTTTTGAAGCGGCCATTTTGAGCACAAGAAACACATCTTTCAAACAAACCCAGGCTTGACGTATTTCAGACAGCAGCCGTTTCGGTAACGCTGTGCGTAAACTACTAACTTTTGGCGAATTTATGAGGATTTTACGGACGCATGCACCACAATCAAGTAAAATAAACAACCAAATGTGTTTTTGTCGACGTTTTATTGTCACTAATATGAAAGAAAACATGTTTAGGAGGCAAAAGAGCAACTCATCTCAAAATCGGGGAAAAATGGGAAATTGCGTTTTGACGGGGGGTAGGTGGTACAAAATCTACACTCTAAGACGGCAGAGGCAAGGACCGTTACACATTTCATTTATCGGAAGACCAGACGTCAGCGGATGGTCCGGCGGCTCTGCCTCACTGGCAGCAGCTCGTGTCGCAGGTCTTGCCCTTGCACACGCACCCGGTGGCGCACTTGGCACACCCGCTGGGGCAGCAATCACAGCAGCCTGGGGGGGGGGAGGGGGGGAGAGGGGGACAGAGGTTAGTAACGACTGACACCTGAGTGGATCAATGAGGTCAATTCAAAGGGATTTATTGCACTGCCGTTGGATTTACGTAAACACCGGTTCCACATGATCGAAAAGTGTTTAAAGCAACACAAATTTGGTTGAACGTTAGAATAATTTAATAAAAATCAAGAACATGGGTTGATTTAATAAAAACATTCCCATCGTGTGGAACCAATGTAGACACTTTTACGCAAATCTTAAGGTATTTTATTCACCACCAGTGTGAATTAATTAATTAATTAATTTGACATGTTTTAAAAATGGGGTATACAGTTATCGGCTCCAGAGGAGCCTAAAAAGCATACACGTATAAAAGAGAAGAAAAAAACCGTCAAGGATAACACAAGAAAACCAGAGGCTTATTTCCATTGAGGTCCTTTGATGTAAAAAGATGTAGCAAGGTAGAAAGATAAGAGGGAGTAGGACAAGCAATGACATTGGCAGGAAAATCAGCAGGACAGGTTTGGCATACAGGCAGTAGTTTACAATAATAACAATGGTATAATCCATCATACAATTAGTGATCCTATAAATAGAAAAGTTCTAGGCCCTCATATAAATGACTAAAGAGCCATTTCTTCAGATGACTTTTGAAGCTGCTCAAACTCAAGAGAGTCTTAAGTTCTTTAGGTAGACTGTTGCATTGTTTGGTAGCAGAGTACAAGAATTATTATTTTCCCATCAAGGTATTACATTTATATGGTACAAAATCAGTAGAGCTCCCTCTAGTGGAGTATTGGTGGCACTCCCTAAAATAATTATGGAAATACGTAATATATCATTTAATACACCCAGGATAATTCTTCGCACCAGGCAAAGTTTAATCATTGAGACAATAGCATCAACCTTGAGCCACCTAAGGCTTGCAAAATGAGGTTTCGAGGTGAGTACGAGGGAAGCTTCAATACATTCCCGACAAACTTGTTCTGAGAAGTCTGTAACTTATTCTTTAGCTTCTTGTGTATGCTACTATACCATGATGTGCATGCATAGTCGAAATGACTTTGTACTAAAGCCCCTGCTAAGATCGGTAAAGCCTTCTTATCCAGGAATCTAGAGTGAGAAACATCGCCAAAGCAAGTGAAATTGAAAATGACAAAACAAATGTAAACAAACGACTTTACCTGAGTGAATGGATTAATCGAGACATGCAAGCATGGCCGTCAATTAACACGTCATAGACACGGATCAATGGCAGCAGCAGATCATTAGCAGCAGTCAATCACCACGTTGGAAACGTTTTACATATAAAAACAAACTTACTTTTCTTACAGCAGGTGGTGCACGAGCAGTTGGTGCATTTGCAGGATCCAGCGCATTTGCAGGTTCCCGCTACAAACGTCACAAACGCGTCAAACAATGAGCATGACATGAAACGATGAACATTATTATTATTATTATGATTGTTAATCTTGCTGGTGTTGTAGAGCTGCTCTGCTCTGCTCGTTTCGTTGTGTTGTAGACTTGTCTTCAATGTAATGACAAGTAAACGACACTTTCATAATCATCAATGATCTTGTGACTCTGATCTCTCTGTGGAGCGGACACTTACTCTTAGAGCAATCACAAGGGTCCATGTTTAAGGTCGCGTCTCCCTTCTGTATCCCACAGTGGCGGCTGGTGTTAAAATTTTTGGGTGGGGCACAGCAGTGTTTCCTCCAGGATTTTTCACATTAGTGGCGGTCCTCTTTCGCGTGCACGCGCACGTTTACCCGTACCTCCGCCGTTCTGTTCATGGTGATTTTAGAGGCAATAGATTATTTTTTAAATATTATTACTAACACCAGAAGACAAGACATACAAACTGTGGTGAGCTACATTGCTTGTGTAACATTAGCTAGTAGCTATCCATTTTTCACTCATACACGGCCGGAAAAGTGAACAGAAATACAACGCTGACTTACGGTGGTATCTTGCGGCTGTCTTCACAAAGAGCTCCAGGATGCTTTCGCTTGAGGTGCTCGTTCATTGCAGATGTACTCCTGTGATAGGCCATTTCATTTCTGCACAGTTTACAGACCACCACATTGTTTTCTTTTTTTGTAAAAGCCGGAAATTGCAAAACGTCACGTTTGACGTCAGACTTAACAACCGGATATTCAGGACGCACATTTTTGCGCCCCGGCCTAGAAATAGGAGACAGCCAATTGGAGCGCTGCTACAGCTCACGTGTAAGCGAAAAGTATTCGGCCTGCCATAGACTTGCATTGACCGGCGCCCCGACGCCTCCCCCTATGTATTTTAACAGTGAATTTTACACACACACAGATAAAATGTTTATTGTATTGGAGGATTTTTAATGAATGCTGATAGGCGCCGACAGAATATCAGCCGCATTTTGTGAATAAACAATGTTTATTTAAAAAAAAAACTTTTACAAATCGCAACTAGGAAGTGAAGGTGGGGAACTAGGAAGGGAAGGTGGGGGCGGCGCCCCAGCGCCCTCTATCGGCCAGCCGCCACTGGTATCCCAGTGGAATGATGAAGTACAACTTTATGGAGGACCAAGTCTGCCAAAATTAACAATAAATATATAGACACATAAATGAATGTATGAACAAATACATCAATGAATACACACAGTATAACGCAATACATTTCTATATGTATTTATTCTTTTCCACATTTATTCTTTCTTTTCCACATTCATTCTTTCTTTTCCACATTGTTTTCCACATTCATTCTTTCTTTTCCACATTCATTCTTTCTTTTCCACATTTATTCTTTCTTTTCCACATCAATTCTTTCTTTTCCACATTGTTTTCCACATTCATTCTTTCTTTTCCACATTCATTCTTTCTTTTCCACATTCATTCTTTCTTTTCCACATTCATTCTTTCATTCTTTCTTTTCCACATTCATTCTTTCTTTTCCACATTCATTCTTTCTTTTCCACTTTATCAGTAATGTATGCAAATATCTGGGGGCGTATCTTGCATGTTGTCCACGCCCCTACGCATTTTCATTGGTTGATACCACGCGTGACGTATGAAAGCAGCGACGCTGTTATTACCACAGACGGGTAGAGAGTCTATAGTCCCGTTCTCACACAGCCTGTTTCTCCCTATCATTTCCATGGAATCCCAAACTATGTCGACATCCCAAGCTATTCCTGTGTTGTCCCCTTTCACACATGTCGGCAATGGTCTATACTAGTCCATCAGCACTGTATGGGAGAACTTGGTGATAACCACAATACCAGTTGACTCAATTAGACATATACGCTCTGGGCTATGCGCGATGCAAGACAGCTGAGAGTGTCTCCACTGCATTTATATCACAAAATGTACATTTGATAAGTAAAAGTAAGCTAGCTAAGTAAGCAATCTAGCTGACTATGACTGGAAACGAAGTACTATCCAGTTAGAATTATAGAAGATCTAGTTGTGTTTTCCTGCTGGTCTCGCTGCCTGGGTTTGAACAGACTTGTGGTGACTAAAAATGGCTTTAAAAAATGCCTTTCCACCAAAGAATATATATATATATACTGTATATATATATATATATGCGATATATCATACCTCCACTATGATTCATATGCCCTAACCCTTTTTTTTATTTTAAAAACATGCTATGATTGGAAATTAGAGTGTCTGCTCTCGGCTGAGGGCTTCATCACGTCTCGCGCAGTATCAACCAATGAAAATGCGCAGGGGCGTGGACAACATGCTGCATACATTACTGATAAAGCATACATTACTGATAAAGCGAAAGACAATGTTGTTTTCACCTAGCTATTCACATAGAATAGTTTGTCTTTGTCATTGTCAGATGTGTATGCAAATATAGGGGCGTATCTTGGACGCACTCTACGCATTTTCATTGGTTGATACTGCGCGTGACGTGGTAAAGCACTCAGCCAAGAGTACCTGAACATTTCATTACCATCTGGGTGGGCAAATTCTAGATGTGATTTTTTTATTCCTATACATCCCTAGAAAAGTCTGGGAAAATGCCTATTTTAAGTAGATAATGTATAATTTGTATATTTAAACTTAAACATTCTGAAAACAATAAATGTACCCATCCATGGGTTTGACCTTTCATCTTTTTTTTGTGGACCTGAATGCAGGACACTGAGGCCGAGGCAGATGAAAGGTCAAACCCATGGATGGGGTACATTTATTGTTTTCTGAATTTGTATGTTTAAATATACAAATTATACATTATATATAATTTGTATTGTAATCTGTAAAATATACAGACTTTTCCAGAATAGAAATCTAATCAGTAAAAACTAATCTAAGCAAGCCTTTAGAATATGGATAATAACACATACAATACATACAAATCTTACTTACTCCTCTTACTGTAGGCTATTGTCTTTATATAATGTGTGCATTAAATGCACTTTGAATTGCCCTTGTCGTATGAAATGTGCTATACAAATAAACTTGCCTTGCCTAAACCCTTTTGGAAGGTTTTGTTTATGTCCAGGTTTCACACATCTCTGTAGTTACATGTTCAGTGAGTGAGTCTAGTTGCTGGTGACCGCTAGGACCATAGGCAGATGCCTTGTTGGTAAGTAATTTGTTCAAAGCAAAAAAACTAATAAATTGTGTGTTTACCCCCTCAAATAAATTAACTTAGCCCCAGTCAGATCCATATTTAGAGGTAAGTTACCTCAGGTAACTTTAGCTAGCAAGCTAGTTTAGAGTTAGTGGTAATGTTTATCTAGCTAGTTACTAAGTGTCCTTATTACATTTATTTTGAACTTATATTCTCAATTGACTTTCACATTGATCTAATTACAGTTTTTCCCAATTGCTAAAACACAAAAGCCAATTCTCTAAACCAAATGACCAGTTCTCTAAACACATTTAATAAAACTAGCTCCCATTTGCCAAAACCATAAACACATTTCACATGAAGACACATTTCACAAAACACAATCCTCCTTTTCTCATAAGTCTAAACACATTTTGTCTTGCTAAAACACAAGTTGCAAAAAACTCTGCTCAAATTCTCTAATTAAAGCTCATGTGATGCAAAATGCTTGCCACAGTCAGCAAAATTTGAACACAATGAACACACCTAGCTTCATTCATTAAACATAACGACTCAACATTTAAGACACTTGTTGCAAATGATTGTGGTGTGTGTGTGTGTGTGTGTGTGGTATAGTTCCATAAATAAATTTAAAAAAACATCACACCCTGAACATTGTTTTCAGTGAGTATTGTTGTGTGTAATGGATCCTCTGTAGTGTTTGCATTGAGTTGTGATACAGTACAGTAGTGTACATGTTACGGTACATGTGGGAATACAGTACATGTGGGAAAACTAGGGTTAGGGTTAGGTGCTAGGGTGCTAGGGTTAAGGTTAGGGTTAGGATTAGGGGTAGGGTTAGGGTTAGGGTTAAGGTTAGGGTTAGACATGCCAGCATGTACCAAGTCACCCTAGCACCTAACCCTAACCCTAGTTTCCCCACATGTACCGTATTCCCTCATGTACCGTAACATACATACTGTATTTTCTGTAGATTTACATATTGTTCATATGAAACACACACATCTATGAATGCCCAATACTCTACAGTGATATATTCTGAGAACAGATACTGTAAGGTTTCTAAAAATGTGCTTTGGCAGTTGTGAAAAAAAAGAACATTCTCACACACTGAACAACACGGGCGGGTGTACAAGGGTTGTGAAAGACAACCTGCTGGGCATGGGTTTGGGGGACGGTCGCCTGACCTTTCGAGGTATGTCACCTGACAGTCTGTACTGTGTGTAGCCAGTTGTACACTGTAGTGTGTAGCCAGACAGTCTGTAGTGTGTAGCCAGACAGTCTGTAGTGTGTAGCCAGACAGTCTGTAGTGTGTAGCCAGACAGTCTGTAGTGTGTAGCCAGACAGTCTGTAGTGTGTAGCCAGTTTCTGTCATCTCAACCCAGCACCTGATCTGTGCATTATTTGTCTTGTCTGTCCCTCTCAATTTCACAGGAAACCAACACAGTGCAGAGGAATTGGCAGAATTGCTCTTCTCAGCCTACCCTAAACTGCGTGAGGGGGGTGGGTTTGAGCTAATGAAAGTTGCGGGGTCTACACGGACCCGCAATTTGGAAGTGATTCCATGCCAAAATGAGGGGTACACGGTTCAGTATCTGAAGGAGATACTGAACCATGCAACGGTTTATGTCCGGCCACTGCAACGCAGTCTGACCTCTGTGAATGTAAGATTCGATATCAGTTTGTGTTGTGTCCCAAATATTAATAAAATACTGAATGAATGTTCCTGAAGTTGAACTAATTTATATTTAAACGTGATTTGTCTCCACAAATAGGTCGTGAATAACAGGCCCTGGAGGGCGCGTGCGACAGCAGGATGGCCGCCATGCTGAACGGCTCGGGCACGGAGCAGCCTGGGCACAGCGTGGCCTTCCTGATCTCCCGCCGCCGCCTCCCCCTCCCGGCCTGGGCTGGCCTCCTGTGACCCCTGACCCTGGCCCAGACTTCCCCCTGGTCCTGGTCCTGGCCCACCCCCGCCTCAGGGTGATTTAGGGTTGGGTGGCTTCGCCAGGCTGCATGTGACTTAATAAAAGGCCTCTTTGGAGATAATTGATTTAAGCTCTTTGTGCTTTATACGTTTTACTATTCTACTATTTATCTATTAAGAATCAATTAAATCCACGACAATGGCCTACACTGCTGTTCTTTTATAGCCTAAACTGCTGCTGTTCCTAGTTACAGTTTTTTTACGGTCGCTAAGTCACAGTGTTCAATACTGAAGTCACAGAGTCACAACTCTTCATACAGTCTGCATTACTAACACGCATGTTGGCCAATCACTTCATTCATGTCTCAAAAGAAGCTCGTTCAACCATACACTGGCAACAATGTTCACTCAGAAAGCATACACAGTCATTCATAACATTCTGACTTACAAAACATTAACAACAGGGAGCATTACATAGTCTGAATGATTTTCACAAGAATGAATATTTCATTATAAGAATGGTTTGATTTATAGTAATCATAGACAGAATAGTTGACTGTAAAACTGTAAAGTATTAGGCAACAAGAATGAATCAGAAATGCCGCAATTTGCTTCTATCCTTAAGTGTATTTATTTTTTTCAGTATCTTTGCAGAAAGTAAGTTACAAACCTCAGGCTGGAGGAGAGTCACGTGAGTGGTTGACAAGAATGGCGGCGTGAGGAAGAGCTGCGCCTATCCCCGCTCAAAATTAGTTGTAAAACTCGACAAAGAGCCCACTTTTTTTTTTTACGTTGTTAATTTGTTAAACATCCAGTGCAATAATGCACAAATTAAGAAGCGGCATGGTTGCGCCTAAAGATGACTCCGGCCGAGACGAAGCAAACGAGAGTACTAGTCAAACTCACGACACAGCAAGTACAGCTACAGGTGAAGCCACCGTCCCTGGGGATGTACTCAGAGAGCTGGCCAAAATCACCGCACTAATTATGACCCACGATGAGAAGCTGGAGGCTATTCGGGTTACAACAAGTGCCACGGATAACAAACTGACTGAAATCGTCAACCGCATCTCTCAAGTCGAGAGCTGGCTATCCTTCCTGGAGGAGGCTAACGACCGCCAGCAGGCTAACCCCCCAGCGACAGCCACAGAAGTGGAGACCCTTCGGCTAAAAGTTGATGACATCGAGAACAGGGAGCGGAGGAATAACTTACGTTTCATCGGGTTCCCCGAGGGCTGCGAGGACGGGGACACCCTCTCCTTCCTTGTTAATCGCCTACCGGAGATTCTGAACATCAACTTCCCCGGGGGACTGGAGGTCGACAGAGCACATAGGCTTGGGGTACTGCGCAAGAGTCCGGATAACCGACAGCTACCAGCGAGACCCATCATCGCCAAACTCCTGAGATTCCAGGATCGGAACCGCATCGCCGAGGCTGCACGTAAGATGGGCACAGTCACCTGGAAGGACCATCGCATTATGGTCTTTGCTGACTACTCCAAGCTGCTGATCGAGAAGCGCATGAAGTTCAACGAGTGCAAGAAGATGCTTCATGATAAACGCATCAAATTCTCTCTGGATTATCCAGCAATCCTCACTGTGAGGTCGGAGCAAGGAAAGCGCAGATTTGACGACCATAAAGGGGCAATGGATTACATTCACTCCCTGTGATAACTGCCGCGGCGTTTGTGCTCCTTTTCCCCTGGGTTTACGAGTACCTGCCTCAGAGAAATCACGGGGGTGAGGTTAGTAAACTCTTTATATGAGGCGATGTTAAGCTGATATCGTTACGGATTTACACTGTTAAAGGTTACATTCTGGATGTGAAACTTATCGACGTGTTTTATTTTACTTTATTTTTCATTTTCTTCTTCTCTTTCTTTTAATATATATACTGTACATATAGGCCCATGCATAGAGTTATATAGCCTATTCTTTGCATACACAACAGGGTTGTGTGGGTTACCGTCTATGGATGTTAAACTTTGGATGTGAAGTTTGTTTATGTACAGCGTTATAGCCTATAGCCTATAACGGCGGCTCGCCCATTATGCTGACTCCTGAGCATGGGTGTTTTGGTTCCAGCAATTAGTTTTCTTCACATACCAGACCGTGTCAATGTTTAAAACCACCGCTATACAGTTTAAGAGGTGTGTACTTTGTTATTATTGTGACGTGTGATTGGGTTAGACAGGTAGAGAGGAGATGGGCTCGACCACGAGCTTTGAAGCGGGGAGGGGCGGGGCATTCTGTGCAGCTGTTAGTTAGAGAGTCACGGACCAAAATGAGGGTGGGTTATGTGTCTGTCTATAGACACGTATTTGTAGTGTTTATTGTATGTATGTATAGTTGTATTCTGTTTGTTGTCTCTTATAATTTGGTGATGTCAGGAATAGAGAGGACATTAAAAAAAATGTTATTATGGAAATTACAGCAGGACTTGTGTAACATGAACTTTTCATCATATCAGTTGAAAAACGGTTTGAAAATCATGAGCTGGAATGTCAGAGGCCTTCATAATGCAGTCAAGAAAAAGAAAGTATTAACTTTTATTAAAGCCAAGAAATGTGACTTAGTATTTATGCAGGAGACCCACCTACTAGTACAAGAATCTCTGAGACTTTGTTGTGACTGGGTGGGATATGTGGGGGCGGCTTGTGGCAGTAGTAACAGCAGAGGGGTGGCAATTTTAATTAATAAGCAACTACAATTCAAATGTCTAAGAGAGAGTACGGATGAGGCAGGGAGAATTCTACTGATGCTATGTGAGATTCAGGGTAACTATATTATACTAGAAAATGTGTACGGCCCAAATATAGATGACCCTGCATTTTTTGGACTACTTGAAAAGAAATTGAATGATATGGGAGACTATCCCATTATTATGGGTGGCGATTTTAATGAAGTAATGGACCCGGTGTTGGATCGTAGCTCTTCATTAACCCGCACTTCTAGAGCGCATATGGTGCTCAAAGATTTGTCCAGGGCGTCTGGTCTGGTGGACGTCTGGCGGCTACAAAACCCGTCTTCAAGGGATTATACATTCTTCTCTTCCGCCCACCGTTCTTTCTCTAGGATAGACTTCTTTCTGGTTTCTCAGTCATTGTTGTCCGCTGTAGCATCGAGTGATATCGGCAATATAATCTTGTCGGATCATAGTCCAATATTTCTCCATATACTGTCCGTTAATAGGCAGAATAGGTCGACTAGATGGAGACTAAATTCTAGTCTTTTACTGGATGAGACTTTTAAGGAATCACTTAGATCACAAATCGAGCTCTATATAGAAACAAATTTACCAACAGCCCCATCTGCAGGGATAGCCTGGGAAGCCTTGAAAGCTGTTTCGAGAGGTCATATAATTCAACATTCTTCGTTTAAAAAGAAGGAACACTATGCTAAACTACAGGAACTAGAGAAACAGATCAAAGCCGCAGAGTCAGAGTTTAAAAAAAATACATCATCTGTCAATCTTACCAGGTTGACTAAACTAAAATTTGAGTTTAATTCAATTATGACCAAAAAGGCTGAATTCTGTCTCTTTCGAGCTAGACAAAAATATTTTGAGGAGGGAGATAAGGCCGGTAGACTACTCGCCAGATATATTAAACAAAGAGAAGCACAGAGCACTATTCCAGCCATTAGGGGGGGCAATGGGCATCTTCTTTATGACCCCAAAGAAATAAATTGTGCATTCCGTGACTTCTATGTAAACCTTTACACCTCTGAGTCAAAGGTGAACAAAACAGACATCACTTCTTTTTTATAAACTCTCAATCTTCCGTCGTTATCTGAGGACCAGCTCGAGAGTCTTGACTCACATATTACTATTGAGGAGATTGTTGACGTTATTAAGCACCTACCTTCAAGTAAAGCGCCAGGTGTAGATGGCTTTACGGCCGAGTTCTACAAGGCCTACTTCAAAGAACTTGCTCCATTACTACTAAACACCTATAACGAAGCCCTGGAAAAGGGAAAACTTCCTCCTACTCTATCGGAGGCCATTATTACCCTTATTTTGAAGGAAGGGAAGGACCCTTTAGATTGTAAGAATTTCAGACCTATCAGTTTAACCTCCTGCGATAGTAAGATATTATCAAAAATTCTGGCTAACCGCCTTGACAAGGTGATAACCTCTCTGATTCACCCCGACCAGGTCGGTTTTATACGCTCCCGTTCCTCTGCAGACAATGTTAGGAGATTTGTTGATATTATGTGGGCCACTCGGGACAATGCCTCTCCCATGGCCGCCATCTCGCTGGACGCTGAGAAGGCGTTCGACAGGGTGGAGTGGCAATACTTGCTCTCCGCCCTGGAATGCTTTGGTTTCAGCAAGAAGTTTATAGAGTGGATTAGTCTTATATATACTAACCCTACGGCATCAGTGCTTACCAATGGCATTATGTCATCTCCCTTTGAGCTGGGTAGGGGTACGAGACAGGGGGACCCCCTCTCCCCTCTGCTCTTCGCTGTTGCTCTCGAACCGTTAGCAATGGCTATCCGGAGAGAACCCACGTTTCCAGGCATTCAAATCGGTGATAGATGTCATAAACTGATGCTATATGTGTTAGAGTTAAAGACGATGTTTTCATAAATGATAAAATGATAGAGTTAAATGTTCTATATAATTCTTTGTATCACTGTGTAAAACTCTACACCCTTTTACTCTGGACTCTGTATATGAACCTTGTACACCATGAACCTTGTACACCCTTTTACTCTGGGCTCTGTATATGAACCTTGTACACCATGAACCTTGTACACCCTTTTACTCTGGGTTCTGTGCATGAACTTTTTCTCACCCATTGTCCACCCCTTATCTTCAGTTTCAGCTGGGCGTCCGCTTCCTGTCACTTCCTGTCATTGTGTTGTCTGAATCGCCCAGCAGAGAAACTGCTCATGATGACTTTCCCATGACTGCACTTCCTCATGAAAAACTGTCTCCGCCTTTTTCCATTCTGTTAGAATAAAGGCTGACTTGGAGAGTGGAACTTCAGATCCATTTGGACTGACCCTTAAACACGGTCTCTCTGAATCACTCTCCTTGCAAGTAAACTGAGCTCCTTGACTCCGCGTCTCTTTGTGTCTGAAAGTCTACTACGGTCTGTTGAACTAGCGCTGGTTATCATCACCTGTCCTACAAACAGGCTAAGTCAGAAAATAGCATTGAACTATAACCATCATTTTGGTCCTTCTGAAGCCGGATCTCAAACGTCGTCTTTGAAGAGGGGAGAAGACTCGACAACGCCGACAGTCTGTCGACAGCCCGGATCCAGGACCCGGACAAAGTCCTGGAACGTTGAATTCGGTCCAGGCCGGCTAGATGTCGAAGCTTTGATCCTCGAAAAGACGACCGACGAGATCCCAGACCAGGCAACAGATACAAAGAACACCGGTAAATATAATAGAAAAAGAAAGATTGCAATCGAAATGAATAGTCTATCTATCCTAAATTGTACAAAATAGGAATTGTTTGACATACAAAAAGAATCCATTTTGAAAAATAAATGAATATCCTTGAGTTATGAAAACAGTAGACTAATTGAACTTGGACTGTGAGTTGACATACATAAGGAATCCATTTGGAAAAATAAATGAATGTCCT
>NC_137677.1:25874346-25959346 GCF_963989245.1 Nansenia antarctica | reverse complement strand
TCACCTTACCAACAACAACTGAAGGCCGCCCTTATGGGAGGTTTTTCAGCGGGCATAGCAGACTTCATTAGGAAGCATAATATAAACCACAAGACTGGTGGAGTGACAGAATGCATGAACTATGCAGAGCATGCAGTGGAGGATCTCAGACGAAAGAAAGACAAAAAGAGAAATCAGCTGATGCTAGAGACAGAGGACGGGACAGAAATATGTTGTTATGTGGGAGGGAACTCAGGCGAAAATAGGAACAACCAAGGGAATCAAAATAAAGGGAATCACAACCAGGGTGGGGGAGGAAACAATCAGTACAAAGGACACAAGGGACAAAACAGAGAGGGGGGGGGAAATAAAAAAAGAACGGGCTTAAATAAAGATGGGAAATTCCTCTGTTATAATTGTGGACAAGAAGGCCACATGGCCAGAGAGTGCCAAAACCACAGACAAGACAGACGGGGGGATAACCAACAGGGATATCAACAACAGAACCAACAGGGGGCCAACCGGGGGGGACAGGGATACAACAACAATGAGGGACATTTTGTCCACCAACAACAACACTGACTAGACGGTCAGGGATCAGACTCAGACTCAGACTGGTCAGACACAGGCTTACAACCTGAAAAGACAGGCGACACACCCCTATTGGACATTTCAGAAGTAATGACAAATTGGTCGCTCTCATATAACAAAATTAAACCAATGAGAAGAATAAAAATAGAAGGAAAAAGCATCGTATTCTTATGTGACACAGGGGCGGACTCCTCTGTGGTTACAGTAGAATTGGCAAATATGTGGCCAGCAATAACAGAACACTGCGTTAAATCAGCAAATGGTCAAATTAGCAGACATCAAGTATCACAACCCTTAGACATAATCGACCCTCTCTCCGGTATAGAGGGTAAATTATCGTTCTCACTAATTCCAGACTGTCCAGTAAATCTCCTAGGGAGAGAT
Source organism: Nansenia antarctica (assembly GCF_963989245.1). Taxonomy (NCBI): domain Eukaryota; kingdom Metazoa; phylum Chordata; class Actinopteri; order Argentiniformes; family Microstomatidae; genus Nansenia; species Nansenia antarctica. Next base: position 25,958,392 of record NC_137677.1, on the reverse strand, counting down.
GGCATATGCCTACTAAAACTTAGACTTATACCAGTAGCTGGAGGAGTACGTGCAGTAGGACCAACTGAAAGAGCAGAAGACCAGTTCATGGTGCGACATGGGTTAGGACAACCGCACTATTTCTGGTCCCTCAAACTACCACATCCAGCCCCAACTGAAACGGCCAAAACGTTGATTAGTTATGTATCCCCACGAGAGGGACAGACCAGAATGAAACCAACAGAACTGCATATCACCCTTAGATATGCTAAAAAGCCAGGGCCTGACCCGCCCTATCAAGCCCTATTCGATAGAATGGGGCCACAGAGAACAGTTCTTAGCTACCTCTACCAAGACGAGCTAGGAAACGCAGCAGTTTCAACCTCGCTAACCCCAGAGGCAACGAAACTGCTGGGCTCGACTCAGTATCCCCACCTCTCACTTGCTATTGGTCCAGGTACCGAGTGGAAGCAGCTGGGTAGTTTCACTCGGCAGGTAGCAAGCATATGTCAGGGGTGGGAAGACATGAGTGAGAAACCGGGCTGGCAGCGATACCAAAATATAGAACGAAAAAGCCTAGCATGGGTTACAACAATGACACCACACACGAATTTGGACGAATGACAAATAATACTATTAAGTGCAGAGGCTGAGAATGCACTTAAAGTGATTCCAGATAGCCTCTGGTCCAAAGGAAAGACCGATGTGGGATTAATTTTTAAAGTAAAACCAGTACGGGTCAAAGCCAAATCAACTTATCGACCCAATGTCAGACAATACCCATTAAAAGACGACGCCCGCATAGGTATCAAACCAGTTATACAGGACATGATAAAAGCAGGCATTCTTAGGGAATGCCCCGACGCAGAATGCAATACACCAATATTTCCTGTAAAAAAGGCAGACCAAACGTCATGGAGAATGGTGCAGGATCTCCGAGCTGTAAACCAAGCCACACAGGGCGCGGCTGCAGTCGTAGCAGATCCTCACATTCTACTAAACAGTTTATTTGCAGGACAAACATACTTCTCTGTTATAGACCTTAGCAATGCGTTCTTCTCCATCCCAGTGGATAAAGATTCACAGGGGTGGTTCGCATTTACATACGAACACAAAAAATACACATACACACGCATGCCACAAGGGTGGTCTGAAAGTCCAATGATTTTCCACCAGGCAATGCAAAATTGCCTGGCGGACCTTCATATTCCAGAGTCCTCACAGATTCTGCAATATGTAGACGACCTGCTGGTGGCCGCCCCCACCAAACAGGAATGTATGGCCGTCACGATCCAGTTGCTACAGCATCTGGAAAAAACAGGAAGTAAAGTATCGAAATCGAAACTGCAAATATGTCAAGAAGCAGTTGTGTTCTTAGGACACACATTAAACAAAGAAGGGCGTCGCATTAACCCAGACAGAAAAACATCAATGACGGCAACACCACAACCACAGACTAAGAAACAAATGATGCAGTTCTTAGGAATGACAAACTACTGCAGGGCTTGGGTGGCGGAATATGCCGCCATCACCCAACCCCTGCTGAATCTGATATACACAGACAGATTAAAAATGAGCGATAAACTCGATTGGAACACGGAAGCATTAGACGCATTTAATACACTAAAACAAAGTCTAGTAAGCTCCTCCGTACTCGCATTACCAGACTATGGGAAACCATTTACTCAGATGGTAGATTGCAAACAAGGATTTATGACCTCAGTATTGACTCAAAAACATGGAGAAAAACAGCAACCCATTGGGTTCTACTCTAAACGATTAGACCCAGTATCATTGGCACTTCCACCGTGCGTTCAGGCTGTCTGCGCGGCAGCAATGGCAGTACAGTGCACGGCAGAAATAGTCCTGTTCCACCCGTTGAGGTTATTAGTACCGCACGCTGTCTCCATGTTGCTGAATGAAACAAAAATGGCGTTCCTCTCACCAGCTCGTTTCCTCGCTCTGACAGCCACGCTACTGTCACAACCTCACATCAGCATAGAACGGTGCACAGTGTTAAACCCCGCTACACTGATGCCCACCCCAGATGATGGAAACCCCCATTCGTGTAAAGAGCAAACAGAACAAACTTGCAAACCACGGCGAGACCTAAAAGATACTGCACTAGGGAAAGGAGAAGTGTGGTATGTGGATGGGTCTTGCTCAAAGTCACTGACAGGACAGAACATGACAGGATACGCTGTAGTATCAGACACATCAATCATCAAAGCTGGCAAACTACCACACTCACATTCAGCTCAAGCAGCTGAATTAGTAGCATTAACAAAAGCATGTGTAGCAGCCAAAGGAATAGACATCACATTATACACCGATAGCCAATATGCATATTCAGCGACACACACCTTCGCTGCACAATGGGCTAGGAGAGGAATGAAAACCTCTACAGGAAAATCCATAACACACTCAGAACTGCTGACCAAATTACTGGAAGCAGTTCTGCTACCTCGCTCCCTAGCTATATGCAAATGCGCTGCACACACCAAAGGAACAGACAGAACATCGAAAGGAAATTATTTTGCAGACAGAACAGCAAAAGAAGCAGCTGCGGGTAAATACGGAACTGAGATTCTCGTCAACACAAAACCACTTCCGCAGCCAATACCATTTGAAGCTATTATAGACATGCAGAACAATGCATCAGACAAAGAAAAAATTAAATGGGCTAGAGACAACGCAGTCCTAGGGACGGACAAAGTTTATAGAATAAATGGGAAAATTGTTTTACCACAGAGTCTCTACAAAACAGCAGCTCATTTGATACATGGGGTTTGCCACGTATCAACAGCAGGGATGATTAACAGGATTAATGAACATTTTCACACATATAATTACACACAATTTTCAAAAAACTTTTGTAGATCGTGTATGACCTGCTGCAAACATAATTCACAAGGAAATGAAAGACCAAAGAGGGGCAAGTTCCCCTCTGCAAAACATCCATTTCTACACATGCATATGGATTTTATCGAACTCCACAGCTCTGGGCCAAACAAGTACAGATACTGTTTGACCCTCATCTGTCCAATGTCAAAATGGGTTGAAATAGTACCCTCAAAAACGAATGATGCACTTACAGTGGCCAAAGCCATATGTAACCGCATCATTCCAAACCACGGCATCCCAGAAAGAATATATAGTGATAATGGCTCACATTTCGTGAATGAATTGATCAAACACGTGTCCAAACACCTGGACATTGAACTAAAGAATCACTGTTCCTATCACCCTCAAAGTGCAGGATTGATAGAAAGAACAAACGGCACAATAAAACTAAGACTTAAGAAAGCAATGGAAGAAACGGGGCGAAGGTGGGAAGAGTGTGTTTCTCTAGTGGAAACATACATGAGAATAACACCGACACCTACGGGTCTGTCCCCATTTGAAATAGTAAATGGGAGAAGGTTTAGACTACCCATAGTAGACGACATTAGGGAAGTAGATTTGGCAGAAACGGAAAACACACTGGCCACGTGGATGACCCAGCTATTTAGGAAACAGGAAATAGCCAGAACAAATAATCTGCCAGACCTTTCTGTCTCCCTACAGGATCCAAGACTACAACCTGGTGACCAGATCCTCATCAAAGAAATAAAGAGAAAACATTGGCACAGCCCGCGGTGGGTTGGGCCATTTGAAGTACTGTTGAGCACCCCAACTGCTGTCAAGATCGCAGAACGAGATACGTGGATACACCAAAGCCATTGTAAGAAAGTGACATTGTTCCCCTCGAACGACGGGTAGTGGTGGAAGTCCGGCTACAAAGGGGGCCGTCCTGGTAGTGGACGGTACGTCTCAAACCGGTGAAGAATTCTCCAGATCCACTACCTCTTAGAATGAGGGGACCACATCTTTTTTGGACAATGGTGTTCCTGGCCTTAGGCCTCACTCTGTTAATCATAGGACAGACTCCAGAGCAAGATACTGATATTAATACACGAACACGACGATATCTGGCTGACCTAACACAAGACACAGACACCGCCACACACCCTTTTCTGACTAACACATGGTACAAATATGTTCACAGACAGGCGCAGAATAGGAATATGACTGACTGTTATGTTTGCTCTCATTTGCCTGTCTCAGCCAGCCACCCCACTCTGTGGGTGGTTCCGCTCTCAAGTCGACAAACAGAGTGCCTCATAAGCAGAATAAGTGGAAAAGACAAATCCCCATATTTCTGGAACATTAGGCCCCTATGCGCAGAAACGCTCCCCTTGCATCTCCATTTGCCCAAACCACTCTTGACCCCTCTAGTTAGATTCGAACCTGGGGTCGAGCTCGCTAACTGCTTTACTAGGAAGAAAGGAACAATTCCTCTAGGGAAACTCCCTAAGATAAGATGCCAAATTACTTGGACAATACCAGAGACAATAATATCAGAGTACATTATAGGAATACCAGAGACAAGATCACAGTACATTATAGGAAAGGGCAGAGTACAGCTCGATCCGGATCTCGATGAGAGCCTTAAAGGTTCAAGAATGGTTCAAGAATGGTCGAGAATGAACGATTTCCCTAGAAATGGCACTCGGCCAGTACAGGGGATATATTGGGTCTGTGGGAATAAGGCATACACTCATCTCCCAGATAACTGGGCCGGGGTGTGTGCTCCCGTTGTCCTATCAGAACACACTTACATCATGACCCATGACATCTCCTCCCGACGAACCAAACGAGACGCCCAAGTCCAGGCACACGACCCAATCTGGGGCAGTGATGTCCCAGATGACAAGAAACTTTGGACTACTAGTCAAAAGATTGTACTTGCATTGTTCCCCGGGATAGGGATAGGGAAGCATTCCCTGCGCATAGAAACCCTGAACTATCAATTAGAGACATTTGTAAATGCATCCCTTACGATAAACGAAGCCCAGAACCGCGAAATCGATCAGATCAGACTGATGGTACTCCAGAACAGAATGGCTCTTGACCTATTGACTGCAGTGGCAGGAGGAACATGTGTGATGCTTAACACCACATGCTGCACTTACATCACAGACAACTTACACTTGCCCAATATGACTGACGCTTTGAACCGACTCCGTGACTTGCAACACATCCTGACAACATCCCACACTGATCAGAATGCGTGGGGATGGTTGGATTGGCTGAACCTGGGAGGCATGAAACAACTATTAGTAAAAGGACTAATGATTTTCTTTGTTGTAATGATATTTCTGGCTGTGCTCGTTTGTTGTGTCTTCCCCTGCTTCAAAGCTATGACCAACAAACTGATTTCAGGAATATTTGTACAACAAATGTTGACTCGAGAGATTATGATGGAACCGAAGTACCAGCCTCTAACCCAAATTGAGAAAAATGAATATTCATGTCTGTGATCTGTACGGCGACGTTGAATGACGGTTGAACTAGAAAATGTGGAAACAAGATAGCTCTACCTGAATAAAGAGACGGATGTTTGTATCGTGATAAAATATGAAAAACAGCAGGGAAATGTTAGAGTTAAAGACGATGTTTTCATAAATGATAAAATGATAGAGTTAAATGTTCTATATAATTCTTTGTATCACTGTGTAAAACTCTACACCCTTTTACTCTGGGCTCTGTATATGAACCTTGTACACCATGAACCTTGTACACCCTTTTACTCTGGGCTCTGTATATGAACCTTGTACACCATGAACCTTGTACACCCTTTTACTCTGGGTTCTGTGCATGAACTTTTTCTCACCCATTGTCCACCCCTTATCTTCAGTTTCAGCTGGGCGTCCGCTTCCTGTCACTTCCTGTCAATGTGTTGTCTGAATCGCCCAGCAGAGAAACTGCTCATAATGACTTTCCCATGACTGCACTTCCTCATGAAAAACTGTCTCCGCCTTTTTCCATTCTGTTAGAATAAAGGCTGACTTGGAGAGTGGAACTTCAGATCCATTTGGACTGACCCTTAAACACGGTCTCTCTGAATCACTCTCCTTGCAAGTAAACTGAGCTCCTTGACTCCGCGTCTCTTTGTGTCTGAAAGTCTACTACGGTCTGTTGAACTAGCGCTGGTTATCATCACCTGTCCTACAAACAGGCTAAGTCAGAAAATAGCATTGAACTATAACCATCAATATGCGGATGACATTCTTTTATTTGTCTCAGATCCAGAACGCTCTCTTTCCTCCCTATTTAGAATCATTGACAAGTTCTCATCTATTTCAGGTTATAAAGTGAACTGGACAAAGTCGGAGGCTCTTCCTCTTTCGCCATATTGTCCCAAATCCCTTTTTCAAGCAGGCACCTTTTCTTGGCTGAAGAAAGGCATTAGATATCTTGGCCTAACATTCCCCCCCTCACTGGCTGATTTAGTTAAAATAAACTTTGTCCCCCTATTGGATAAACTGCGGGCAGATGTAGAGCGGTGGTCTCCACTATTTCTCTCCATGTGGGGCAAAGTAAATATAATAAAGATGACCTGTGTTCCTAAATTTAACTACCTGTTACAAGCTCTCCCAGTCCGAATCCCATTACACTATTTTAAACAATTTGATCAAATTTGTAATAAATTCTTATGGAACAACAAACGTCCTAGAATGAGCCTGCGGAAACTGCAGAGGCCTGTAGACCGAGGAGGTCTTGGTGTTCCTAACCTGTTATATTACCATTATGCTTTCACTCTCAGGCACATGGCACACTGGACTCTGCCTCCAGAGAGAGCCCCCCCGTGGTTCCATATTGAAAGTGCAATCTGCACCCCTCTGGCACTCAGGTGCTGTATTACGGCCAGACTAACCCAAGAGAATCGATCGCACCCTATTGTATCCCATATACAATGGGTTTGGAAGAGAGTTGCTTACATCTTTAAATTTGACCCCTATCTTCACCAGTCTGCTGGGATCTGGCTGAATCCCAAGCTGTGTATAGATAAATCGCCCTTCTTTTGGAAGCCCTGGTTTCAAAAAGGTATCGAAGTTCTAGGAGACCTATACCAGGATGGAACGCTAAAATCTTTTGAGGCTCTTAGAAGGGAATTTGATTTACCACACAATCAATTTTGGAAGTATTTACAGCTAAGACACTTAATGGTGCAAATATTTGGCTCCCCCACAACTGCCCCACCTAGTGGTGATACACTTGAATGGTTTCTGAACATCTTTGGACTAGGTCATGAAGCCTCTGCTTACTATTCGAGGATCCTAGTGGCCTCAGACCCAAACATATGGTCGCTTAAACTAACATGGGAAATAGACTTAAATGTATCATTTACAGAGGCAGAATGGGGAAGAATTCTCAAGAATGGGAAAAAAATGTCAAGGGAACTCCGAACGAGACTGATCCAATTCAAGATTATTAACAGAATCTACTGGACACCATCAAGGCTACATAGAGTGGGTCTGGTCGACAGTTCGGAGTGCTGGAGGTGTAGTGACAGGAATAGTACTCTAGTGCATATGCTTTGGGGATGTCCAAAAACCCAGGAGTTTTGGCTAGCCATCCATGGTTATCTGGAAAAAATTGTCTGCCTTGACATTCCATTCACCCCCAGTCTTTTTATTTTGGGTGACCCCACAGCATTAAGTGAGGTGACTCCACCACTCGCCAATTGGATCCAGACAGCGTTAATGCTAGGACGGAAACTATTAGTTAAAGAGTGGAAGGCCTCAACAGCACCAGCACCGTCTCTGTGGCACATTTCTCTTGGGCAGCTGGCAGCCCTAGAACAATTATCATATAGGCTGCTAGATAAGGTGGAGGAATACAGCTTGAAATGGGGGCAGTATCACTCATATATTGAGAAATAATGGCAACTCCAGCTCATGTAAATAGCAATATTTTAATTTATTTTTATTTATTTTATTTAATTATAAGTAGCAATATCCCAAATGTAAAAAGTGAAAGTAAACTGCTATAAGTATGATTGTTAGACAATGCTGTAGAGTTACATTGCTGTACATCACCTTTATGTTTTGTTGTGTCTATTTTTTGTCTTTTTAATTTATTGTTCAATGTCAACTGTTACGTGTAATGGATGTTTGTTCATTGTCTGTTAATTGAAAATAATAAAAAACTATTAATCATAAAAAAAAGAAAGTAAGTTACGGTACATTTACTTCAAAGTACACTACATTTACTTGTGTACAATGAAAAGTGGAAAATAAAGTGGAAGATGCAAAGTTCAAACAAAAAAGAAAAACAGAAATTCCAGGGCTACAATACAATAGCAATCACACCAAAATGTCTCACTCCTGAGGGTTTTGGTCTGGTCTGCATCTGGTCACATCTAATGTCTTCCCTGGCAATGCATCTAGTCTATTTCATTTCATTGTATATTCTGCTAATATTTTCTAGACATGTCAATATGATTACTGCAAATAGTGAAAATACCACCGCTCATCCTTTATCAGACTTTGCTGATCAATAGAGTGCAAAATAACAGTCACTCAAACACTGTGCAAAAAAACTGTTTATTGTGAGCTTTCTGTCATATATGATAGGAATATGATTACTGCAAAAATGCACCAAATAATTTTGTTTTGAACGTGTTCTTCACCGTTTTGAACACAGTATGTTAACAATGAAAAAATGTCAACTTTGTTGCTTTTACCACGTCACGTGCGGTATCAACCAATGAAAATGCGTGGGGCATCAACCAATAAAAATGCGTGGGGCGAGGACAGCATGCAAGACACGCCCCTATATTTGCATACATTACTGATAATCGGGGAAAGAATGAAAGCATGAATGTGGAAAAGAATGGAAAAGAAAGAATGAATGTGGAAAACAATGTGGAAAAGAAAGAATGAATGTGGAAAACAATGTGGAAAAGAACGAATGAATGTGGAAAACAATGTGGAAAAGAAAGAATGAATGTGGAAAAGAAAGAATAAATGTGGAAAAGAATAAATACTGTAACGATCCTGTATGAGGCCCGTTAACAGCTCCACCAAGGGAGTTAACTCTCTTGGTCTAATGGTGTGGTATCTTGAAGCTGAGTTCTCTGTTGGCTGCCAAAAATGAGGAATAGTTCTTGAGCAGAGTTAAGACTATTTATTCAAAAAGGCAGTTCACACAGCATGGTTTTCTCAATGGTCTGGCAGGTCATCTGGGCGGGGGTCGCAGGAAATCGAGAGACTGGGCAGTGGCTGCCCATAGGATTTTATACCCTTTTACCCTCACCTTTGGGCCAATCAAAACACAGTATGGTCAAGCTTGTTCCTAAACTTCTCTAGCCAATGATGGCCCTTTTTCCCCGTTCTTTGCCCTAATATGGAGTGGTCAATGTATGTGTGTGTGTGTGTGTCTCTGAAACTCTGGGTGTTTTGAGAAAAAAGGGTGTGTGTGTGTGTGTGTGTGTGTGTGTGTGTGTGTGTGTGTGTGTGCGTGCGTGTCTGTGTGTGCGTTTGGTCATCTGGCTGTCATAAAACCCCCATTGTCAGAGGACATGCCCTTGCAGGCCTTATACAATTCATGGTATGTGTGTGTGTTTCAAGTAAAATATACCACAATGGTTAGCGCGGCCGTCGGTTATGTGGGAGGTCGGGGTTCGACTCCTGCATGGGGCGAGTTACACTAGAAGATTCCTGTTCGCTACAATACATATAGAAATGTATTGCGTTATACTGTGTGTATTCATTGATGTATTTGTTCATACATTCATTTATGTGTCTACATATTTATTGTTAATTTTGGCAGACTTGGTCCTCCATACAACTTCTGTCTCTGCGAGCAGTCAGCATCTGCCCTCCCCTCGGCGGTGTCCCTTTTTATACCGTCCGGTCAGCGTCTACCCTCTCCTCGGCGGTGTCCCTTTTTATACCGTCCGGTCAGCGTCTACCCTCTCCTCGGCGGTGTCCCTTTTTATACCGTCCGGTCAGCGTCTGCCCTCTCCTCGGCGGTGTCCCTTTTTATACCGTCCGGTCAGCGTCTGCCCTCCCCTCGGCGGTGTCCCTTTTTATACCGTCCGGGTGGCCGTCGGAGGGCCGAGTGCAAACCCCTGCATGACGCGGTCACGTAGCCCATGACTGACACGCTGCACACGACCTCCTTTCAACCACAAAGCGCGAAGTCAACTTCCCACGGAGCACGAGTTGTTTCTGTTGTTTCCATCTTATATAAGCTTCATTAACATGTCCATCTGCATTAATGTCAACACAAATATACAACTAGACACACACACACACACACACACACACACACACACACACCTACTTCGAAAGTTTAATGCCATCAATACGTTGTTTATAAAACTCTTAACATATCCCATACATCTGGGTTTTGGGTTTAAAACTGTTAGGCTGTCATTGTTTTATCTTCAAGTTCAACAGTACAGTAGGTTTAGCAGAAGGCTGAAATCACAATGTGGGAAAAGTGTGGTAGATTTACATACACACACGGTAACTAATCACAGCGTGCCAGAACTGTATCCAGGCTGTGGAACAAACAAACACCCTTTACAGGGGGGGTATTCCATCAACGTCACTAAAGGAAAATCCAGGCTTATTTTGATTATATAAGTAAGTATATAAGTATACAAAATAAGGCTGTATTTTTAAATCAATCTTATCAAAATAAGCCTGGATTGTTCTGGATTGGATTGTCCTTTAGCAACCTTGATGGAATATACCCCAGGTCTATACAGAATCACAATCAGAATCACAATCAGAAGTGCTTTTATTACATCAATGTACGGATACACAGAGTACAATTCTTGGGTTCCGGTTCATTAAACATTGGTATTGTTTTTGCAGCAGAATACAAGATCAATATATGGAATAACATGAATGATCTTTATTGTCATTGTAACGGTACAGCAACATTTAAATGCAAACCCTAGGTGCTAACAATCAAAACACAGTCCTAAGATAATAAAAAACAAGAATGAGACATAAATAGACATAAATAGGGGGATAAGTGATCGGTAGGAATCTGAGAATGTATCTATTATGTAAACGTATTGTAGCGAACGGAGACTTGGTAGTGTAACTCGCCCCATGCGGGAATCGAACCCCGATCTCCCGCATAACCGACGACCGCGCTAACCATTAGACCAAGAGAGTTAACTCCCTTGGAGGAGCTGTTAACGGGGCCTCATACAGGATCGTTACACTATCCTCACCGTTCGGGAAAGCGTGCCCTCACGCTTCACTATGTCAAGTCCCTCACGTGGACACGCTCTCCGATGGCCTTCCTTCCATCCCACTTCTGACACCAGTGTAGCGAACGGAGACTTGGTAGTGTAACTCGCCCCATGCGGGAATCGAACCCCGATCTCCCGCATAACCGACGACCGCGCTAACCATTAGACCAAGAGAGTTAACTCCCTTGGAGGAGCTGTTAACGGGGCCTCATACAGGATCGTTACAGTATATACTTCTATACACTATATGGCCTATTCACAGGGGGGTATATAAACAGGGGGGAGTTAGCATGTAACTGTGTACTTTTATAAACATATAAACATATGAACTAGTAACATACAGTATATGAAAACCTAACACAAGAATGTAAACTGTAATGTAAAATAAGCAGGATATAAAAACAACAACAATCAACAATAGTATCAATAGCAGCAGAATGCAAATCACCAGTGAGGTCTTCGCTTCAGCACTCGTTCGTTTCCACCGTCTGAGTTGTCCCTCTCGTTCCTTCGTGTCGCGGGAATAGACTCCTAGTCTGTCCGAGGACAGATTGATGACCTAAGTGGGTCATAAACCTCCTGGAGCTCAGGGGCTCTCTGGGGCTCTTGGTAGCAACAGATGGTAGTATTGATCAGTGCTCTAGAGTGCATATAAGCGCGCAGGCAGGATGAGAGGGTTAGTTCTTACTTGTTGAAGGTTCTGTTCTGGTTGTGTGTAATGAACTCATCATTCTGTAGAATTATTAGATGTTTTGATTCAATAAAAAGTCATTGAATGGCATCGACGGTCATGGTCCGACCTGTGACAAAGCATGAATATATGTTACGGTACATGTGGGAAAACTAGGGTTAGGGTTAGGTGCTAGGGTGCTACGGTTAGGGTTAGGATTAGGGTTAGGGTTAGACATGCCAGCATGTACCAAGTCACCCTAGCACCTAACCCTAACCCTAGTTTTCCCACATATACCGTAACATATACATTTTACTTAAGTTGGAAAGAATACATTAATGGAAATAAACAATTTGAGAAAATTAACACATTTTCTTTTTTTTTTAATTGCCACTTTCACTGTCTTCAAAAGCTAATAGATAGTTAGATAGATAGGTAGGTAGATATAGATAGATAGATAGATAGATAGATACATAGGTAGATAGATAGGTAGGTAGATATAGATAGATAGATACAGTAGATAGATAGATACATAGGTAGGTAGATAGGTAGGAAGATATAGATAGTTACAAGAATAGATAGATAGACAGACAGTTAGATAGAGAGAGATAGATATATAGATAGATAGATAGATAGATCGATCGATAGATAGATTGATAGAGAGAGAGATAGAGAGAGAGATAGATAGATTGATGAATCTGTGTTATTGTGGTCTCCCATTGCTCTCTTGTCAGTGTCGTCCAGCCTCAATACATGACAGCTTACTAGTAAATGAGTCAATGTAGATGATGATCAAAATCTCTAAAATTATCTAGAAAAATTAAACATGTTAGAGCATAGCTAGAACGAGGATGGTAATATCGATATCTGATGACATCACAAGGAGTCTCAACTGAGGCCTTTATTACAATAACACAAAGTCATCATGAATAACAACTTACATTCAGAATGTACCCAGAACACTGGTAAACTTCCAACACCCAGTTCATATATCATTTCTTTTTACACAATCAGCCTAGAAAGAGAGAGAGGTCTGTATTTTGAAGGATCATTTCAGAAGTGTGATGAATATAACATGTTAATTTCTCCATGCTCTATGTATTTATTTATGAAAGTTGTGTTGTTTTGTATTCTGTTGAAAGGGGAAATTGTGATAAATAATTGGCCCTATCCCGATTCTCTTTTTTACCACTTCGGCTCGTTTTGGAGTCACTCGTTTTGGAGCCATCGCCGTAGTGGTTCCCCGGGGGAAATGGGACAACCCTTCATGGGACAACCCTAATATGTCATCCGTAGTGTAATGAATGGGTTAATTCATGGTCAGGACAGCGCATGCGCCTAAGAGAGAGTTCATGATATACCACTAGGTGACTGACAGGTGTCGAGAGAACCGAAGTAAACTGGTTATACCTTTGTTGAACCCAGACTCAAGTGTCTTATTATTCTATGTCCAAGTGACATTACACGTAGTATCGTAGAAAAGCATTGACGCTCGCGATTCATTCACAACTTGAATGAACTTGAACGCTATCAATCGATCAAACAAGTCATCAAATAGAAAAGAACAATGCTTCATTATCAGACCATGACAGAATAAGCTCTAACCTGTATGAAACCTGTGCTCCAGTGGTGTAGTCTAGGTCAGTGTTTCTCAACCCTCTCCTCGGGGCGCCCCAGCCGCACCACATATTTGATCTGTTCCACCACCAGCTCACCTGATTCAACTAATCAAGTGCAAAGCAATTATGGTTTGTACTTGATTAGTTGAATCAGGTGAGCTGGTGTTGGAACAGATCAAATGTGGAGCGGCTGGGGCGCCCCGAGGAGAGGGTTGAGAAACACTGGTCTAGGTGATACGCATGGACTATGCCGTGCTAGGAAAGGCCAAGGATTTCCTTATACCCACTTAAAAATGTGTGAGGATACGTAACAGCGTTTTGTGACAGAACTTTCACTGTTATTCATAAAATTCACCCTGTCTGTGTTACGAAGCGCTTGACTTTTGGACCATTGGGACTGACTATAGAGTCATATATCATCAACGGGCGGAAACATGAAATATGTCAAAATGCAGCACTGTCATGCGCAGATCAGCCTTATAACATGTAATTTTTATATATATATATAACAGCACAGATATATTTTAATGGCGTTACGAAATCCGATGTGACAGGAACGCTGCTGTCCACTGCATTAATTAACTATGTCCACTATAACCATGTCCTCCTATGTTAACTATAACCATGTCCTTGATGAGTCTCCCGCTCACTGCCCTCCATCAAAAATGGCACATCCATCGATAATATTACATAATAACAACTGCTCGGATTAGATTGCGAGTTGTTTTGGTATAATAAGTGCCGCAATACAGATAGCGTCATATACCACCAAGGGGGGGGGGGGGGGGGGGGGGGGGGAATTTGCGCCTATCATGCACATATCAGCCTGTGGATAGATAACTTTAGATAGATAACTTTACATTAAATATGTCTACCATCATCCGCTGTCAAACACCACAATTTAGTTTTAAATAAACATGATTGTACATCTCTGTAATCGCGCACCGATGTATTTATATGGGGAAGGCTGTGCTTGACGATTCCATTGGACTGACGCCGGGCAGAGGAACAGGGACTGTCACCCTGTGACAAACGCGCAGATATGAGTATTCACTGCTCCGGTGTCTAATGCAGCGGTTCCCAACCTTTTTGGACTCACGGCCCACTTTACAAATCTCTACAGTATTCGCGGCCCACCTAGTGCGCGAAGCGTGTAAAGAAAAGGTCTATAATGCATTGAAATGACATTAGTACATCAGACATTAGACATCAGACATGGAAATATGTCAATGCGCGGCTGTCATGCACAAATCAGCTTGTAACGTTAGACACACAGCACATCGGCATAATAACGTTTTGTTGTTGTTGTGCTTGTTATAAAGAAAAGGTCTATAATGCATTTAAATGAATGATACAACCCATTAATAATATTACCTAATAACAACTGCTCGGATTAGATTGCGGGTGCTGCTACATGGAAATAGGTCAAAATGCGCATCATGTACAAGTCAGACGAACGTTTGATAGATAATTTTACATATGTGTACCATCATCCGCTGTCAAGCGCCACAGGTAATAATTGATTTATGATTGTACATCTCTGAAATGCTCGACTGTCATGCAGCGTTGCGTTACTGTCACGTTAGACACAGCACCGACATAAAAGCGATTTTTGGGTTATGCTTGTTATAAATAAAAGGTCTATAATGCATTGTAATGACATTAAACTAAGATAATACGATGGTTATCATACTTTTTCAAGTCTTTAATTACAAGTAATTCCAGAAAAAGTAAATGACATTTCAGGCTCGCTTCCGTATTACGAGAGCGAAAAGAACATTTCTGTAGATGTTTCGCAATGCATGCCGGAAGGGAGTCTCATGGCTCCGAATCGAACGAGGGTCAAGATTTTCTCCAAACGGAGCCATGGAAAACCCTAACCCTAACCCTAACCCTAAATGAGTAATGAATTGGGACGCCACTACGGCTACACGTGAACGCGCAAAACGGAGCGGAGGGGTGAAAACGGAGCCGGAGTGGTGAAAACGGAGCCGGAGTGGTGAATTGGGATTCACCCATTGACTCAATCACTATCTAATATTATTCCCACACTGTTGGGCAGCTGGTGAAAGGTGAACCAAGTCGATAAGGTCATCTTTCCTTTTTTTACAGATTATGAAAGTGTAGATTGTCAGCTCTCAAATGATGATGTCATACACTGAAACCAGTTGAAATTAGATGAATTTATTGTTTATGTGAATGTTGGTACACCTCGATTCAACTAGCGGAGAAAATCTCCCTGAACCAAAACAAACAAACACGTTGGTTTCAGACGGTGCTCCATCGCGCTAGCTAGCTAGCCAACAACAACAGCTGCTCTGCATGTTTAGCACATCACAACATGCTGACAGAACATGAACATGCTAAAAACATATAACTACACAACACTAGATGATCACACAGTCCCTAAACATGAACAAGACATGTATCACCATGACAACACTCACCCGAGTACAAAGCTCAGAACATGTTAGAGCAGACGAGTGTTGTGAATCACGTCATGAAAACAAGCTTAGTTCGCTGACAAAATGTATTTAAGGATCCTAAAACTGTTGATTGTTATATTGAGGGGGCTCTAAAACATTTAAACTTTCAGAATAATAAAAAAATAAAAACACATTAAAATGTCAATCCGTACACACAGGCTAGAGGCCAATCTAACAAATGTGGGGGGAGGAATAGTGTTGGAGTACGTCCAGGCGTATGTCCAGAAAAAAAGCTGATCTAATAGACAACTGAGAAGTGATAGGATGTATATCTTAATGTGATATGATGTACAACATCTCAGTCTTCCAGCTGAAACGTTAGGAGGATTTATTGCAAACTTAACAACATACCAGTATTCAGTCACACTCGGTTTCTAAACACCAAGGCCACATCTGGGTGGAAGGGGCGGTGACATGACGCAGGAGGGGACAAGGACATCTCAACTCCTACGACCTCGATTCCTCCTTCACTCTCCAGGAGGGAGAGGAGGGGAGGAGATGAGAGGAAGGGAGGAGAGGAAGGGGGGAGAGGAAGAGAGGAGAGGAAGGGGGGAGAGGAAGGGAGGAGAGGAGGAGATGAGAGGAAGGGAGGAGAGGAAGGGGGGAGAGGGTGGGAGGAGGAAGGAGGGAGAGGGTGGGAGGAGGAAGGAGGGAGAGGAAGGGAGGGTAGGAGGAGAGGACGGGAGAAATTGAGAGAAAATAATCTAGAAAAGGCTCATGTCATGACACAACCTTCTCCCTGATCCGATCAACAAGCACATGTACATACAGTAGATGATGGTGCAGCCAGAAGACCCCCCCCCCCTTCTTCTTTAGGGCTCCTGCCTCCTTTAAACACCTCCCACACTGGGAGCAGTCGTGTTAACTAGTGTGTGTGTGTTCTCTGGTGACTCTTTAGGGATCCTGCATGACTGAAACTCTTCCCACACTGGGAGCAGTAGAATGGCTTCTCTCCTGTGTGTGTTCTCTGGTGACTCTTTAGGTCACCTGCCTGACTGAAACCCTTCCCACACTGGGAGCAGCAGAATGGCTTCTCTCCTGTGTGTATTCTCTGGTGTCTCTTTAGGTTGTCTGCATGACTGAAACTCTTCCCACACTGGGAGCAGTAGAATGGCTTCTCTCCTGTGTGTATTCTCTGGTGTGTCTTTAGGTCTCCTGCATCACTGAAACCCTTCCCACACTGGGAGCAGCAGAATGGCTTCTCTCCTGTGTGTATTCTCTGATGTCTCTTTAGGTTTCCTGCCTCACTGAAACTCTTCCCACACTGGGAGCAGCAGAATGGCTTCTCTCCTGTGTGTGTTCTCTGGTGACTCTTTAGGTGTTCTGCCTGACTGAAACTCTGCCCACACTGGGAGCAGCAGAATGGCTTCTCTCCTGTGTGTATTCTCTGGTGTCTCTTAAGGTGTCCTGCCAGACTGAAACTCTGCCCACACTGGGAGCAGCAGAATGGCTTCTCTCCTGTGTGTATTCTCTGGTGTTTCTTTAGTTTGCTCATACAACCAAATCTCTTTCCACACTGAAGACAAGAGTGAGTCTTCTGTCCTCCTTGAGTCTGTGGTTGTGATTTAAGGTGAGTTGGACAAATGAAACTCTCACTGCAATCTAAACAGTGGTGATTCTTCTGTCTTGAGCTCCTCCTCCTCCGTCTGTGTTGTTTATGGCTTCCTGATGCGGTGGAGCTGGGCTCCATGTCTGGGTTGGAGCTCTCTTCTGTAAGAATAGGAACATATACAGGATTAGAAACAACATGAGAACAAGTGCTGCTTCCATAGACTCAGCAGTGCCAGAAGTAACACCACATCTCTGGAGTGTTTCTAAAATAATTTATTGCAGCTTATATATTTAGCTTTGGGTATCTGATTAATGGATTAACTGAATCTGTCATAGCTAGGTAGAGTTTGATAAGGACTCCAGGTGGACTCCATTGGCCAATATGGCAGAACCAGGGAGAAACAAATGAAATCTTTGAGAAAGAAGATACAAGAACACAGTGTCTCACAGAGCCACAAGCTAGCAGAAGAAATAGTAGAAAAACAAACAAAACAAAAAACAGGGTGAAAACACTTTGGAGTCAAACTTTCTGAAAACACAAGAGGAGTGTCTAGCCTCCACTAAGAATGTCTTCAATATAGCATATTATATTGCCAAACATAATAGACCATACACAGATCACCATGCAGAAAGCCCTTCTTAAACTCAGACATGCAATTGATACCATTCCTGTGAGTAGTGCAGATTGGGAAAGAGGTTTTTCAGAAATTAATAATGTTGTCACACCTTTGCGCACACAACTGAGAATTGAAAACACCTCAGCTCTTATCTTTATTTAACTAGTTGGACCTCCTCTTGAGTGTTGGAACTAGGGGTGCAACGGTTCAGTTGGCCCACGGTTCGGTACGGTTCGGTATTTTGGGTCACGGTTTTCGGTACGGTTCGGTTCAGAAACAAATGCTACTATTTATTTACAAACTGTTACTTTACTTTATTTTGCTTATACATAATATGGAACTTTAACATACACATGTATATGTTATGTATATAATGTATATATAATTGTATATAAACAAAAAACACTTTCAAATGTCCAAAAATAAATAAACACTTTCGAAAGTAAAAGTGCACTTTAGCCTTGACAGCTGGTAGCCCGTATACAAACAGGAGGAAAACAAATTCACACTACAAAAGTAACACTTTCCACATAGCGTTCCAACATGTCATGTGTTGTATTCCAACGAGTTGCGACATCGTGGATTAATTTGTGTTTTGGT
The DNA here is from genome assembly GCF_963989245.1 of Nansenia antarctica. Classification (NCBI taxonomy): domain Eukaryota; kingdom Metazoa; phylum Chordata; class Actinopteri; order Argentiniformes; family Microstomatidae; genus Nansenia; species Nansenia antarctica. The sequence goes on along the minus strand of NC_137677.1, from coordinate 25,939,766 downwards.
AAGTCTAACATATCTTGTTTAATTGTCAGAATATGGTGGGGCTGTGGTGCTTTTGTGGAAGAAAGTGACTGCATGTCTGATCTTACCCAGGAGGCGGGACACCGGGGTTATTGCCACTGCCTTCTTGGCGGCGAGATTTACGACGTGCGCAAAGCAGCCGATCTGTGGCCCCAGTCCACCAGCTTCATGGATCGCATTTACGATATTTGCTGCGTTGTCTGTAGTTACGGGAATTGTTATGTTTGGCCTCTCCAACTTCCACTCAGTCACTGCATTTGTTAGTTCCTCTGCCAGGTGCGCGCTGGTATGGCTTTCGTATAGTGGACGAGTTTGCAGTACTGCGCTCTTCATCTCCCAATCCGGTGACATGTAGTGGACCGTGACAGTGAGGTAACTCTCCGTTGCCCGGGAGGTCCAACCCTCCGTAGTCAGTGCAAAGCTCGGTGTTTTTGCCAAATCGTCTTCAATGCCTCTGCGCGTTGTTTGGTAAATACCGGGGATTATTTTGGTGCTGAATGATGTACGGGAGGGGACACTGTAACGGGGCTCGAGAGTTTATCAGATTTCGAAAACCCAAATCTCCAACCACCGAAAAGGGCTGCAAATCCTTTGCAATGAACATCCCCACTGCATTGGTTATTTTTTTGTGTTTCTCTGAAGTGGTAGTGTACGTCTGTCCGAACGCATCAGAGAGAGACTGCTGTCTGCTCACTGACGCTACCTGACTGGCTTTCCTGCTCCCAGTCAGTGTTATCGTTGAGTGGTAGCAGCGAATATGCTGGTTCATGTTAGAGGTGCAACCATTTGCATATGGCACACGCTTTAAGCAGAGCTTGCAGACAGTAATATTTCTGTCCACTGTTTTCCCCCCCTTATTGTCGTATTCAACGGGAAAAGCGAAATGACTCCACACCGCAGACTTGTAGGAATCCGGGGCTTCCTCAAACTGTTGCGGCGCTCTCAGAGCTAATTTACGAACGCAGCCAAATCGCAGCATAAACCGAAAACCGTCACGGTTCACTAGTGAATTGAGCCGTGGAACGCAAACCGTACCGTCCGTAAAAAAACCGAGAACCGTTGCACCCCTACTACACACATGTTTAGCTGTGTTGTTCATTCCATGAATGCATGATCCCTACAAGTTGTACCTCGTTGTACAGGTGACTAACGATATAAAATACAATACCAATTGGTATTATTAAAGGGGAGGATTAATCAACCAAAATAACGTTTCCGAACTTTTTTTGAGGGGTTTATATATGTTAAGGTACATGTGGGAATACGGTACATGTGGGAAAACTAGGGTTAGGGTTAGGTGCTAGGGTGCTACGGTTAGGATTAGGGGTAGGGTTAGACATGCCAGCATGTACCAAGTCGACGTAGCACCTAACCCTAACCCTAGTTTTCCCACATGTACCGTAACATATATAAATATAGTACATATACATATTAAAGTACAATTCAATAATATTTCAACAATATTGTAGATTTTCACTTTGAAGTGGAGAGGTTATAACTGGGTTTCCGTTAACCGGTAATTGCCGGACTTTGTCCGGTAATTTTTTTTGAAGTCCGACAAATTGAAAAGTCGTCGGACATATTGTCCGGACATATTGTCCGGACATATTGTCCGGTGAAAATAATTCCCTTTGAATACAATTCGCTAAAGTTCACATTCTGATTCCTTCTATTTTAAAAAAGACGAATATATAGGCTATGTATTTCTTTTATTATGATATGATTTGACACCGGCATGATGATGACTCCTAATGTGTAGGCTGCCTATGCGAAACAGCGCACAGGTGCCACATGGGATTGATGCCAGATGGGATTACACCTTAACCAGTCTATTACCGCTTAAACACAGTAGCCCATTCGGCGGTAACCCATGCCTATCTGGCAACCCTGCCAACCCGTCCACCATAGTAATACGCAAACGTTGCAGCTCAAAGTGCACCATAGCGAGCGATTAAATTAATGGAAAGATGGCAAAACAAAGTAAGCTTAGCAATTATTTCATGAAGCCAAGCAACAATGAGTCTGAGCCTGAGGAGAAGTCTGACTTGGAAGAGATGGAGGCCGCAGCGGCTGACGCCGTCGTGGCTCCTCCAGCCAAGAAGTCTCGTGGATTCAGAGTTGAATGGAAAAAAACTTTCCCCTGGCTGCGTTTAGATGAGGAAGCCGGAAAAATGTAAGCCTAATATGCTTCATCTCAGCTTTTAAATCAAACAAATACCAGTTAAATCATTGTAATCACGATCAAATTGATGAAAAGCCCTGAGTGAAATGAAATCCACAGCTCTCATTATCAACTGCATGTTGTTAAGGTACGACAATGTCTGCTTATTCAGCTATTGACGCTTAAACACTGTGAGTTTCGTATGAACGTTATGACTTATAATGTCATATAAACGGTGAACGAGTCCAACCTGTCAGAACCCAAATAGACCCGCCCACGCATCTGATCTGCTCGATGTCGGAGTCTAGTTTTCCACAGCCAAACATTCAGCACTACAAAACTGACACGACAATTGTACTATTAAACTTTACTCTAGGCTATTTTATTTAAGGCTATCCCCTATCTATCTGAGAAAAGGCATAGGCGATAGGCCTAGGCTGTAACATCGAACGGAAATTAGCCTATACATACGCATTGCAAGTTAATTTAAAGCCTATTTATTTTCAAAGAGTTTTATTCTATTTTATTTTATCTGATAAAAGGCATATGAACGGAAATTAGGCTAGCCGTGTCACGCCAGAAGCCTACATGCTTGCACTGTTACTGTTCAATAAAATGTTATACATCTAGACATTGTGGTATTTCTTTATATACGTATCCCAGACTGCCTATCAATTGTTTCTCAATAAACAGTTATGTTCTTCCCATTGTCATACTCCCGAGCTAAACGAAATGCCTTCCCAACCAGCGAGACTTATAGAAATGACGTTGTTTTATTGATTTAAAAAAAAGGGTAAAACTGGAAAGAGAAAATAGAAAACTCACATTAATCCCAAACAATTTAACAAACTTCAGTTAACGTAATGTGGAGTCCGTTCATTGATCGATGCTGTCTGTTCAGTTCCCAGTGAGGCGCCCGTTCAGCGCTGGACCCGTTCAGCGCTGGATTTGACGCATGGCATAGCGCGCATGCGTCAAATCATGTTATATTATTATATATTATATAGCTCGCATCTAATCGTATCGGATGAGAAATAGACATTAAATGGCATATATAGGCCGCTACACAACAGTAATCACCGCGACAAACAGCTATATTAGATTTTTTTTTTTTTTTTTTTTTTTTTTTTTTATATTTTAATATGATGACCGGAATATATCACGTTTGTCCGGTAAATCGAATTCTTCCCGGACACGATGTCCGACGGCAAATTTTTCTAACGGAAACCCTGGGTTATAAGTAATAATAAATGTTATTTTCTCATGTAAAATAAGGGCTGCATTTAAATGTAAAGATACATAAGAGCTTTTGAAAAATGTGCGTCTTAAAAATAAAGTGCTTAATTTTTGAAAAATAAATTTAAAAACGAAATAAATGTGTTCTTGCAATTGAGTTGACCCTCCCTTTTGCCCATTACTGACCCCTCCCTTATGGAGCTATTTTAGTGCCAGAAGAAATTGAATTGTATTTGACAGATTTAATTGAATATGAGCACAAATTGAATTGTATTTCACAGATCTGAATTGTATTTGACAGATTGAATTGAATCTGAGCACAAACTGAATTGTATTCGACAGATTGAATTGTATTCAATTCCGTTTTCATTATTTTCATTCAGTTTTCAAATTCAGTTTCTCTGTCCCTATCTCTTTAGCTGTCTAGTTTTAGGTGTTGTAGTTTTACTTTAGTTTTAGATTATCTTAGACTGTTTTAGACTAGTTTTAGTTTTAGACTATGTAGTTTTAGTTTAGTTTTAGACTATATTGACGGAAAGTTTAGATTATCTTAGACTGTTTTAGACTACCGTATTTTCCGCCCTATAAGGCGCACCGGAGTATAAGGCGCACCTTCAATGAATGGCCTATTTTAGAAATTTTTTCATATACAAGGCGCACCGGCTTATAAGGCGCACCGGCTTATAAGGCGCATAGAATAGATACTGCAGTCAAACGTTTGACTGGGGTTGCGTTACGCCCAAGCTCCACCTACTGCGTTGCGTCACCTCTCCATCGGTGTTGTGTCAACTTCCCGTTGTCCAAGCTCCACCTGAGCGTTGTCACCATCAACGTTCTACCTGCTCCACTGTCAAAAATATATATTTTTCCACCTCAAGTATCAGCCGTTCGTCATCCATTTTTGCAACAAGCGTCAAGGACCTGCGGTGATTCACAGCTGACTCGCGTGAATAGCAATTCGCAATAGCTGCAACCACGAGATATAGAGTAGTTAGCTACAAGCATTTTCAATCTGCTATTATCTCTATTAGTGGATTAACCGCTGTGGTGATTTAACAGCTGATAAAAATACATCAAGTAGACTACAAACAGAGCAAAACAACACCAGAAAACAACCAATAGGCTATACAATTATAACCAACAACCAATATGTGACAGCTCCTGGTGAAATGTGCAACGTACTTTTTCAGTTTTTACACATGCTTAAACTACAGATTGTAAGCTTTCAAATGATGTGTCATACATTCAAATCAGAGAAAGATTGAACACGACAGGCGTATTTGAATGTTGGTTCATCTCAAACACTGAATGGGAGAAAAGTGAATCTGACCAAACCACAACAAACGCTGCTAGCGGCTAACAGCTAACAAAACACATCGCTACGAAGGTCTAAACTGTATTTTAATAACATGACAACATACTGGGAGAACATCGACATGCTAAAAACACATAACTACACATAACTAGATGAACACACAGTTCTTGCTTTTGAACACGAGCTAAAACGAAAGTATGTTTACAAATCAACCCTCCCTTACCGGTAGCCTCCGGCAAACGAGAATAATGAATCCAATACACAAATGATAAGTGTTTAGTGATCGTTAAACTGTTGTTTATTATATCGAGTGGGTACTTTAAAACTTCAAGTTGAAAGCACCAAGAATCTCACTTTGTTCCCTCGGAAACTCTGTTTAGTCTTCTTTACTTGGGGTCTTGTGGTGTGGGACTGTGAGTAAGCACAACACCGGTGTTTACTGATTACCGTAATGCTGCAAGCGGTGTGAGTGTCCGAATTGAACAGTTGGGTGAGTACGGCATCCATTCAGAGCACATGATAGAATAACAATAGCATGTAGTGCCGAGAGACGGGAGTCGGAGGCGGCGTATTAAATGTCACAGCTAGACGTTTATTGACAGACATGAACCAGTTGTTATCACACACTTAAAACAGGAACTAAAACTCAGTACCACCCACTTAACCCTCCGTACGGAACAATACTCCCAACTATTAGTTCCGGGGGTGAATTATGTTAACCCACCACAAGCATAGCATTCGCGGAGATTCCAAGATGGCGGCCGTCGTTTACTGATTACCGTAATGCTGCAAGCGGTGCGGCTTTGTAGTTTACCAGTCGTACTGAAACATTGTATTATTATTAAAAAAAAAATATTGGTCATGTAATTTTTACATTTTGATCCATATATAAGGCGCACCGGGCTATAAGGCGCACTGTCGTTTTTTTTTTTTTGGGGGGACTTTTAAGTGCGCCTTATAGGGCGGAAAATACGGTAGTTTTAGTTTTAGACTATGTCGTTTTAGTTTAGTTTTAGACTATATTGACGGAAAGTTTAGATTATCTTAGACTGTTTTAGACTAGTTTTAGTTTTAGACTATGTAGTTTTAGTTTAGTTTTAGACTATGTAGGCCAGGTTTTGTATTGTATTTGGTTGTGGTGGATGTTGTATGCCTGTGAACAGGTCACACTTGAAAATGAGCCCTTGGGGCTCAATGTGTTTTTTACCTGTATAAATAAAGGTTACATTTTAAAATCTAATTTATATATTTTTAAAATAGGTACATCGCTATCTGCTTGATCTTTTCACAAAACTCTTATTTTTGTTTCCCCTCAAGGAAGGTTTCAGCTACCACTCATGCACTCCTTGACCGTCAGTAAATGTGTTTTATGTTGACGCAAAACGCAAGCAACTTTAAGGGAACATTCATTAGCACGTTGTTGGGCAGTGAATGAATGTGTTTGAAATCTGGTGGATCGATCATATTGGACTCTGTATCGTGTATTTTCTCTGTCCTCGGTTCAGATTTGAGTGTGTATGTTTCTGCTCAAAAGATGGGTTTAGTCTCGTAACGCTTTACATTGCCGCTTTTAATAATCGCCATGGTCTCCAAACATATCAGACATACAGGGTTTGAACTGAACTGCCCGTGGGAAGAATGAACATGTAAGAGTCTGTCCAAAGGACAAAACAGAGATAATTGTATTCGGTAAACCTGACAAAAGATCTAAAGTCAGTGCAAAACTTGATTCCCTCTCTAAACTAAAAAACAGGTCAGAAATCTTAGTGTAATTCTAGACTCTAAACTTCAACAGCCACATGAACTTGATAACTAAATCAGCCTACTATCCCCTGAAAAACATAACAAGAATGAGAGGTTTCATGTCCAAATAAGACCTTAAAAAAAAATACTCATCCATGCATTTGTTTCGAGTAGACTTGATTATTGTAATGGTCTACTAACAGGCCTATCTAAAGGAGCTGTTCGTAAGCTGCAGCTCATCCAAAACGCAACTGCTAGGGTCCTAACAAAAATGAATACGTTTGAACACATTACACAAATCCTGAGATCCCGACACTGGCTACCAGTCTCTCACAGAAAATGGTCTTGGACCAAAATACATATCAGATCTCCTCCCACCCTATATTCCCGCAAGACCCCTAAGGTCAGCTGAGACTAATCAGCTAATAATTCCAAGAGTAAAAACAAAACACGGTGCAGCAGCTTTCAGTCACGCTGCTGCATGCTCCTGGAACAAACTCCCTGAAGAAATCAACAGGCGCAAACCCTAAACATATTTAAATCTAGGCTGAAAACCTTCATGTTTTGCAGCAGTTATGATTAAACACTTCTATCAATGTCTTTTATCCATGAACTATTGTCTTATTAAATGTTGTATCTATTTACCTCTTATATTTGCTTTTATTCAGTCGTTTTTATTTTCTTGCTCCTCTTGCTGTATTTTTAAATAATGTATGTAAAGCACTTTGAATTGCCCCTGTTGTATGAAATGTGCCATACAAATAAACTTGCCTTGCCATTGGCAGCATTGATTTTACAGCAGAGCAATGACCCTCACCACTATACAACAAAGACTTACCAACTATCTCACTGTCTTCCATCTCCACTTCTCCTCTGTCCTCTTCTTTCACCATCACTCCCTCCTCCCTCATTTCTTCTCCTCCATCTTCTTCTTTCACCATCAAACCTTTTTGCATTACAGCTGCACCTCCATCTTCTTCTTTCACCATCACTCTCTTCTCCTCCACTTCTTCTTTCACCATCACTCTCTTCTCCTCCACTTCTTCTTTCACCATCACTCTCTTCTCCTCCACTTCTTCTTTCACCATCACACCATTCCCCTCTACATCTTCTTCCTCCAGCTTCACTGCCACCATCTCTGGACCCCACCATGTGATTTTCAGGGCTGGAAAACCACAGTCACATCCGGGGGACTCTGTGGACTCTGGTTCATACATGGTTACATGAGCTGAAGAGGACCTGCAGCTAGAAACAATGGAGGCACAAACAGTGCAGAGTCAATTATAAATGACAGCCAACCAGTTCACTGAAAGCCCATCTAGACTGACAGGACATGTCCTGCAAATGCAATAATCTATGGATTACTGATTGCATTTCTTTGTAATTAAAGGGTCTGGAGAATAGACATTAAACGGTTCCAATTAGTATTTTGATATTTGATATTTTAAATACTTTACACAAGAAAAAATAATCTTCTAGTTAGGCTCAACTTCCTGGTCAGACAGAGGGCTGTATGGGCGTGGACTTTGCACGCTTGACTGGCAGCTCCCTTTCAAGCAAGCTTGCTGCGTTATCATACATGACATTCATCTATTAGATGTGCTTATAGTTCTGCCCTTTAATTACCAACTGTTTAGCTGCTGCTAAAATGTACTGAGCTAATACAATGACTTGGCTAAGATTATAGTTATGCACCTGGCAGTATAATTCATCATATCAATTCAATGACCACCATTAGCATACTGTACACCTGGCACCCTATGGTGAATTATTGAACCAGGGTTCGACAGTAACGCTTGCCCGCTTGCCCGGAGCAAGTAAAAAATTCACCGGATTTGTTTGCGTGAGCCCGACAACGCTGCTGGATCCTGGATATTTTTACCTGTGTGCAGGAAGAACAACAGACCGCGCAGGCGCCAGACCAGACTAGATGATCGTGGAGTGAAGATATTATTATTATGCCGTCTGTTGTTCTTCCTGCACACAGTTAAAAGTATCCAGGATCCAGCAGCGTCATCGGGCTCGCACAAACAAACCCGGCAAATGTTTTACTTGCTCCGGACAAGCGTTACTGTCGAACCCTGTGAACACAATAGGCTACTTGTGGACAGGATTCACAGCATGTGTATGACTTACTGATCAGTTGTACCACAATGGTGTTGTCCTCCTTTTCTAATTCGCTGCCGTATTTTCACAATATCCTCCATGTTTAGTTTCTTCCCACACTGGACGTAGCACTGGCGCATGTCGTCATGACCAGAACAAGCAGAAGCATCCATCATTGCCCAGATGGGGAGTTCACAGTGCAGGGAATCCTACGAATAAAGATGATCAAAATATTAAAACAAGAGTGAAGAAATGTAATCAAAACATATTTTATGTAAAAAAAAATACCAGAAGTGGAAAACAGTAGCCAAGCTATACGTAGGTCCATATGCATTTTGGACACTGACAGAATTGTTGTTATTTTAGCTGTTTACCAAAACATATTCAAGTTACAGTTATAGAATGAATATGGCCTACAGTGCAGACTAAATACCCTCTTTAATAGAAGGGTCTAGGAATTACAGCTCCTTAATGTGGCCCCCTCTTTTTCAAGGGAAAACCAAAAGTTTAGCTTTTTCTGTGTTGACAACACAGTAAATAGGCTGATCATGCCATGCTTTTCAAATACCATTTACAGGCCACAGGATAAGAGTGCAGACGAAATGAAAATAGCGAATGAAAAGCTAAGAGATTACAGATTTGAATAGATCAAGTTTGTATTGTTACATTTAAAATATATAGGGGTGTAACGTTACAGACACATTTCAGTTTGTGGTTTTGAAGTCACGGTTCGGTACCTTTTCAGTACAGCAGTGTAAAAGTAAGTAAGTAAGTAAGTAAAGCTTTATTTACATCGCGCCTTTCGAACATGAAATGCAATCTTTTACTGAACAAAAAGTGCCTCTTCCTTTCTTAACAAAGTGCCATGGAAAAGTCGTGGAAACTGTTTGTGCTTGTTTATAAAGGGCTGGTAACATTTGCTGGCTGAAATGCGGACGAGAGGGAACTAGTAGGCCTACGTCATGTCTTGAGTAATTCGCTACGGTAATGTTACCGAGTTGGCTAGTTAACTAGACAAACAAAGCCACATCTATTAACATGATTGTATTTGATTGTAATGAATAAGTATGTAATAATGATCTTGTAGTCACTAACGCAGCTCCACCTATGAGTATGGAGATAGATTTATATCATAAATACACACGTACGAAAGTATAATACGCAACCGTGTTTTGCTATCCGCAACCGTGTTTTGCTACCCGCAACCGTGTTTTGCTACCCGCAACCGTGTTTTGCTACCCGCAACCGTGTTTTGCTATCCATCCGCACACATCTCTCGAGTCGTGTGCCGTAAAAAGAATTCATGCGTGCGTGAACAGATCCACGCAAGCGTTTTTTGCTATCGACCCGCAAATATCTCTCCATTCGTGAACCGTGTTTTGCTCTGCTTGGATTTACGTATGTATTTTTGAGACAAGCATTTCCCTGTTTTGCCGTCTCGATTGGTAACTCGTAATATTCATTCGCTGATTATAAGGCGCTAGCTGATTGGCCGGTGATCTGAGCTGTTCTTTCGACAAGATGAGTGTTTCATACAGTTTCTACCACTCAGCAAATACGATAATACACTACGAGAGCACTTAGAATACATAATAGTTTACAAGTAATACGTTTATGTATTATTAGAGATGCTCCGATCAGGGTTTTTGGTGCCGATCACCGATCACCGATCACTGGAATCAGTGATCTGCCGATCCGATATCACCGATCACCGATCACAGTGTCGAAAATGGCAATTGAAGCATTCTATTTATTGTGTAGCATTATTTATGTTTTAAATTATTCTTAACACCATTGACATTGTATATTAAGTATTTAAATGAAATTAGGAGATGAGAAAGTATCATGAATTGACGACCATCTGTTTTATTGAATTCACAACCACCTGTAGCTTACTTCAGGAAAAACAAATAAAATGTGAAAATAAAAATCATAATAAATAAAATGTACACTGTCACATCAAATGTGCAACATTCCACTCGAATGAGAGGAACTAGGGGCTCTTAGAGAACTTGGAGCTTATACTGTAACTGTAGCTTGCCTGAGGAACAATAAACATACCCAAACTAAACTGCAACATAAACAGGCTATAGCCAAATATAAAATACTGTTTCAAGTCAGTCAGTTTCAAGTCATATTTAGGAGGAGATAAGACAGCAAGTCAGCAATAATCAATAAAACAAAAAAACAAAACATTGCACCTAAGGAGATTTCAGACTCAAACCTTACTTCTGATTAAGCAGCATCACTGGCAGATTAGCCTTGAGAAATACAAGCATCTCAGCGTTTTTGGCACTCAGCCTGTTCCTCTTATCATCTAAAATATGTCCTGCTGCTGAAAAGTCGCTCGCTATCTACACTTGTGCAAGGTGCACAGAGGAAGACCTAAAACTCACGCGCTAATAGTTGTTGTTGCTATGGGCCAAGTGACTTCCTGCTCGCGGGGTCACATGACGTCGGTGAACACTACCTACACTACGCTCGTGAAGTCGCGCTGGAACTCTGACCAGCACTCGTGGAACGCCTCTCGTCCAATCAAAGCACTCGGTCCCTTTATGACGTCGAGCCCAGTGTGCGCTTCGGCGCACTCTGAGCGAATCGACGAACGCAGCAAATGCCGTATGATATTCGTGGTATTGAAAGACCTTGCGTGCGTTCCTCCGCAAGGTATTTCTTTTGAGCAGACATTACAAACGGCATATTTGTTGTCTCTTTCCGACACTGTGTAATATTTCCAGACTGGCGACGCCATTTTGTAAACTGATCGGTCATGTTTGATCGGCCGTTTTGAGAACTCCGATCAAAACCGATCACGGCCATATCGGCTGATACCGATCGGCGCCGATCAGATCGGAGCATCACTATGTATTATATTATTTATCCCCCCTCACATGTATTGTGGTTAGCCTACATGTTTTGCTCACTGCACTTCTTATCCACCACTGATGTAAAAACCAAACAATTTCTGAATGTTTGCTTTTATAATATAGACTACCCACTTCAGTCACCTACACCTGTAAGGTTTGGGGGGTCGCTCTTATTGTGGAGCGACCCTTTGGCGTCCTCTGGTGTTTATGTATGTATTTTTGTCTAATTACTGTGATTGCTACCTGGTGTGTCTTGTTTAGCTGTGGCTATTTATATCCCTCTGTTTCCTCTCTTGTTGTCGGTTGTTCACTATATGTTGCGTTCATTATGTGTGTACGGGTCTTCGTAGCCTTATCGTTCCTCGCCTGATTAGGAAATAAGTATCGATTGACTATTGTAAGTACATTGCCCTGCCTTGTTCTATTGACGGCGTTTTGGGGAGACTAAAGCCATCTCCCCTTTTGTTTTGTTGTTTTGTTTCCTATTATTATTTAAGCATTTTTCTCCTCTTTTGTTTCATCGCTTACTGTGCGGTTATTATTAATTCCCGTTTGCTCAAATAAAGAGTACCTTTATTTTTGAATTGTACTCCTGCTTCCGTCTACTCTGTTCTACTCTGCAACTGGGTCCAAATACATTATCCCATCGTAACAACACCACTGCTAGAAAGCATATGTTTGTAGTTGGAACAGGGAGCATTTTGAGGGAGGGGTCAGAATATGGCAGCCTGCCTATCATGCTGGCATATTCTGACCCCCCCCCCCCCTAACTATTGTTTGCAAAGTCTGAGACACTTCATATTTTTTGTGGTGACATCTTTAGGTCACTGGGTGGTACCCCTGAAAGCACATGCTTGTAGTTATAACAGGGAGCATTTTGAGGGGGGGGGGGGCAGAATATGCTAGCATGAAAGTCAAGTCTAACTATTGTAGATAAGACAAGAAGGCAAGTTGGTGCAAGTGCAAAAGTAGTCTAAAGTATATTTTCTTTGCAGGTATAACCTGACACCAGAACAAAAATATATATTAACACAATTAAAACAAAACAACAACATATGTAACAACCGAAACAAAACAAAAATGACAATGAATACAGAAATATAGACATTATTTACAAAATCAACAAACGATTGATCATTTTGCTTAGAACAGTATTGTAGTAACATCCTAGGCTGATCTGTCTCATTAGACAACTGGAGTGCAGGAAAAATAGTGTGAGACGAAGTCAATACAAACATAGGAGGGGCGGGTCCTAACCAGAGGTAATGAACAGATGTCAGAGATATTTATCTCAACATCTCTCTTGTTGTTTCTTAACATACTTAAAACAATTATATCCAAAATTAAACCACAGCTTGGGTTCTGGCAGGTAGGCCCAGATAGGGGCCTGTCCTTGATTACAAAAAGTTGACGTTAGGAATAGGGTATAACGCTAGGTATAACGTTGGAACTTTTTTCTGGGAGGGGGAGCTGTAAATAAAGGAAGATTTAGATGTTCACAAATCATCTTTATTATGACAATAGAAAATGGTTCATATCAAAGAGGCATAGCCTATGTCACGCATGAACATATAAATCATGAAAAATCTAAACACATTAGGCAATTCATATGCCCTTGAAGGTACAAATAATTGTAGCCTACAACCATCCAGTTACCTAAGGATGTCACCACAATAAATGTGAAGTGTCTCAGACTTTGCAAACAATAGTTAGGGGGGGGGGGGGGGGGGGTCAGAATATGCATACTTTACATTTTACATTTACATTTTTGGCATTTAGCAGACGCCTTATTCCAAAGCGACTTACAATCAATACATTTGAATACTAAGCATGTGAATCAGCAGTCCACCATTCATTGCAGGAAGAGTACACTAGCTCGGGCCCGGGGCCACTGATAGAAGGAAAAACCTTCTCCCTATTATCGCCTTCTACTAAACATTTTTTTTTTTTTTATATATTACTGGAGAAACTGAGAAACAGTACAAGGGGGGCAATAGAAGTTCTTAGGGACACAGTAGAGGGGAAAGCGGGTGTCTTTAGGAGACGTAGTGGTGAGGGTCAGAAGATGTCTCAGGAGGAGCAGTTAAGATGTAACCTGAAGAGATGGGTCTTCAGTCTACGACGGAAGATGGGTAGTGACTCTGCCGTTCTGACAGCCGTGGGGAGCTCATTCCACCAGCGGGGAGCCAGTGTTGTGAAGAGACGTGATCGGGCAGCCCGACTGCTGTGTAGAGGAGGTGGGGCCAGTCGGCCAGCCGAGGTGGAGGAGCGGAGTGAGCGGGCAGGGGTTTGGGGGGTTACCATTTCCTTCAGGTAGGCAGGGGCTGTCCCTTTAGCTGCCTGGTATGCAAGCACCAGGGTCTTGAATCTGATGCGAGCTGCTATCGGGAGCCAGTGCAGGGTGCGAAGGAGAGGGGTGACATGCGAGTATTTGGGGAGGTTGAATACCAGCCGGGCAGGAGCATTCTGGATGAGCTGCAGAGGTCTAATGGCTGAAGCGGGGAGCCCAGCCAGGAGTACATTGCAGTAATCCAGGCGGGAGATGACCAGTGCCTGGGTCAAGAGTTGCGCTGCCTCTCTGGTAAGGAATGGTCGTATCCTTCTGATGTTGTAGAGGAAGAATCTGCAGGAGCGAGCCGTTGCTGCAATGTTCTCCGCACAGGATAGTCGGTTATCCAGGATCACTCCAAGGTTCTTGGCTGTCAGGGAGGGGGTTACAGTAGAGTTCTCCACTGTGATGGAGAAGTATTGGAGAGGGCAGGCTTTCCCGGGGATGAAGAGGAGCTCGGTCTTGTTAAGATTAAGATATTCTGACCCCCCCTTCTCAAAATGCTCCCTGTTATAACTACAAGCATGTGTTTTCAAGGGTACCACCCAGTGACCTAAGGATGTCACCACAAAAAATATGAAGTGTCTCAGACTTTGCAAACAATAGTTAGGGGGGGGGGGGTCAGAATATGCCATCATGAAAGACAGGCTGCCATATTCTGACCCCCTCCCTCAAAATGCTCCCTGTTCCAACTAAAGACATGAAAGGCAGGCTGCCATATTCTGACCCCCTCCCTCAAAATGCTCCCTGTTCCAACTAAAGACATGAAAGGCAGGCTGCCATATTCTGACCCCTCCCTCAAAATGCTCCCTGTTCCAACTACAAACATGTGCTTTCTAGCAGTGGTGTAGGTGACTGAAGTGGGTAGTCTATATTATAAAAGCAAACATTCTGAAATTGTTCGGTTTTTACATCAGTGGTGGATAAGAAGTGCAGTGAGCAAAACATGTAGGTTAACCACAATACATGTGAGGGGGGATAACTAATATAATACATAAACGTATTACTTGTAAACTATTATGTATTCTAAGTGCTCTCGTAGTGTATTATCGTATTTGCTGAGTGGTAGAAACTGTAGAAACACTCATCTTGTCGAAAGAACAGCGCAGATCACCGGCCGATCAGATAGCGCCTTATAATCAGCTAATGAATATTACGAGTTACCAATCGAGACGGCAAAACAGGGAAATGTTTGTCTCAAAAATACATACGTAAATCCAAGCAGAGCAAAACACGGTTCACAAAACACGGTTCACGAATGGAGAGATATTTGCGGGTCGATAGCAAAACACGCTTGCGTGGATCTGTTCACGCACGCATGAATTCTTTTTACGACACACGACTCGAGAGATGTGTGCGGATGGATAGCAAAACACGGTATTATACTTTCGTACGTGTGTATTTAGGATATAAATCTATCTCCATACCATTGTATCTAGCAGCTCTGTACTGACCATTGTATCTCTGCTTCATTCATCAATCACTCCAACTCCTACCGTCAGGTCGGCGCCTCCGTTGTTGTTCAAGCTAGTGTCGCTTTCCCAGTCTTTGTGTAATAAGTGAACATGTTGTAATGTTTGCCCTCTAGCACAGTTATAAACTTAATAAATGACTCGTGTTGTCTTCAGTCTCAGCACTGTGTGCGTTTATTGACCCGCCATTTTAGTTTCACGTCCCGTTTCACATCCCGTTCCCTGGTCTCGCGAGAATAGCTGACGTCTGTTCGTCAGAGCAATTGCGCGTCATCTCTCCCTGTCATCAGAATGATCACGCCCCTTTTGGGGTGAAAGAAGTGTAGAAGTTTGACTGGCGGTCAATGGGAATTTCTGGTCTTCGCTACTTTAATCCGATAAAATAAGAAAACCGTAGTGCTTTTTAGATATTAGGAGCCCAAATCCGATGGCCAGTTAGGCAAACTATTATATAGTGCCGTTGCCGATCAATGATCGGCGTCGTTATATAGAGAACATTAATGAAATAGGGGTTGATTCATCAGAGCAGTCATATGTCATCTCCCTGTCATCAGGGATTTGTAGTTCTTTGATTTGCCGTGTAAATCCCCAGACTGCCCAAATCCGATGGCCAGTCAGGCAAACAATTATATAGTATCGTTGCCGATCAATGATCGACGTCGTTATATGGAGAACATTTATGAAATAGGCAATGAATGTGTGTCCTTTCAGTCTGCTTCCATCCATGTGGATGAACCACTCGACCCAAAGCCCTGAGGTGTTGTAGGAGGCATGAATATGATTTAGGGGGTATTTAGTATAACAGGCTAATGGGTTTATTGTGAGTTTACTTTGATTGTTTGTTTATTGCCTAGATCACCGTATTGAGAAGTCATATGGTTATGGGGGGTGATATTGCAAGGTAATTTAAGCACCTGCGCACCTTGCATGGCGGTAGTGGAGAGAGAGGGGAGCGATGTATTTTTGTTGACCGCATTATACGCATATTCTATAAGCATAATTTGTTATTTTTCTGGTTTTGATCGCTTATGGATTATTTTTGTACGTCGCCAAGTTTGATTGTTCTATTCAATAAATGCTCTAAAACGTACTTTTCATCTCAGCGGATTGTTTGGCGGGTCATACAATTACCAGCCCAGACCCTGCTTGTGTCTCTCAGCGACTTTTTACTTTTGGCTCTATCTATCTATCTCGCTACAGGTGTCATATAACCCTAACCCATATCCTGTCATATAAAAGTACCTTATTGAATCTCCAGGTAATGTATTTCTGACATCCATCACTTTTGCTGTCGTTAAGATACTTTATTAAACGTCATAACATCTTAATATACACCATACAGGATAAATACTGATTAACAGTAGGCTACTTTGGCAAATGCCCATTGAACAGATTTATTTATTATCCTATCTTTTTTTTCTTTTTTTTTAATGGGATTTTTTTTTCAGATTTTATCCCTTTTTCACCCAATTTGGTATCCAATTGAACCCAACCTAGCATCCAATTATCCCCTGCCTATTGCGTAGGATCCGCCGCACGACCCCGTGGCCGGCAGCCCCAGAAGAGATCGCCAGGCAGACTAGCTGACTGGCTCCTCGAGCCCAGCACCGTTATTCCGGCACCCCGGGGGCGCTGTTGAGCGACGGATTCTTGTCCGGAAATAGTCCTATACCGCCCTCTGGAGCGGCCGCTCAATATGCCGCTCCCTATGTGCCTCGGCCATATCCGGGTCTGGCGAGACCGGGATTCGATCCCAGTCCCCGGTGGGCAGCTTGCACTAGTGGCTAGTGCTTAGACCGCTACGCCACCGCGGGGCACTTATGATCCTATCTTAAGAAACTCATCTGGGGATTTACACGGCAAATCAAATGAAGAACTACACATCCCTGATGACAGGGAGATGACGTATGACTGCTCTGATGAATCAACCCCTATTTCATAAATGTTCTCTATATAACGACGTCGCTCATTGATCGGCAACCACACTATATAATAGTTTTCCTAACTGGCCATCGGATTTGTGCATCTAATATCTAAAAAGCACTACGGTTTTCTTATTTTATCGGATTAAATTAGCAAAGACCAGAAATTCCCATTGACCGTCAGTCAAACTTCTACTCTTCTATCACCCAAAAAGGGGCGTGGACATGACGGGAGGGGAAAGTACCCGGATGCGTTGCTCTGATGAATCCTAAGGCCAGCGGTGAGGTATAATATTATGATTTATAGTATATCAGATGCGTCAGATGTTACAACTTGTTTTTTCCCCAAAAAGTGCTGCCGTACACAATAATAATTAGTCTAACAGGTGGATCAATAAACCCACACAGTGCTGAGACTGAAGACAACACAAGCCATTTATTGTGTGTGTGTGTGTGTGTGTGTGTGTGTGTGTGTGTGTGTGTGTGTGTGTGTGTGTGCGTGCGTGCGTGCGTGCGTGTGTGTATAAGCATGTTGAGTGTGTATTGTGTGTGTGAATGTGTGCATTGTTGTTATTATCATTATTAATGTGTCTTTCTCCTTTGTTGCCTGTTAGTTCGTTTATATGTGTCTTCAGTGGTATAGTCTAGTTTTTTCTAGTGGGTTTTTTGATTGAATTGATTGAAAACTTTATTAGAATGTTTGCAGAAGTAGGTACATGAAAGTACATATTACATACAAGGTCAAACTAAAAGGATAAAAACCCAAGAAAGCCACTGGCTTATTTCAATTGGGGTCCTTGATTTTCAATTCATCGTTTGATTTTGCCCTCCCAGTCAGAGCGACACCTGTCCCGTAGCGACACCCCATAAGCACCACCACACTCACTTATGCATACAGTATGCATCTACACCAGTGTTTGCTGCCTTGGGGGGGGTGGCATGGACTGTACTTGTACATCAAGCTGCCTCACGCTACAGAAACAGGAGATAGGCTCCTGCCCCCTAAGGGCCGTTAGGCTACTTATGTGGTCTTGACTACGGGTGAATCCCAATTCACCCCTCTGGCTCCGTTTTCACCCCTAATCTCCGTTTTGCGCGTTCACGTGTAGCCGTAGTGGCGTCCCAATTCATTACTCATTTAGGGTTAGGTTTAGGGTTAGGGTTATCCATGGCTCCGTTTGGAGAAAATCTTGACCCTCGTTCGATTCGGAGCCATGAGACTCCCTTCCGGCATGCATTGCGAAACATCTACAGAAATGTTCTTTTCGCTCTCGTAATACGGAAGCAAGCCTGAAATGTCATTTACTTTTTCTGGAATTACTTGTAATTAAAGACTTGAAAAAATATGATAACCATCGTATTATCTTAGTTTAATGTCATTACAATGCATTATAGACCTTTTATTTATAACAAGCGTAACCAAAAAAAATCGCTTTTATGTCGGTGCTGTGTCTAACGTTACAGTAACGCAACGCTGCATGACAGTCGAGCATTTCAGAGATGGACAATCATAAATCAATTATTACCTGTGGCGTTTGACAGCGGATGTTGGTACACATATGTAAAGTTATCTATCAAACGTTCATCTGACTTGTACATGATGCGCATTTTGACCTATTTCCATGTAGCGGAACCCGCAATCTAATCCGAGCAGTTGTTATTAGGTAATATTATTAATGGGTTGTATCATTCATTTAAATGCATTATAGACCTTTTCTTTATAACAAGCACAACAACAACAAAACGTTATTATGCCGATGTGCTGTGTGTCTAACGTTACAAGCTTATTTGTGCATGACAGCCGCGCATTGACATATTTCCATGTCTGATGTCTAATGTCTGATGTACTAATGTCATTTCAATGCATTATAGACCTTTTCTTTACACGCTTCGCGCACTAGGTGGGCCGCGAATACTGTAGAGATTTGTAAAGTGGGCCGTGAGTCCAAAAAGGTTGGGAACCGCTGCATTAGACACCGGAGCATATCTGCGCGTTTGTCACAGGGTGACAGTCCCTGTTCCTCTGCCCAGCGTCAGTCCAATGGAATCGTCAAGCACAGCCTTCCCCATATAAATACATCGGTGCGCGATTACAGAGATGTACAATCATGTTTATTTAAAAATTAATTGTGGTGTTTGACAGCGGATGATGGTAGACATATTTAATGTAAATTTATCTATCTAAAGTTATCTATCCACAGGCTGATATGTGCATGATAGGCGCATATTTTGGTACCTTGGTGGTATATGACGCTATCTGTATTGCGGCACTTATTATACCAAAACAACTCGCAATCTAATCCGAGCAGTTGTTATTATGTAATATTATCGATGGATGTGCCATTTTTGATGGAGGGCAGTGAGCGGGAGACTCATCAAGGACATGGTTATAGTTAACATAGGAGGACATGGTTATAGTGGACATAGTTAATTAATGCAGTGGACAGCAGCGTTCCTGTCACATCGGATTTCGTAACGCCATAAAAATATATCTGTGCTGTTATATATATATATATATATATATATATATATAAATTACATGTTATAAGGCTGATCTGCGCATGACAGTGCTGCATTTTGACATATTTCATGTTTCCGCCCGTTGATGGTATATGACGCTATAGTCAGTCCCAATGGTCCAAAAGTCAAGCGCTTCGTAACACAGACGGGGTGAATTTTATGAATGAAAGTGAAAGTTCTGTCACAAAACTCTGTTACGTATCCTCACACATTTTTAAGTGGGCATAAGGAAATCCTTGGCCTTTCCTAGCACGGCATAGTCCATGCGTATCACCTAGACTACACCACTGGAGCACAGGTTTCATACAGGTTAGAGCTTATTCTGTCATGGTCTGATAATGAAGCATTGTTCTTGAAGCATTTGATGACTTGTTTGATCGATTGATAGCGTTCAAGTTCATTCAAGTTGTGAATGAATCGCGAGCGTCAATGCTTTTCTACGATACTATGTGTAATGTCACTTGGACATAGAATAATAAGACACTTGAGTCTGGGTTCAACAAAGGTATAACCAGTTTACTTCGGTTCTCTCGACACCTGTCAGTCACCTAGTGGTATATCATGAACTCTCTCTTAGGCGCATGCGCTGTCCTGACCATGAATTAACCCATTCATTACACTACGGATGACATATTAGGGTTGTCCCATGAAAGGTTGTCCCATTTCCCCCGGGGAACCACTACGGCGATGGCTCCAAAACGAGTGACTCCAAAACGAGTGACTCCAAAACGAGTGACTCCAAAACGAGTGACTCCAAAACGAGCCGAAGTGGTAAAAAAGAGAATCGGGATTGGGCCAATTATTATCACAATTTCCCCTTTCAACAGAATACAAAACAAAACACAACTTTCATAAATAAATACATAGAGCAAGGAGAAATGAACATTTTATATTCATCACACTTCTGAAATGATCCTTCAAAATACAGACCTCTCTTTCTAGGCTGATTGTGTAAAAAGAAATGATATATGAACTGGGTGTTGGAAGTTTACCAGTGTTCTGGGTACATTCTGAATGTAAGTTGTTATTCATGATGACTTTGTGTTATTGTAATAAAGGCCTCAGTTGAGACTCCTTGTGATGTCATCAGATATCGATATTACCATCCTCGTTCTAGCTATGCTCTAACATGTTTAATTTGTCTAGATAATTTTAGAGATTTTGATCATCAAATCAAATCAAATTTTATTTGTATAGCGCATTTCTTACAAGATGCAACTCAATGCGCTTCACACAATGAACATTTTCAGTCAATCAGTCATTCAATCAATCAATACTGACAGAGCCGCGAGCAGGCAAAAGTAAAAACCTGTACACTATGTAGCCAGGAAACTTCCCTTGCAGCCCTCTACACATAGAGCGACTACTAGCCAGTTTGCCTACCAGCACCCAGCGGTGCCCCCCCCCCCCCCCTGGGGAGCCCCCGCCGCCCCACACACCCAGCCCGCCCCACCACCAGCACACCCGGCCCAGCCAAGCAAGCACAGACCAAAGAGGCCCCCCCTCCTCTCTGTTCAGTCTTATACCCCTCCTCCTCTCTGTTCAGTCTTATACCCCCCCTCCTCTCTGTTCAGTCTTATACCCCCCTCCTCTCTGTTCAGTCTTATACCCCCCCTCCTCTCTGTTCAGTCTTATACCCCCCTCCTCTCTGTTCAGTCTTATACCCCCCCTCCTCTCTGTTCAGTCTTATACCCCCCCTCCTCTCTGTTCAGTCTTATACCCCCCCTCCACTCTGTTCAGTCTTATACCCCCCTCCTCTCTGTTCAGTCTTATACCCCCCCTCCTCTCTGTTCAGTCTTATACCCCCCTCCTCTCTGTTCAGTCTTATACCCCCCCTCCTCTCTGTTCAGTCTTATACCCCCCCTCCTCTCTGTTCAGTCTTATACCCCCCTCCTCTCTGTTCAGTCTTATACCCCCCCTCCACTCTGTTCAGTCTTATACCCCCCTCCTCTCTGTTCAGTCTTATACCCCCCCTCCTCTCTGTTCAGTCTTATACCCCCCTCCTCTCTGTTCAGTCTTATACCCCCCCTCCTCTCTGTTCAGTCTTATACCCCCCCTCCTCTCTGTTCAGTCTTATACCCCCCTCCTCTCTGTTCAGTCTTATACCCCCCTCCTCTCTGTTCAGTCTTATACCCCCCTCCTCTCTGTTCAGTCTTATACCCCCCTCCTCTCTGTTCAGTCTTATACCCCCCTCCTCTCTGTTCAGTCTTATACCCCCCCCTCCTCTCTGTTCAGTCTTATACCCCCCCTCCTCTCTGTTCAGTCTTATACCCCCCTCCTCTCTGTTCAGTCTTATACCCCCCTCCTCTCTGTTCAGTCTTATACCCCCTCCTCTCTGTTCAGTCTTATACCCCCCTCCTCTCTGTTCAGTCTTATACCCCCCTCCTCTCTGTTCAGTCTTATACCCTCCTCCTCTCTGTTCAGTCTTATACCCCCCCTCCTCTCTGTTCAGTCTTATACCCCCTCCTCTCTGTTCAGTCTTATACCCCCCTCCTCTCTGTTCAGTCTTATACCCCCCTCCTCTCTGTTCAGTCTTATACCCCCCTCCTCTCTGTTCAGTCTTATACCCCCCTCCTCTCTGTTCAGTCTTATACCCCCCTCCTCTCTGTTCAGTCTTATACCCCCCTCCTCTCTGTTCAGTCTTATACCCCCCTCCTCTCTGTTCAGTCTTATACCCCCCCTCCTCTCTGTTCAGTCTTATACCCCCCCTCCTCTCTGTTCAGTCTTATACCCCCCCTCCTCTCTGTTCAGTCTTATACCCCCCTCCTCTCTGTTCAGTCTTATACCCCCCCTCCTCTCTGTTCAGTCTTATACCCCCCCTCCTCTCTGTTCAGTCTTATACCCCCCCCTCCTCCTCTCTGTTCAGTCTTATACCCCCCCTCCTCTCTGTTCAGTCTTATACCCCCCCTCCTCTCTGTTCAGTCTTATACCCCCCTCCTCTCTGTTCAGTCTTATACCCCCTCCTCTCTGTTCAGTCTTATACCCCCCCCTCCTCTCTGTTCAGTCTTATACCCCCCTCCTCTCTGTTCAGTCTTATACCCCCCCTCCTCTCTGTTCAGTCTTATACCCCCCCTCCTCTCTGTTCAGTCTTATACCCCCCTCCTCTCTGTTCAGTCTTATACCCCCCCTCCTCTCTGTTCAGTCTTATACCCCCCCTCCTCTCTGTTCAGTCTTATACCCCCCCTCCTCTCTGTTCAGTCTTATACCCCCCCTCCTCTCTGTTCAGTCTTATACCCCCCTCCTCTCTGTTCAGTCTTATACCCCCCTCCTCTCTGTTCAGTCTTATACCCCCCTCCTCTCTGTTCAGTCTTATACCCCCCCTCCTCTCTGTTCAGTCTTATACCCCCCCCTCCTCTCTGTTCAGTCTTATACCCCCCTCCTCTCTGTTCAGTCTTATACCCCCCCTCCTCTCTGTTCAGTCTTATACCCCCCCTCCTCTCTGTTCAGTCTTATACCCCCTCCTCTCTGTTCAGTCTTATACCCCCCTCCTCTCTGTTCAGTCTTATACCCCCCTCCTCTCTGTTCAGTCTTATACCCCCCCTCCTCTCTGTTCAGTCTTATACCCCCCTCCTCTCTGTTCAGTCTTATACCCCCCCTCCTCTCTGTTCAGTCTTATACCCCCCCTCCTCTCTGTTCAGTCTTATACCCCCCCTCCTCTCTGTTCAGTCTTATACCCCCCCTCCTCTCTGTTCAGTCTTATACCCCCCTCCTCTCTGTTCAGTCTTATACCCCCCTCCTCTCTGTTCAGTCTTATACCCCCCCTCCTCTCTGTTCAGTCTTATACCCCCTCCTCTCTGTTCAGTCTTATACCCCCCTCCTCTCTGTTCAGTCTTATACCCCCCTCCTCTCTGTTCAGTCTTATACCCCCCTCCTCTCTGTTCAGTCTTATACCCCCCTCCTCTCTGTTCAGTCTTATACCCCCCTCCTCTCTGTTCAGTCTTATACCCCCTCCTCTCTGTTCAGTCTTATACCCCCCTCCTCTCTGTTCAGTCTTATACCCCCCTCCTCTCTGTTCAGTCTTATACCCCCCTCCTCTCTGTTCAGTCTTATACCCCCCCTCCTCTCTGTTCAGTCTTATACCCCCCTCCTCTCTGTTCAGTCTTATACCCCCCTCCTCTCTGTTCAGTCTTATACCCCCCTCCTCTCTGTTCAGTCTTATACCCCCTCCTCTCTGTTCAGTCTTATACCCCCCTCCTCTCTGTTCAGTCTTATACCCCCCTCCTCTCTGTTCAGTCTTATACCCCCCTCCTCTCTGTTCAGTCTTATACCCCCCCTCCTCTCTGTTCAGTCTTATACCCCCCCCTCCTCTCTGTTCAGTCTTATACCCCCCCCTCCTCTCTGTTCAGTCTTATACCCCCCTCCTCTCTGTTCAGTCTTATACCCCCCCTCCTCTCTGTTCAGTCTTATACCCCCCCTCCTCTCTGTTCAGTCTTATACCCCCCTCCTCTCTGTTCAGTCTTATACCCCCCTCCTCTCTGTTCAGTCTTATACCCCCCTCCTCTCTGTTCAGTCTTATACCCCCCTCCTCTCTGTTCAGTCTTATACCCCCCTCCTCTCTGTTCAGTCTTATACCCCCCCTCCTCTCTGTTCAGTCTTATACCCCCCTCCTCTCTGTTCAGTCTTATACCCCCCCTCCTCTCTGTTCAGTCTTATACCCCCCCTCCTCTCTGTTCAGTCTTATACCCCCCCCTCCTCTCTGTTCAGTCTTATACCCCCCCTCCTCTCTGTTCAGTCTTATACCCCCCTCCTCTCTGTTCAGTCTTATACCCCCCTCCTCTCTGTTCAGTCTTATACCCCCCCTCCTCTCTGTTCAGTCTTATACCCCCCTCCTCTCTGTTCAGTCTTATACCCCCCCCTCCTCTCTGTTCAGTCTTATACCCCCCTCCTCTCTGTTCAGTCTTATACCCCCCCTCCTCTCTGTTCAGTCTTATACCCCCCCTCCTCTCTGTTCAGTCTTATACCCCACCCCCCCTCCTCTCTGTTCAGTCTTATACCCCCCCTCCTCTCTGTTCAGTCTTATACCCCCCTCCTCTCTGTTCAGTCTTATACCCCCCTCCTCTCTGTTCAGTCTTATACCCCCCCTCCTCTCTGTTCAGTCTTATACCCCCCCTCCTCTCTGTTCAGTCTTATACCCCCCCCTCCTCTCTGTTCAGTCTTATACCCCCCCCTCCTCTCTGTTCAGTCTTATACCCCCCCCCCTCTCTGTTCAGTCTTATACCCCCCTCCTCTCTGTTCAGTCTTATACCCCCCTCCTCTCTGTTCAGTCTTATACCCCCCCTCCTCTCTGTTCAGTCTTATACCCCCCTCCTCTCTGTTCAGTCTTATATCCCCCCTCCTCTCTGTTCAGTCTTATACCCCCCTCCTCTCTGTTCAGTCTTATACCCCCCCTCCTCTCTGTTCAGTCTTATACCCCCCTCCTCTCTGTTCAGTCTTATACCCCCCTCCTCTCTGTTCAGTCTTATACCCCCCCTCCTCTCTGTTCAGTCTTATACCCCCCTCCTCTCTGTTCAGTCTTATACCCCCTCCTCTCTGTTCAGTCTTATACCCCCCTCCTCTCTGTTCAGTCTTATACCCCCCCTCCTCTCTGTTCAGTCTTATACCCCCCTCCTCTCTGTTCAGTCTTATACCCCCCTCCTCTCTGTTCAGTCTTATACCCCCCCTCCTCTCTGTTCAGTCTTATACCCCCCCTCCTCTCTGTTCAGTCTTATACCCCCCCTCCTCTCTGTTCAGTCTTATACCCCCCCTCCTCTCTGTTCAGTCTTATACCCCCTCCTCCTCTCTGTTCAGTCTTATACCCCCCCCCCCTCCTCTTGAGTGAGTTTGGCCTGTAGTTTGGTATTATTTTCAGCCAGCCTTGCACATGTTGATTCCAAACATTGTATGCGTCCATCTTGAGCGTTTGCGTTGGATTCAAGCGAATTATTGAGTGGGTATGTTCGGAAACTGTGGTTTGAATGTGGTCTAGTTTGGCTTCGAGTGTGGATATACCAGCTCTGAAATCCGCAGAGATAGCGTTTCGGTGCTCTTCGAGTTGGGTAGCCAAGGCAGCCATGCCGAATTCGCTGCTAGTTATCACCGCAGTATTCTCTTTGGCAGGTTGCTCCTTTCTGCTCGATTTCGACGGTTTGGAAGTCATATTCAAGCATCCAGATGTATCTGAGTCGAGTAATTATATATGTAGCAATGTTCAAAGGCAAAATACGGGGGTTTGAAACAGTAAATGGATAAAAGCTGCGGGAGTGCGACTTAACGCGTGTCTACTCCATCCTACCCCCGTTCGTCCCCCCCAGTCTTGTTAATTTGATGAAACATTTAATTTAAAAAGAAATGTTTGGAATTAATATATTGTAATAACTGCATCAATATCAGTGGAAAATGGTCCAATAGTATCTCTATCCGCGTTTTAATAGACATTTTATATTTTTTTGTTTTTCCAAAACACATTTTGGAAAAAGCATAGATGCATAAAAATCACAAGAAGGTAAGGAGCTGGTTTACATCTATAGAGGCTATGTACACAATCCACTGTACTATACTGCACAGATAGTCAACTAGGGTTGTCATATTTCACAGAAAGTATTTTTTCACATTATTTTAAAGTGTCACAGTTTGCAGGCTTGAAAATGTACATGTTTGTGCCTCAGCACTAGCTGCCATACAATCCGTCTGGACTGTCCTGGGCCCAGAACTTAGGCCTTTTCTGTGTTCAGGGCCTTGACGGCCCTGTGGTAGAAGCTGTCCTTCAGTCTGTTTGTCTTAGCGGCCGGGGTCCTGTACCTCCTGTTCGAGGGCAGCTTGACAGTGTGTTCGTGCCCAGGGTGGGTCGGGTCCTTGGAGATCTTGGAGGCCCTCCTGAGACAGCGTGTTTTGTACAGCTCCTCCAGAGAGGGGAGGGGGGCGCCGGTGATCCTCTGTGCTGTTCTCACGACTCTCTGTAGATCGCTTCTCTCCACTGCCGTGCAGCTGTGGTACCAGTT
This sequence comes from Nansenia antarctica, assembly GCF_963989245.1. Classification (NCBI taxonomy): domain Eukaryota; kingdom Metazoa; phylum Chordata; class Actinopteri; order Argentiniformes; family Microstomatidae; genus Nansenia; species Nansenia antarctica. Next base: position 25,913,100 of record NC_137677.1, on the reverse strand, counting down.
GGAGATGCCGAAGGTGAGGATACTCTCCACTGCGCCGTGGTAGAAGGCCACCAGCATCTCCTGCTTGCTGTGTTGTTTCTTGAGGCATCTCAGGGTGTATAGCCGCTGTTGTGCCCTCTTGATGGTGCCTTTAGTGTTGTCCTTCCAGGCCAGGTCATCCCGCATGTTGTGTCCCAGGAATCGGAGGTTTGAGACTATCTCCACGCTCTCTCCGTCGATGAGCAGGGGCAGGATCTCGGACTTTTTCCTCCTGAAGTCTACGATGAATTCCTGGGTCTTTGACTTGTTTAGCAGCAGGTTGTTAACCTTGCACAGCTTGCTCAATTGCTCTACCTCATCCCTGTACGCCGCCTCGTCCCCCCCCAAGATACATCCCACCACGGTGGTGTCGTCTGCAAACTTTACGATGTAGTTGCTGGGGTGGATGGGGGTGACCTAACTCGACTACAAAACAATGCTAGATTCAGATTCTTCGCCTTGAGGCTCGTTATAGGCTACTATCAGTGTTTCACACGATTAAGGCTGTCGCGCGAGCATCAGGAGCAAGTGAGAGAAGTGTCAAGTAATGTTTGGATTATGTTTAGGCTTAGGGCTGGTAATCATGTGGGGTTAACAGGCTCTGCATCGATGGGAACTAGCTTCTACCCATTGTGTTGCTATAAATGACACTGCATTACTGCATCTTATGCATAAAAGGAAATTATTGACATTGGTTTAGTGGTAAAACAAAACTTTTTAAATCACTGTCTATGATTCTATAATAGACTGTAGCAATAGCTTGCGGTACACATATAAAAAGGGACTTTTTGGGACTGAACTTAGTTCAAAATAGTGAATTATGAACTTGAACACTTTAGTTGGACTTACATCATACTCCCTCACCAGACAATCTGGCTTCTCGTTGAGGTACACACAGAGACCCTTGAGGATGGACTCCCTTCCAAAGTCAATGTCATCATTCTGGAAAGAGAGTTACCGGTATTTCATTTGTCATAACAACCGACAAGGGGTGTTAGATCACTGCAATGCTCAAAGGAAAATTACACCTTTTGGGGAGTTTAGCCTATTTACCACCTTCCCCATTGTGAGACAAGAACATGTGGCATTTTCTTCTCTGTGCATTCTGTATGAACATTTTGGAAATCCAAAGAATTACCCTAGCTTAGCTGCAAGAACTAAACTGAATGGGCCCCGCTAGCATTGTTGCAGCATTGCTAGTGGAGCCCATTCAATTTAGTTCTTACAGCTAAACTTGGGTAATTCTTTGGATTTCCAAAATGTTCATACAGAATGCACAGAAGAAAATTGTATATGTTCTTGTCGCACAATGGGGAAGGTGGGGAAGGTGGCAAATAGGCTAGACTGAAAAATGTGTTTTTCCTTTAAAGGTGCACTTCCCCCATTAGCAATCAGCTTTCTGTTCTTCCATAAGTGTCAGTACATTACAATGAAGGTGGTTTTCCTGACCTCAATCTTCCCTGGGCTTCCCAAAAAAATAATATGTTGTTTTTTTAAACTACACAAATTATGTCATAAAGATGTCAAAATCGTCATATGACATCATTTGTCCAGATTTTACATTTTACTTTTAATTAACTTTTTTGGAAGCCCAGGGAAGATTGAGGGCAGAAAACCCACCTTCATTGTAATGTACTGACACTTAGGGAAGGACAGAAAGCTGATTGCTAATGGAGGAAGTGCCCCTTTAGTGCAGCTAAAAAATGGTCTCAGAAAGCCACCATCCCAGGCCACCTAAACAGAAGGACTGAAATTATGTCAAGAGGGGGGTCCAGGCAGGGCAGATTGTCAGCTTAGTCTAGAGGCAGGGGTGGAGAGTATGACAAAAGTCCTCTGTGCCCTGTGGTTACTGCATAATTGTACACCAACATCACTGTTGTACAAGAACTGTACATAATTTGCAGGCAATATACCACATTACATTTGATTTTAATCAACATCATGCAACACATATTAGAGTACAAAGAATTGGGGTACATTATTCTATCAAATATTTTTCTGGAATAAATGTACATACTTTGTCCATGGCTTCCTGGATTGCCATCACTTTTTTGCCGATCACACCTCCTCTCTTTTTAAAGAGATGCAAAAGCCTGTAGGTGTGCATGTCAAGCTCGGACAGGAACTTAGATTGGAGAGGCATTGTAGTGATGCGCTTAAACTCAGCATTTATCTGAAACACAGAGCACACCCGCCAAATGTCAACTTCATACAGGGCACGGGTCCTAAGAGTGATAGACACACAGATTCAATATTACGTTGTATCACTGCATTCCACATATTACATTGCCACTTTGCAGCCCCAGCTAGTAATTTGAAGGCAGGACTAGTATTAAAAATTAAATGATTGACAGGTTTTAGAAAAGTCATCTTCCACTTGGTGTAACATTTCAATGCTAATGTACGGTTGTATGTATTACAGTAGTAACGTTACTATTACAGCAGCCAATATAAAGGTTGAGTCTTGTTAGCCGGTTACCAGGTAATAATGCACATAATTGCTAAACTGATTGGTCGCCCCGGGAATTCAGGTACCAATCACTGGCCAGGATTCCAAAACCAGTTTGGAGCTACACCCTTTCAAGGGACACTCAACCCTAGAACAACATTGGGCTCAAAAACAGGAACCCCACATAATAGAAATATTTTGTGGTTACCATGACTACTTTTTCCATTTAAAAAAAATAGATCCAACGATCTGTAACTTCCTGGAGGAACCCTGTCAAATGTGTCAGCATCTCCCAGGACACCATCACAAAGACTACAATACCAAAAAAGATACAGTATAAGGGGCTGTGGATGAGTGCAATGCATGTTGGTTAACAGGTCATGGTAACCACCACAATTCTCAGGCATGTGATTGGCCAAGGACCAAAAAGCAGGAAAATATACAGTGCAGAGCATGCAAGGACATGACACAGAACCCTCCACTTCAGGTGGACAGCACTTTCTACTCCACCATCAGCAGTGTTGCCACAGTTACTTTGAAAAAGTATTCTGATTACTGATTACTGATTACTCCTTTAAAAAGTAATCTAGTTACTTTACTGATTACTTGATTTTAAAAGTAACTAAGTTAGATTACTAGTTACTTTTTTAGTTACTAAATTACTGTTAAAAAAAATACTTTATTTTAACAGTAACTTAAATTACATAATTAAACTTTAAACAATAACTTAAAACAACAAAATAAAGAGTCTTTCTTTGCCTCACCCAACATAAATACTTGTTTTTAAACAATAAAATAAATATAATCTTTATTTAACAGTAACTAGCAAGGAGTGGTTTCACAAAACCTAAAACCTACCCTGACCATTCAGATATGATCCTAATATAATCCTAATCCTAAACTGGGTGAGTCTGAGTTTATCAATGATCAACATTTATGTTCTTGTCATCCTTTGCTGACACAAACTCAAAATAATCCTTATATTTCCAGCTATTTAACGCATATCTCTGTTCTCGCTCCATTGTGTAGGCTACGCTTCTGTTTACACTGTGCAATCAGCGTGGTGATACACGTGAGCGATTCTGCTGCAATCTCGCGATAGTCGAGAACCGTTTTTTGCGGGCATGGCCTTCCATAGTAACCTCGTGTTGAAAACGTGAGCACTGACGTCACTCCCCAAGATGCGAGAAATGTTTGTTTACTATCGAACATTACAAAGAAATACTGCATTTAGCCTAAGTTATGAGGTAGTAACGCAATAGTAACGCACAGCCACTTGAATAAGTAACTTTAATCCGATTACTGATTTGGAAATAGTATCGCGTTAGAATACTCGTTACTGGGAAAAGTACTCAGATTAGAGTAACGCGTTACCGACATCACTGACCATCAGTGAGGTAGGCTACTTAATGGTCACTGTAAAAGCTTCAGAGTCCCTGTGCCGATAGGAGAATCTGGCTGAACGACAAAGCAACTCCCTAGCCCTCCTCCCTCTGCCTTTATGGCTAGACGGTTTAACCTCATTCCTCTATGGGTAGATGGTTACCAAAGCCCAGCTGGAACGAGAACATGTCCACTCGTCAGACCACTGAATCATTGAAACAGGCTGGAAATGTCAACGTCAACTCAGGTGAATCGCTGAAACATCTGTGGCGTCAGAGTATCATAAGTGTCGTTTCACAGACTGGACTCGAATGGAGTGCAGGAGAGATGGAAGGCCTTCAGTCAGATTCTCCCCTCGATGCAAAGGAACACTTAAGCTCTTTAGAGTAACCAATCAGTAGCCTATACCTCATTGAAGGTGGAGCAGAACAGGGCTGTCCTAAGACAGTCCTAAATTATATAACAAGAATAAAAACAGCAGTGAAGTCTAGCCAATCAGGTCAGAAAAGCAGGAAATCCTGTATAAACAGGGAAAACCACATCCCTGAATTCTTTTCTATTTTATGTGGGGTTCATTTTTGAGCCCAATGTTGTTCTAGAGTTGAGTATCCCTTTAAGACGATTCCTGTACAGTTGGATGTTTAAACTTAATTTCTGAAACAAGCTGTGTAAAAGGAAACTCTCATACCTCACTCACGTCGAAGAATGCTGGCCATCTTGCCATGAATGTCTACCATGGGTGTCTCGGAGATCACTTCTAGTCTTCTATAGGCAAATGTCCTGTCCATTTTCATCCTTATCACCTCCCTGTTGTTCCTTATCTTGACATCTGAGAGAAGTTCTTCTCTGATCCTTTCTAGGCTGGTTTCAGATTCTCCAATGGGAAATGGGGGGCAGTAGTTAACTTCAGACCTCTGTGGTTTCTTCATGGCCGCAGCAGGAGTTGCCCTTCCTTGTGGCTTGTTCTTCAGAGAGTTTAGTCACTTCAGTGCATCCTATTTTTCTCAGCTGAGTGCGGTATCCAGCAAGTTTATTTGCCAAACGTAACTTCCAGCCGGAGCATCCAGTAAGAGAACCTTTCTCCTTCAGGCAAGGATGTTTGGATACGAGGGCGTTCGCAACTGTAGTGTATTTTCATATGACGTAGCCATGGCAACCCAACGGCCACGTAGTGAAAGCAACATAGTAGGAGACTCTGTTTGACTCCCTCTTTACTCATCCAGGGCTTGCTTGAGGGCAGAAACATATTTGTCATTTATCTGATTCGTTCCCCTATTCACTAGATAACCGTCCGTTTGTGTTGTTTCTGTTAGGAGAGATAGGGAGAGACACACGGTGGCCTTTTGACAATGCATGTGCAGAGGATGGAATGTCATCATGGGAGGATAATTGCATTGGGGTCCGAGTCAGCAAGACGGCCATAACATAGGTTACATTGGAATTGTATTAGACCATAGGGTGAGTTGCATTATAATAAGACAATGACATCCTATTTGCAGGACGGAGAATGGCCTCACCTACTACCAAATTAAAGTGACGTGGACTCTGTTTAGTTGGCTCAGCGAAATAATAGTGACAGGGTATAAAGCCCTCTACGCAGAATGGACTCGGCCTCTTTATTTTTCTTCACATCCATCCTGTGACCGATTCGGACCATCAGCTCCATTGAGGGGCCATGCTGTGTAACCTGCTTTTTTGAATAAACAAGTCTTAAATTTGCTCAAGAATTCTTCTTCATTTTTAGTAGTAACAGATACCAATATATACGAAATAATGGCGAGACTAGCCCACGAGTAAATATATATAGCTTAAAGTAATTATAGTGACCGTCAATTTTTGCATCTCTTCAACTTCTTCTCTCAGCGCCTGGAGGTAAGTAGCCAATTCCCCCCCTTTCTCTGCTCCCCCTCTCTCTGCCCTTTCTCTGTCTCTCCCTCTGTGCCTGTGACCCATTGACTTCTGCTTCCCCCCCTTTCTCTGCTCCCCCTTTCTCTGCTCTCTTTCTCTCTCTCTCTAACTGTCCCTCTCTCTCTCTGTCAGACTTCCAGCTTTGATGTAATTAAATGGTCTTAAAGCTGTAAACAAAAGAATTTAGATTTGTGTTGAGTATCTGTTAGAAATATAAGATAATTACAATTGGATTGAATTTAAAGAGCCGGATTTAGAAATCTGTAATTGTACATAAATGTGTAATTGTACGATATTGTAGAAGTATCGTGTGTATTGTGGAGCAAAGGATGAATTGCTTCAGTGCGCGTTTTGCGAATGCGCTGTCAGTAGAGTACTAAAGGAAGACGAACTTTAGTAAGTGTCTATATGAAAAGTGTAGGCTTGTCGACAGGAAATTAACGGAAGACGTTTTGTTAATGGGTCGGCAATATTGATATCTTGTGATAAATCAGAAGAGAGTCTGATAATTGTGTTATTGTAATTGTACGATACTTTATCATGTGTGTGGTATAACAGGATTGTTATGAGTGTAAAGGAATCTGAATTCCTAGTTTGAAAGAGCATAGTCCGTGTTTGTGAGAAGACAAGAGGACCATTGTCAGCTAATTACTTTAGTGCCGTCGAGCCTTATGCCTGCAAGCGCTCAAGGCGTTCAAGTACAGAGGCTGTGGAAAAAAGGCATTAGAAAATGTTAGAATGAGATTGGTTTGGTGAATAATAAGCATTCCTTTAGAAAGGAACCTGAATTACATTACTTATTTCTTGCAGATAAAATTGGATTCATTTCGCATGGGTTGTGTCGTATTCTAAAAGATAAGGAAAGTGAATTGACCAGTGGGATAGAGTGGTTTGGAGAAATTTCATTGACAGGTCTGGGGAAGGAACTTGCTGCCATCTAGTGGACAGATTGTAATAGTCCAATGGTAACGTTTTCTTTCACAGGATTACATCAATGAAGTGTTAATGACTAAGTCTAATTAATTATGCATTCCTTTCAAATAACAAGTCGATTTCTTTACAGATTGTAATTAATAATTAATCATTTTATTCCTTCCAAAATAAATCGATTTCTTTACAGGTTGTTGTCACTATTCGTATTTTACATCTTTTTATTTCAAGTTAAGTTCTTTTTCACAGCTTTTGATTAAAGAAGAGCAGAACAGTTTATATCTGAGGATTGAGCAATCAAGGGTTTTGTGAATCAGAAAGCGTGACCTGCCTTTGTAATTTGATAAATTGTGTTGAACAGCCTTTGTAGTTTAATAATTAAAGTTGACCTGAACTATAATTAGTATTGATTGAGCAATTAAGTGATACACATTCATACACAATAAGGGAAAAACATTTAGATTAAAACTAAACTAAATTTGGATTGAATTGAATTGAAATTAAATTGAATTTAAATTTGAATTGAATGATTATTTAGTTATGATTATTAATAATTAATTAATATTAATTAATAGTGATAGTTGATTGTTAGTGATTAATTAGTTATAATTATTTAAATAATTTAAATTAAATTGAATTAAAAAATTTAATTAAATTTAAATTAAAACACACACACACATAGATTACATTTAAGTCAATAATACACAATACCACTGAAACAATCCGTTGTTCTGAATTGTAATGTTCTGTGTAGACAGTTGACGCAGTTAAAAGTTGGACTAGCATCTGTTTAGCAGATACGGCAACAGAAGGTGGGTTGTAAGAAAAGTACACCTTATAGCATATTTTCAGCATATTAAACAGTATAAATATTTCAGACATGGGAGCCAAACCCAGTAACATTGTGAGGGCTGTTAATACAGACAAGGGAATATTAGCAAATTCATCCCCTGTGGCTATAGTGGAAAAAATGAATCCTCTTGTTAAGGAGATTAGCAAAATGTCAACGAAATGGAATATTCGTTGGGCAGACATTGAACAACCATGGCCAGAAGAGGGCACCTTTGACTTACAATTAATTGCAACATTGGAGATACTTATCAATGCACATAAGGCGCATCAAAAAGGAAAGATTAGATCAGAGAAACGCAGGTTAGAGTTAGCTATTTTAGACCTCTTCAAGGTAGAGGGGCAGAAAGTAGCATTAGCTTGGAATGAGAAAACAGCTCACATGGATCCAGAAAAAAGAGATGAATTGGCCAAAGCAATGGAAGAGAAAGTGAACATTCCATTCTCACACACAGCTCCAATCTCCAGTCCTCCTCCCTATGCCAAGATACTGGAGGACAATTCTCAGCGGATCTACCCTCAGGTCCCCGTCCTAAGTACGAACGGAGCCTTCACTATCAAAGATGGGGGTGATAATGTACTAGAGAGGGGAAGAGCAAAAGTGACCGTGGATTTCGAACCAGAGAACAAGACAGATGACAGTAAAGATGGCAGTGGAGGTGAAGGCGAATGTTCCGGTGCTGACAGCAATGCACAGGGAGGTTACAGTGCTCAGATCAGAAAACTAATAGCCAGGGCCGAAAAACAGGGAAGGACAAGACGCTATAAAAAGGGAAAAGAAGAAAGTGGTTCTGAAGATGAGCAGGAGTCTCTGAAGATAGAGAAGAAGAAAGAGAGCTTAAAGCAAAAGAAGAGGATGTCGGAGGAAGAGGAGGAAGAAAGGGTGAAAAAGGATAAGGAGGAGTTAAGAAAGAGGGCAAGAAAACTCCAGAGAAGCCTAAGAGAGGAGGAAAGTTGTATACGACAGATAGAGGAACTGGAAGAACAGATAGCTCAAGTGACATCATTTCATACATCCCAGCCGAACCTCTCAAGAGAATATCGTCAAGTGTCATCACATCATACATCCCAGCCGAACCTCCCAAGGTCTACAGCGACACCAAGGTGGGACGAAAGAACGGAGCCACTAGTAAGCAATTATGGCCTTAGACCAAGAGGGAAGGCATCGGAGGAAGAGGAAATTCAGGGGATCTTCCCGGTGCTGTTTCGAGATAACAAGATAGAATATCGTCCTTGGGGTCATACAGATCTGTCTGAAGTGATCGAAAAACTCCCAGTCCTAGAAGATGGGGGTCACCCTTGGACTAACGAGATGGACGTGAGACTGACAGGGACGCAGGCCGCGATGGGAGACCTGAAAAGACTCTTAGCCTTTATTACAGGATTGGACACCATGCAGGAAATATTGACGAAGGCAGGACTTCATAAATATATCGGTACATCAGTTTATGACCCAGAGCTCTTCGCAGCAAACAGAGGCAGGCTGTGGAAGGCAATCAGAGAGACATACCCTACTCACATTCACCCAGACAATATCATTGTGATGCCACTGGGAGAAGATGAGAATCCCAGAGGTTATGTAGCCCGTGTGCACTCTCAATGGAGAAGTGTGACAGGGAAGGATGCCGAAGATAACCCGTTAGAAAAAGCCATAATCAGGGAAAAGATTCAACAAGGTCTCCCTACCCCAGTTAAGAACAAGTTAGCAGAAGTGGTGGGGCTACGACACATGAACAAGGCTGTTTATATAGACAACGTAGCACACCAAGTAGAATTATTTAGAAAGAAGATTCAGATACAGAAGGCACAAGACGAAGACTCACTCAGAAAACTAACTCAAGTACAATTGACTGAAGGCAAGAAAACCAGAGAGAGAGTGCAGACCATAGCCCTACAGGTCCCATCTCAACCACAGCAACTGCAAACTGTCCCTCCCCAGTCATACCCACAGGGGCCACAAGGGGGGTATCCATACCCACAGGGGCCACCAGGGGTGCAAGTGGTTCCGTACCAGCCATACAACCAGCCTGGCCAAGGACCACCACAAGAGGGATGGACCGCAGCCGGGAAGAAGATGTTAGGACCATGTTTCCAATGCGGCCAGGATGGACACTTAGCCCGTACCTGCTGGAAGAAGAACCAGGGGGGCGCAGGGGGGAAACAAAAAGGAAGATATAGGCCCCCTGCTACACCGGCTCCAGGAGTGGTGAACCCCTACGGAGGCCCACCAGCTGGGCTATAGGGGTGCCCAGAAGATCCGAGAGGGGGGTGCCAGCTGGTGGTGACGAACAGGCCTGAAGATGAACCTACCATATGGGTGTCGGTCAACCAACGTCCATTAGAATTGATGGTGGACAGTGGAGCAGCCTACACCTGTCTGAAGCCTGAAGATGCCACGCACCTTCCTATGTCTGGGAAATATGTGAAGACAATCGGATTCGAGGGAATTAAACAGCTGATCCCTACTACTGAGCTTGTAAGCTTAGAGTACAAAGGACAGAGAGCAGATCTGTCAATACTTGTATCAGAACACACGCCAATAGGGCTACTAGGGAGAGATGCACTATGCCAATTGAACTGTACAGTGAAATGCACACCTGACGGCTGTCGGGTGACAGTGCCACAAGAGAACAGACAGCTGTCTGTCATGATGGACAACAACGCATCTATGGTGTATTGGGTGGGAGGGCTTAGCCCAGACCTAATGGAACCAGCAAGGATGTGGGACAATTATATCCTGGCACACATGTCAGAGGCCAGAAGGCCTACTGATCCATTGCATTGTACACTCCAGTATTTTAGAGAAGTTGCAGATGCAAACCCAGATGAGTGGCTGAAGCATCAGCCAAAACAGGTACAGCTTAGTACAAGTTGTATAATCCTAGGCCCTCAGGGAGTGGCTATGAAGATAAACAGTGACACTTATCTAGATCAGGAGCATAAGATTGAGGGTAGCATCCCTCATGTGACACTTATGATATCTGAACACTATAAACAGAAGCATTTAGGGGCAATGATGGCAGACTCAGAAAAAGCCAGATTTGTAACGACAAAAGAAAACCCTGCTATCTGGAGGAGCATTGATGGACAGTTCACAAAACTGATGATCTCTGCTCAAGGAATAGGACATCCGCAGACTGTGAAGCTAATGAACCAGCTAATCCTTCCTGTACAACCTGAAAAAGACCTCAGAGAAGAAATGATACAGAATGTGCCAGCAGACCTGTGGGCAAAGAACAGTACAGACATTGGATTTGTGAAATCAGCTCGTCCATTGAGAGTTGAACTCATACCGGGTGCAAAACCCCCTTGGAAAAACCAATACCCATTGAAGCAGGAAGCAATTGATGGAATTGAGCCACAGATCAAAGGATTGTTAGAGGCAGGAGTCTTGAAGATAACTCAATATCCGTTAAGTAACACACCTCTTCTGCCAGTAACGAAACCTGATGGTTCATATCGTCTGGTACATGACCTACGGGCTGTGAATGAGGTAGTTGTCAGCTATCCAGCCGAAGTTCCTGATCCTCATGTGCTGTTGACTCAGATTCCATCTACAGCCAAAGTATTTACAGTGATTGATTTATGCGGGGCTTTCTTTTCTATACCTCTTAGTGTAGAAAGTCAAGGGTTATTTGGGTTTACCTACAAAGGTCAACATTATCAATATACCAGAATGCCACAAGGGTACAAACACAGTCCTCATGTTTTTAATCAGGTCTTGAAGGAGGACTTAGACGGGTTAGGGCAGACGATAAGTAGTACTGCCATTCAGTACATGGATGACATACTCCTTTGTGCCCCAGATGAAGAAACATGTCACAGGGATTCCGTTAAACTGTTAAAGGTTTTGGCGGAGAAGGGACACAAGGTGTCTAAAAAGAAGCTACAGTATTGCCAGGAAAAGGTAACTTACTTAGGACAATCTATTACACAGGGACATCGCAGTGTCACTAACGAACACTTGGAAGCTATTCAGAAGGCTCCAAAACCACGAACGGTTAGGGAAATGATGATGTTTTTGGGCATTACTGGGTATAGTTCAGCATGGGTGGAGGATTACACTAGACTGGTCGCTCCATTGAGGGGGATGATTAAGGAAACAGGTAGTGATAAACTCCAATGTTGCATTACTTGGACAAGGGAAGCTGATTTGGCGTTTGAGACAATTAAACACAAATTACAAGAAGCGCCAGCTTTAGCGCTTCCAGATTATTCCAAAGAATTTGGATTGTATGTTTCTTCTTCAGCCAAAGGGAAGTATGCCTGCGCTGTTCTTACGCAACCAACAGGCATTGGACCTAGTCCACAGCCCATAGCCTATTACTCTGTCGCATATTCAGAGGTAGAAATGGGTTTCGCGCCATGCTACAGAGCAATGGCCGGGGCATATCTTATGTACGAGAAGGCAACAACCTTAACAATGGGGTACCCAATTACCATTCTCTGCCACCACAGTCTAAGGAATCTTTTGAATCAAGGCAAGTATACTTTGACGATGCCTAGGATTAGGAATTATTACAGGATGTTGGAAAGAGAAGATGTAACATTACTAAGATGTAACACACTTAACCCAGCAGAGACCTTGCCAACCCCAGAAGATGGGGAACCACACGATTGTGTGAAGGAAGCTATGAGGTACTCTAAGCTTAGAGCAGATCTACTAGCTTTGCCTTTAAAGGAAGCTGACGTTGAGTATTGGACTGATGGATCTTGTTACCGGGTAGGAGAAAGTTTACGTGCTGGGTATGCCATAGTCCGATCCCAAAATTCAGGGTTCATTGTGGAACAAGCCGAGGCTGTTCCTCAGCCTTGTTCAGCTCAATTGGCTGAGTTAATTGCCCTCACAGAAGCATGCAACTTGGGAACCGGACGAAGAGTGACAGTGTACACAGACTCTGCCTACGCCCATAATGTGTGTCATCTACATGGAGCTGTATGGAAGGGACGGGGTTTTAAGAAAACTGATGGTTCGCCTATTCAGCACCACGCTCAAATCATGAAGCTGTTACAAGCCATGATGAAACCAAGGGAATTAGCCATAGTGAAGTGTGCCGCACACAGATCTGACTCATCACATGTCACACAAGGTAACAGGGCTGCAGATGATGCAGCCAAAGCCATTACAGGAGCAGACAAAGCAGGTAAAGTTCTGCTGGTCACACATGAAGCACAGTTACAGGGCATGGTCACGCTTGAGGATTTGTTGATGTTACAGAGTGGGGCAAATGCGCTAGACAAAAACCTATGGTTAACAAGGGGGGCTAGTCAGGATGACACAGGTCTATGGAGAAATCATGAGGGACTGGTTGTGGCACCCCCAGATTTATTAGGCATGCTGATACAGGAAGCCCATGGATTAGCTCATGTGGCCAGGGGGGAGGTAAGACGCAAGATCACCAAGGAATATGGTTTTTGGGCTCCATATTTATTGGAACAAATAGACCATATCCTTGGTCAATGTGTGGTCTGTTTGAAAAACAATATCAGACCTGGAATACCAGTGGGAACTGGGCATATCCCTACCCCAAACGGGCCAATGAAACACTTGGTGATTGACTATGTGGACATGATTCGTCCTGTTGCAGGATACAGGTACATGTTAGTTGTAGTGGACAGGTTCAGCAGATGGGTAGAAGCATGCCCCACTCGAAAAAAGGATGCTCAGTCTGTAGCAAAGTTCCTATGCAGGGAATTCATACCTAGGTTTGGAATTCCAGATAGGATAGCGTCAGACAATGGTAAGGAATTTGTGGATAAGACGGTAAAGCTTATACTACAAAAGTTGGGAATCAAGCAGAGATTTGGGTGTATTTACTCACCTCAAAGCCAGGGGATGGTAGAGAGGATGAACGGGGTCCTTAAGAACCGTCTTTCTAAGGTCTGTCAGCATACAGGTCTTAATTGGGTGGAAGGACTCCCTCTTGCATTGATGGCCTGTCGTTCCAGTGAGATTCGAGGGCTGCACTTGACTCCCCATGAACTGGCTATGGGGAGAATAATGACAGCTCCCTGTGCACGAACCAGTGGGAAAGGGCCAAGTTTGGCTCTCTTGGAGAGTGACATGAAAGCCTATGTACAGTACATGACTAACCGGCAAAAGAGTATCTCTTCTTATGTGCTCCACAAACAGGAACGTGAAGAGGAGGTGAACGCACAGGAGAGGAAGGACGCGTTGCAACCGGGTGACAAAGTATACGTGAAGGTCTACAGACGGAAGTGGCATGAGGCTCGACGGGAAGGACCATACGAGGTCGTTCGGTGCACTGGGACTGCCATCCAAATCAAGGGGTCCCCCACCTGGTATCACGTTCATCACTGCATCAAGGCACCCAATGAGGACGATGAGGGAGAGCCTCAGCAGGATGGTGAGGAGACCCCTGGGGACGAGGAAGTCCACAGCTTGGACATCCAGGCTGACGAAGATGTTGGTGAGTATCTGCGCCGTGATGCAGATGATGCCGGGGGCCTCGTCCCAGACCCTGTCCAGCCCAGAGATGAGTGGGCCAATGGAGATCGTGAAGGACCAAGGGACTGCGACACCCCTCTTGGGGGTTCTACCAAGCCTGGTGTTGCCCCTGTTGTCACCCCTTCCGACCCTGACAATGCTCCAGACGGAGATGTCAGCAACCCGGGCGGCTGCCCGGACCAAGGTACCATTGAGAGACACAGACCTGTCAGTGATACACCCCAACCAGACAGATCCCGTGATACACCAAGGCCAATTAGGAGGAAACTCAAGCCATGCCGTTTCAGAGACTAATATAACCCTTAGTGTTCCTACCCCATTGACTTCCTTGGACAATGCTACACTTCACTCACACACTGTTATGCCTGGACGTCAGAAAAGATTTATCACATTAGGTAGAGCTTTTATTTGCCCACATTCACGTTGTACTGTTGATGATTGTTTGATCTATGCCTCGACTGAAGCGGCTGAGTGGTACTTACTGGATGCCAAATATATTACACTTACACAACAGTTAATGTCAACACTTGTGACATTAACTAATGTTGACAATGAGGTGAACTCGTATTGGTGTGCTAGACGTAATATCGGTGAACAGGTGTTTGACAAATCCAACAATTTCAAGGACAAAGTTTGTAGTAACATTCCTGACTTTCCACACGACTTTTTGGTGGACTGTAGGGAATTTGTGCATGAATATATTTTTCCAGTTGAGTTACCAGGAAAGGTTAAAAATGTTACTGTAAAGGCTTCTACGAAGGCGATTGTAGTCGCTACTGACGATTATTTGTTGTATGATTCTAATCACCTGGGGACACGGTCCCACCCTAATTCTGCCACTAGTATCATGAAAGATTTTGCTTCAAAAATGAATTATTCTGATTGCTGGATTTGTCAACAGGTCCCTGTAAGTACATCTGCTCCTATGTTTTTCCCCATACCGTTAACTAAAGCAGAATGGTTTCATTATAATTGGCAGGGTTTAGCCCAATTTGTTTTACAGGGCAAGAACCAGAGCTCTTCTTGTCAGCCCAGCACGATTCTGGTTCCTTTAAATTCTTCCTATGCAGGTGTGGATATTGGTGTGTTGGAACGTCTGACAGCAGCAGTTAACGAACACCATAGGCCTAGCGGTGTGGGGAAGGTTATTATTGATAGGCTTACACATTTGTCACAACCAACAGGTCCGAAGAAGATATATATTATCCAAGCTATGTTCGTTCAATTGAATGGTACTGCATTGAGTCCTCATCTGTTATGTTCTGGGAGTGTGACTTCTACACGGTGGAGAGGATCAGTTGTTATTTCTGGATTGAAATGTAAAGTTGTTGATTGTGCTATGGTGCCTCAAATGAAATTACATGATACCAATACTACCAGACGGCAGAAAGGCACCACGCAGCTTAAGGTCATGCCTCTCGTAAATATTACAACCTGTATTGACATACAATCTCGGCTCAAGGGCAGCGCGCTTCGTCAGCTAGGGGCCGCGTCTTGTATAGGTGGTGTCATTTTCCCGTATCCTGGTACGGAGCTTCAACTTCCGGAGGGTGTGTTTCTTGTGTGTGATAATAATGCATTCTCTAAGCTTCCTGCTTTGAGTGAGGGTCTTTGTTATTTAGCTCATCTGATACCTTTGATTAGGAAAGTTACTCGGGAAGAGATGTCTGTACTTCACAAACAAGCAACCCATCGTAGTCGTAGGGCGTTATCTACCGCTCAGAAGTTTTTTGGCCTAATATTCCCAAGTTATGGTGTCTACAACTCTCAGACTGAATTAAGTGCCCTATCATCCGTTCTTGAAAAACACATTAATGCTTCGGATGCTGTAGTATCTGCCCTGGCTACTGAATTGACTGAAACTAAGAATGTAGCTCTCCAAAATAGAATGGCTTTGGACATTATTTTGGCCAGTCAGGGTGGTACTTGTGCTTTGATAGGCGGTGAATGTTGCAGTTATATTTCGGATTCTGGTAACGCTCTGTATGATTTCCATGAATCTAACAAGAAGGGTATAGAGGATTTACGTAAAGAACACGGTTGGAATACATTGGATTTCTTTGATTCTGCTTTTTCAGGTATTGGTAATATGATCAGGTCCGTCGCTATTATTCTTGTTGTCATTATCATCTGTATTATGTTACTTGGTATTTTAATCAAATGTTTTGGAAAGTGTATTTCTGATGTTCCGGTTAATGCTTTAATGATGGCCGACATAGCTGATGAGCAAAAGCTGGATTCTGCTTTGCTTTCTGATTTTGTTTCCTCTTTTGATGATTTGTTTATTAAGTGATGTTTTGTGATTGTTTGCTTCGGTTCCTGTTTGTTTCTTTCTATATCATGTGATTGATGTCGGTTGTGAAGTGATGTAATGGTTACGCGACAATGGAAGCTCCTGACTATGAAAGTGTTATCAATCTGAGACAGCGGTAAAGGCTGTTCTCCAACTGGGGCCATGTGCTAGCAACCTCTGACCCTGCCGCTTCGGACGAGGGAAACATCGGTCGTTGGAAATTTCTGTATCTCAGTTTTTGTATTATGCATGATGAACTGAGTGATGTGTTGATGTGTTGATGTGTTGATGTAGTTGATGGGTTGATGTAGTTTTTCTGTCTGTCGTTTAGTTTCGGAACACACTCTGCGTGTTCCGAGGGGGGCTGTGTAGTGTATTTTCATATGACGTAGCCATGGCAACCCAACGGCCACGTAGTGAAAGCAACATAGTAGGAGACTCTGTTTGACTCCCTCTTTACTCATCCAGGGCTTGCTTGAGGGCAGAAACATATTTGTCATTTATCTGATTCGTTCCCCTATTCACTAGATAACCGTCCGTTTGTGTTGTTTCTGTTAGGAGAGATAGGGAGAGACACACGGTGGCCTTTTGACAATGCATGTGCAGAGGATGGAATGTCATCATGGGAGGATAATTGCATTGGGGTCCGAGTCAGCAAGACGGCCATAACATAGGTTACATTGGAATTGTATTAGACCATAGGGTGAGTTGCATTATAATAAGACAATGACATCCTATTTGCAGGACGGAGAATGGCCTCACCTACTACCAAATTAAAGTGACGTGGACTCTGTTTAGTTGGCTCAGCGAAATAATAGTGACAGGGTATAAAGCCCTCTACGCAGAATGGACTCGGCCTCTTTATTTTTCTTCACATCCATCCTGTGACCGATTCGGACCATCAGCTCCATTGAGGGGCCATGCTGTGTAACCTGCTTTTTTGAATAAACAAGTCTTAAATTTGCTCAAGAATTCTTCTTCATTTTTAGTAGTAACAGATACCAATATATACGAAACAACTATGTGGAATTCTTGGCCTTTGCAGTAGACTTTGTACTTTATAATTTCTTGTACTAAGCCATCAAGAATGTTGGTCTTTAGTTTAACCAGATCTTATCCACCTAATTTTTCTGGTTTTCTGCTCGAAATGACATGCCCACAGTGAATATAGAATATCTCCACAATCACAAGGGCTTTCATAATGATATTGTTATCAAATGAAAGCTAACACCTGTGGGGTGGCTGTAGAAGTGTCAGAATCAAAATCTATGTTACTGTGTCAGAGCAAATAGAGCTAGAACATTATAAAACATCTCAAATTCAGTCTCCGCCTAAAAAACCCCCAGCTTTTACAGTGAATATCACCTTGGAAACCTGATAACGAAGCTCAAATCATCTAGGAATCAGTACTCCAGGGTCTTATTAGTACTTGTGCCAAAGTCGATGCTAGTAATGTGAGCAAATGCAACTTTGTACCTGTTTTAGTACAGGTATGTTTAGGCGGACACCTATATGTTTAGGCCATTTGGAGATATTTTGGCACCATCTTTGACCTTTGACCTTTCTCATGCATCAGATTTCTTTTTTTTCTTTTTTTGGGGGGGGGGGATTTTTTTGGGTTGGCCGACCAATGGTATGGAAATACGGCGTTGAAACCGGACATGACACATTCTCCAGTTGGAGAAAACTGGATGTGACTTAGGCCGTGTTTACCGTCTCGGGAAAAAAAGGGTGGCATCGTATAGCATGCAAAGTTGTGAAAAAAATGTGATATCGATGAAGAGAATTGATCGAGGTAAACTCTTTATATCACTTCGGATGCCCATGGGGGTCCGTTGGCTCCATCTGGAATAAGCGAAGTGCCATTTTGTTTGTAAGCAGCATTCCCCTTCTCAAGTTTGAACTCGGAATCATATGAGAACTGGGGTACATTGAAAGTGTCGGGCCAAGGTGATCTTGAGCTTGATTCTGACCCGGATGAGGAGTGACTACCTGATCTTGAGCTTGACCCAGGAGATGACAGAATATCTGTGTCAAAAGACAAGGCACTACCAGGTGAACTTAGAGGGAGAACTGAAGAACCGAAGGAGGAGGAAGAACTGAAAGAGTCCTCAGGTGAACTCTCTATCTGGATTACTTTAACGGTCCCTCTATCTACAAGGTCATCCACTGAGGTCACGTTCATGAACTGATTTGTGAAGTCTGGATCCATGAACTGAAGTCGGAAGGTAAAGTTGATGTCACACTGTCTCTTCACCTCTTGAAGAACGTCCTTAAGAGTGCCAGAGACACCATCAGCAAATGTCACCCTTCTACAGTCATCGTCCTTCACGCTGACTCTCAGCACCTTTGAGGCAGACATCCTTAATCTGTGAAAGAAACAAAAAGATCAGAGCTAATAGTTAGTGCACATGTAATGTTGAGTACCTCTGCCGCCAGGGGGCAAAGGTGGGAGTCTTGTCCTGTAGAAGTGGAAGGTAATGTTGTCACCCGGTGTGTGTGTGACTGTCTATAAGCGGTGGAGGTCAACAGCGGTGGAGGTTAAAGGGGCAACAAGTAGGGCTGTCCCAAATGACTATTTTTCTAACGATTAATCTAGCGATTCTTTTTTCGATTAGTCGATTAGTCTAACGACTAATTTTACGATTAGTCTAACGATTATTATTTTTGCTGTTCGATTAATGTATCACTTAATTTTCGCCAAAATAATGGCTGTATTGTCTCTCTCTGTTTAACAGTGTCTTTATAAAGCACTCTGGGTAATAGCTGCTGCTCTTATAAAACAAAGCAGCGTGTGACATGCACATTACTCAGACGGCCGCCCCTTTAAATGATCAGCTGATGTATGGGGGCTGTCTGTGGGCCCGCAATTAAACACAGACACCTTTAATTCGGCGACCTGCTACTACTACTACTACTACTACTACTACTGTAACTGCCTCTGTCAAACAGCCCCAGACACAGGGCAGACTCACTGCTATGTTTAGCCAACTTGAATGCCAACATGGCCATCAGGGTTTTTCCTGGCTCAAAATGAGGCGGAGGTGGTACCAGTGGTGTTTGACATCGGGGGGGGGGACCCATGAAGCAGGGCTGTCTGGGGGTCCTTAAACATCAAACACTTAATTTCTTGCATTCTGGTGAATTGATATGCACCAATTTGTGCCCTTTCTGCATCAATTTATGGTGGAAATGTCATTATTTATGTAAAGGAAAACACAATATTCAGGCACCAGATGACCATTCAAAATATAATGTAATATAATGCAATATAAGGCTCTCAGGCATTCTGTACTTTCAAATATGTTCAAGTCAAGAATAAAAACCCATCTTTTTAATATTGCCTTTAAATGACTAAATAATGAAATTATGAATATATAATGATTGGAGCACTTTGAGCTTCAACGCTTGCAGGAAAAGTGCTATACAAATATAAGTTATTATTATTATTACTGTACAGCTTTTACACTTTTGATTATGAATTGTTTTAGGGTGAAAAAAGCAGCATCCGCACACTGAAATCTGTACAAAAATCATTATTTTATTGCAAGCTTTCGGTCATAGACCTTCTTCAGGCATAAAGCAGTGACAAGTGAATGCAGTAGTATAAAAGGTTCAAACAACATCACTTTATTAGCCAATGCACAACACACGTGTGAAATATTTCACCTAATGGCCATACATCTGGGGAATTGTAGTCCTAGATTTAGTGGACTACAAATAACACAAGTTCACTGAGACAACAAATTACAAGTATAAGTAAGTGATGTTAAAACTATTGTTTGTTATATTGAGGCTCTTCAACCCTTAAACTTTGATAACATGAAAAATATGAAAATCACATTTAAAAACCCCCATCATTAAACAATGTCAATGTGTAACACAGGCTAGAGGCCAATCTAACAAATGTGGGGGAGGAACAGTGTTGGAGTACGTCCAGGCGTATGTCCAGAAAATAAGCTGATCTAATAGAAAACTGAGAAGTGATAGGATGTATATCTTAATGTGATATGATGTACAACATCTCAGTCTTCCAGCTGAAACGTTAGGAGGATTTATTGCAAACTTAACAACATACCAGTATTCAGTCACACTCGGCTTCTAAACACCAAGGCCACATCTGGGTGGAAGGGGCGGTGACATGACGCAGGAGGGGACAGGGACATCTCAACTCCTACAACCTCGATTCCTCTTTCACTCTCCAGGAGGGAGAGGAGGGGAGGAGATGAGAGGAAGGGAGGAGAGGAAGGGGGAGAGGAAGAGAGGAGAGGAAGGGGGGAGAGGAAGGGAGGAGAGGAGGAGATGAGAGGAAGGGAGGAGAGGAGGAGATGAGAAGAAGAGATGAGAAGAAGGGAGGAGAGGAAGGGGGGAGAGGGTGGGAGGAGGAAGGAGGGAGAGGAAGGGAGGGTAGGAGGAGAGGACGGGAGAAATTGAGAGAAAATAATCTAGAAAAGGCTAATGTTATGACACAACCTTCTCCCTGATCCGATCAACAAGCACATGTACATACAGTAGATGATGGTGCAGCCAGAAGACCCCCCCCCCCTTCTTCTTTAGGGCTCCTGCCTCCTTTAAACACCTCCCACACTGGGAGCAGTCGTGTTAACTAGTGTGTGTGTTCTCTGGTGTTTCTTTAGGGATCCTGCATGACTGAAACTCTTCCCACACTGGGAGCAGTAGAATGGCTTCACTCCTGTGTGTATTCTCTGGTGTGTCTTTAGGTGTCCTGCCTGACTGAAACTCTGCCCACACTGGGAGCAGCAGAATGGCTTCACTCCTGTGTGTATTCTCTGGTGTGTCTTTAGGTGTCCTGCCTGACTGAAACTCTGCCCACACTGGGAGCAGCAGAATGGCTTCTCTCCTGTGTGTATTCTCTGGTGTTTCTTTAGGTCACATGCCTCACTGAAACTCTTCCCACACTGGGAGCAGCAGAATGGCTTCTCTCCTGTGTGTATTCTCTGGTGTTTCTTTAGGTCTCCTGCATGACTGAAACTCTTCCCACACTGGGAGCAGTAGAATGGCTTCTCTCCTGTGTGTGTTCTCTGGTGACTCTTTAGGTTTCCTGTATTACTGAAACTCTTCCCACACTGGGAGCAGCAGAATGGCTTCTCTCCTGTGTGTATTCTCTGGTGTGTCTTTAGGTGTCCTGCCACACTGAAACTCTTCCCACACTGGGAGCAGCAGAATGGCTTCTCTCCTGTGTGTATTCTCTGGTGTGTCTTTAGTTTGCTCATATAACCAAATCTCTTTCCACACTGAAGACAAGAGTGAGTCTTCTGTCCTCCTTGAGTCTGTGGTTGTGATTTAAGGTGAGTTGGACAAATGAAACTCTCACTGCAATCTAAACAGTGGTGATTCTTCTGTCTTGAGCTCCTCCTCCTCCGTCTGTGTTGTTTATGGCTTCCTGATGCGGTGGAGCTGGGCTCCATGTCTGAGTCTGGGTTGGAGCTCTCTCCTGTAAGAATAGGAACATATACAGGATTAGAAACAACATGAGAACAAGTGCTGCTTCCATAGACTCAGCAGTGCCAGAAGTAACACCACATCTCTGGAGTGTTTCTAAAATAATTTATTGCAGCTTATATATTTAGCTTTGGGTATCTGATTAATGGATTAACTGAATCTGTCATAGCTAGGTAGAGTTTGATAAGGACTCCAGGTGGACTCCATTGGCCAATATGGCAGAACCAGGGAGAAACAAATGAAATCTTTGAGAAAGAAGATACAAGAACACAGTGTCTCACAGAGCCACAAGCTAGCAGAAGAAATAGTAGAAAAACAAACAAAACAAAAAACAGGGTGAAAACACTTTGGAGTCAAACTTTCTGAAAACACAAGAGGAGTGTCTAGCCTCCACTAAGAATGTCTTCAATATAGCATATTATATTGCCAAACATAATAGACCATACACAGATCACCATGCAGAAAGCCCTTCTTAAACTCAGACATGCAATTGATACCATTCCTGTGAGTAGTGCAGATTGGGAAAGAGGTTTTTCAGAAATGAATAATGTTGTCACACCTTTGCGCACACAACTGAGAATTGAAAACACCTCAGCTCTTATCTTTATTTAACTAGTTGGACCTCCTCTTGAGTGTTGGAACCCCATGAAATATGTAAAGAAGTGGGTGCCTACTAGAAGATCTGCTAGTCGTAAACTTGTTTATATTTGTGTGTGTGTAGATGGGCAAATCTATATGTATATATGCATGCAGACATGTTTGAGAGGGAGGGGTGGGTGGAGGGGAGGGAGAAAAACAGAAAATATTCATGCCTTTTTCAATGTATCAATCTTCTATACAGTTTGTATGTCTTGTCTTCTGGTGTTAGTAACGTTAGCTATGTAGCTGGCTAGCTACGGTAGCCTATTGTCATTACCTATTGTCATTATCTAGCTCGTAGCTCGCATGCTACGTTAGCATCAATTTAGCTAATCATAATGCTAATCATACTGACTTAATCTACAAAAAGGCCCAGCAGCGCCTCCACCTGCTGAGGAAGCTCAGGGCTTTTAACGTCAGCAAGGACATTTTAACCCTGGTTTACAAATCACTCATTGAATCCATTCTCACCTTCAATAACACATCCTGGTACAACTCCCTCACTGTCAAACACAAAACCAAACTCTCCCGTATAGTCAATCAGGCAAGTAAAATCATCGGCTCACCTCAAACCCCCCTGTCTGAAATCTACAACCGGTCACTAATCAGAAAAGCCACACAAATCACACAGGACCCCTCTCACCCCCTCCACCAATCATTTCAGCCACTTCCATCAGGCCGCCGTTATAGAACTCCACTGGCCCGGAAAAACACATATAAAAAATCATTCATTCCCACTGCAACCACCGCCCTGAACATTTTAAAATAGGAAGCACACTGCATTTTAGCATTTTAGCTTTTTAAATCATAATACTGTTTTATTACTATTATTTTTAAATGACTAGACTTTTTAAATAGGCACTACATAAACACTGTTATATCTGTCTGTTTTATTGTATGTATTAATGTATGTGACCTATGTGTGTTTTAATGTGGAAACTGTATTCTTGAGCTGCACTTCTGCCTGTCAAAGGAGAATTTCTGTCACTCTGTGACAGACAATAAAGCATTCTTGAATCTTGAATCTTGAATCTTGAATAACATAGCAGCGAGAGTAACGTTAGCTAGCCATGTAGCTACTAGCTAGCTATGTGTTGTGGTGATGGACAGACTTCTAAATGGCCAGGGTTTTTCCTGCATAGAGAATTATGAGGCGGCCGCCTCCGTCATATTTCTAGCCGCCTCCAGCTCTCGACAAACTGACGGTCGTATTTTCTACAAGCGTTGCACTCGGTGGATTTCTGTCATTTCTAACTGCAATTGCTGCACTGCGCCGAAGTGGTGGCCGGGGCGCTGTTTCGCAAATAAGTTAGCTTTCGTTTCTGCTAGCAAAATAGCTGATAGTATGTTGACTGCTCAAGGAGAATACATATTTGAAAGTACAGAATGCCTAAGAGCCTTATATTGCATTATATTACATTATATTTTGAATGGTCATCTGGTGCCTGAATATTGTGTTTTCCTTTACATAAATAATTCCACCATAAATTGATGCAGAAAGGGCACAAATTGGAGCATATTAATTCACCAGAAAGCAAGAAATTAAGTGTTTGATGTTAAAGGACCCCCAGACAGCCCTGCTTCATGGGTCCCCCCCGATGTCAAACATCACTGGTACCACCTCCGCCTCATTTTGAGCCAGGAAAAACCCTGATGGCCATGTTGGCATTCAAGTTGGCTAAACATAGCAGTGAGTCTGCCCTGTGGCTGGGGCTGTTTGACAGAGGCAGTTACAGTAGTAGTAGTAGTAGCAGTTCGCCGAATTAAAGGTGTCTGTGTTTAATTGCGGGCCCACAGACAGCCCCCATACATCAGCTGATCATTTAAAGGGGTGGCCGTCTGAGTAATGTGCATTACGCTGCTTTGTTTTATAAGAGCAGCAGCTATTATCCAGAGTGCTTTATATAGACACTGTTAAACAGAGAGATAATAATACAGCCATTATTTTGAGGAAAATTAAGTGATACATTAATCGAACAGTAAAAAAATATATTGTTAGACTAATTGTTAAATTAGTCAATAATCGCTAGATTAATCGTTAGAAAAATAGTCGTTAGGGACAGCCCTATCAATGACGCAAACAACTTGAGCCAATTCATTGTCACATGCTCATTAACCTAAACGAGCCACTCTCTCATGCTTGTTAAACTAAAATATGTCAGCAGTGTGTCTGGTGATATGTGTTTATAACCTTAGGACTCCAGTTCCCAGTATGCACCAGAAGTAGGGGTGTAACGGATCACCTAAGTCACGGATCGGATCGTGTCACGGTTTTTGAGTCACGGATCGGATACTTTTTCGGATCAACACAAAACATACAAATAAAAATAAAAAGCTTTTTCCTCGAATTCTGTAAAAACACCACTTTTACTGTGTAAAACCCAACAACATTCAAGATGTCAAAACTGGTATATATATATATATGTGTGTGTATATATATATATATATATATATATATACATACATAACATATTCTACACTCAAACATTAGGCTACATATTAAACAGAAACACACATTCAATGTGTGAATGTGCAATAATACTATGTGCAATATGACAACCCTCGTGCACATAAGGTTCAGAGATAGGAAATGTTAGGATATTTATAGCATAGCATAGAGTACAGCACAGTGTTTTATTTGTATAGTATAGTATAGTGGATAGTGTATATAGCCTTTATTTATGTAAACCAGCTCTTTTCCCTTCTTGTTTTTAGTATTTTTTTCCTAGCACCAGGGGAGCCCCCCCTCACAAATTTCGTTGGATGGTACCTGTACTATATTAATGACAATAAAGACCATTCATTCATTAATTCATTCATTCATTCAACTTAAATGATGCAGTAGGAGAGAGGGAGGAGGCACCTGGTTGCAGCAGTGAATCACTGGGCTCTTTAAAGCAGACAAATAAACATGTTTTCTGCCACTTTTCTGCCACTTATTTCATAATAAAGTGAAACCTTACTTTAAACATGGTATGAAAAAATTGGCTAAATTATCAAAAGTTATCAAGCTGCCTTTTTCGTACCTCCCGTCAACACTCCCGTCAAATGTGTGGCCATGCTCGTACGACTTTCTCGTTGCACAACGCTTAAACACCATCATTGCGCTTTAGAGTAAAAGAAAGCACGCAACTGTCGCGTCTATCTTTTCATGGCAACTCTACATTGTGATTTACAAGGGATATTAACTAATATTAAGTAATATTATTACTTGGTTACATTTTGCAATTGATCCGCGGTACACATGCGTGCCGAACCGTGGGGGGCGATCCGTACGGATCACGGATTATCCGTGATCCGTTACACCCCTAACCAGAAGCATGTGCAGAAGTTGCAGATACGCAAATGTTATCTGTGTTGGAGTGCCACTTGCTTTGGAGCCAAGGCCTCTGAACAGAGCCACAAGCCATAGTGGTTGAAATCTTTCCCTGTGAAATGGGACAACCCTTCAAGACCCTGATACGTCATCAGTAGTGTCATAGAAAAGCATTGACGCTCGGTTTTACACTATTAACGGATCAAAGTCATCAAACAAAAAAGAACAATGCTTCATTATCAGACCATGGCAGAATAGGTGATCTGTAGGCTATCATCCTGTGCTCCTACCCTGCCAGTCTGCACTGAGATAGGAAAACCATGCAAGAACTTCGCGGCTGAACTTAAGGTAAATTTCAGGCATCATCTGCCATCAAAGGGGGGAATGCAACATGAAGTATGTCAAAATGCACCAGTATCATGCACAGATCAGCCTTAAAACATGTAACGTTAGATAGATAACATTAGACACGGAGGGCAGATTTATTTTCATGGCGTTCCGAAATTCGATGTGACAGGAACGCTGGAGAAACAGCCGCTGTTAGTCAGAACATGATATAACCCATCAATAATATTACATAATAACAACTGCTTGGATTAGATTGCGTGTTTTGGTTTAATAAGTGCCATAGCTATAGCGTCATATGCCATCAAAGAGGAGAAATGCGACATGAAATAGGCCCTAACGCGTGACTATCATTCACAAATCAGCCTAATGTTTGATAGATAACTTTACATCAAATCCATCACCCGCTGTCAAACGACACATGTAAGATTATTATTATTTATTTTTTTAAACAGGATTGTACATCTGAGAAATGTGAATCGCGCTCCGATGACATGGTGTATTTCTATGGGGAGGCTGTGCCTGGCGCTTCTATTGGACTGGGACGCCGGGGCGCTCATACAATCTCTGCGTTTGTTGCAGAGGAACAGGGTGACAAACGCACAGATATGAGTGCTCCATTGTCTTGCTTTTGGTAGTCTAATGGAAGTGCCCAGGTTATAGTTTAGCTATTATTGTCCTCTACTGCTGAGCACCAAAACCCTCAGATCTTAAACTTGGCTGAAGCGCGCTGGACTTTGGAACGGTGTATTTCTATGTTAAGCATAGGCACAGCACATCGGCATATATTGGTTATTTTTAGTTATATATTTTTGGTTATGCTTGTTATAAAAAAAGGTCTACAATGCATTGAATGACATTAAACTAAGATAATGAGATAATTTTCATATTTTTTCAAATCTTTATTACCAAGTAATCACAGAGTAAAAAGTAATGACATGTGTGGTTGTCTTCCGCATTGCCTAGAGCGGAATCAGATTTCTGTAGATGATTCGCAATGCATCCTGGGAGGTAGGGTTATGGCTCAGAAATCTAACGTGGTCCCAAAGAATCTCCAAACTGAGCCGTGGATAGCCCTCCCCCTCCCCCCCGATGAAAACATGAAACGGAGCAGGAGGGGTGAAACAGAGTCATAGGGGTGAATTGGGATCGGGCCTTACTGTGCATCACGTAGCAGAGCATGGCGAGTTTGAAAAGCTGACCGCAGAGAAGGAGAAGAAAAAGGCAGAGAAAGTGTACAGACACAACTCGGCCAGCCTAGCAAAAGGTTTGTGGTAGGGATGGACGGTTTTTCGGTTAAACCGAAAACCGGGGTTTATAAAAATAGAAACGTTTTTTTATCAAAACCGTCTGAAACCGTTTTTTTTTTTTTTTTTAGATAGATAGGAAAGTTTTTTTTACAATTACTCGCTTACATTTAATAAGATCATTTTCGCTGCTCTCTGTAAAGCGCATTGGGTCACTTTTGTGAGAAATGCGCTATAGAAATAAAATGTGATTTGATTTGATATCAATCAATCAAACTTTATTTATGTTCTATAGCACAAATCATGCATTGAATGTAACTCCAAGTGCAGTATTTACTAAACCACAATATAATAAAACAAGAGCTATACGGATCAAGAGTGTTTGTGCACAGCGCCACTGTGTGTGAAGGCGCTACTGAAAGTGATGACAGAACGCATGTCTCAGAAGATACGCGGTCACTTAGTGAGGTAGTTCTGTATTTATCTCTATCTGTATTAGTACATTTATTTTGAAAGCTCTATTTTGACAGCTCTACCATGGGCACTTTTATTTTGATGGGGCATTCTTTGTTGATTGACTTAGGACAGTTCAGGACGAGTCAGTCTCGCGGCATGTGGTTTTTATGAAAAGCTTTAAGTATGTTCACTGCATAATTCTAAGTCTAATATTTCAGTGATTATTGAGCAGTATTCAAATATTTAAATACATTGAGCAGCAGCTGAAACTTTGTCTAAGAACCAAGATATTGAGAAAGCAGTTCATTCAATGAAGACGCTGTTCCAAGAGATGATCTTCCGTGCAGGCGTGCACCCTGGATCAGCGGAGCTGGTGTGTTAAGTGTTCATGTGTTTTCATGTATGGTGTAGCTTACAAAAGTCTGCCTTTCCACTTATATTTGTGAAACTAAGTAGCCTAAATGTGTTGCGACAGTGCTTACGGTGTTTTAATGGTGTTCGACATGAGTGTATTGTAGCAGTAGGGCTCAATTATTTGAAATTGGCGCTCTTTTTTATTTTATTTATTTTTTTATGTATTTTTCGGTTAACCGGAAAACCCCGGTTTTACTCTCTGACGGTTTTTCGTTTTCAATAATTGGAAACCGTCCATCCCTAGTTTGTGGAGATTTAAAAAAAGACTTTTAAAACATTTAGGCCTAGGCCTCGCTTTATCGGATGCTCTAAATGACAATTCTCTCATCCACACTAATTTTCTTTTTTTATTATCCTATTAGTATTAGGCTATTATTTGATAGGTATCGGCAGTATATCGGCCGATATTTCTCATAGATTATCTGTGATCGGTATCGGTGGCAAAAAACAGTATCGGGGCAGAAGTGACAACATCTCTGGGGTCTGTAGAATATAATGACTGAACACAGAGTTCAAGAGAGACTTATCAATGCCACAATAGAAGAGACCAAAGAGGCACTGTCAAACTAAGTATTGACTGTTACAGTAGTACACTATTAACAGCATAGAGCACTGACTAGGAGTTGTCCAATGAATACCATTTTAACTAGGGTTGGGTACCGAAAACCGGTACCGGTATGGTACCGGTTACTTTACCTCCGGTTCCTCGTTTCGGTTCCTCTGTCGCCCCCTGGTGTCCGAAACGGACGTTACATGCAACCGCACGTGACATCGCCTGTTAGTTCCAGTGCATGTAATCCGAGACTGAGTCGCTCTCAACAAGTGCGAGGCGACGCGCATGCAAAACAGTTTTGTGATTGGTCTGAATTTAGCGGCATTGGCAGGGGAAAAGAATTGGAGTCGAATTTTTATTGACAACGGATTTACATGCTGGAAAAACATGCAGCTAAAATTCAGGGAACATTTGGACAATAAGAGACACAAGGAAGCTGTGGTCGCGCGGTCTAACTACAGGGCAATATGCGTGGGGCAAAAATAATCTAAAATCATCACGAACATCATCATGTCGCTGTCATCAAAGGTAAAAGTTGGTTTTCTTTAACTCAGCTGATGCATTACCTTGCTGTTGATTGTTTACCGAATGCTCCATCTGACTGTCACACAGTGATTTTACTTGTGTAAACAGTTAATGAGTAACGTTAGCCCGTTTTGTGCGTGTACTCTCATGTAGGCCTACTTCATATTGATGAGCTGATAATCTTTCAGTGTGTGTGTGTGTGTGTGTGTATGTGACTGTCAGTCACAAGTTTATATTCTACGGATGTTGTTCAGTGCTGTATGCGCGTTCCTGGTTCTGTGTGTACTCTTGTATACTTCATATTCAATGAGCAGATTATATTTCACTGTGTGTGTGTGTGTGTGTGTGTGTGTGTGTGTGTGTGTCTTGGGCGTATCTGTCAGTCACATGTATATTATACGGTAACCTATGTTCAGTGCTGTAGTTCCCCATGTTCTGCTGCAGCTGTAGCATCAGGATATGTTCGTATTTTATCACCTTATATAAAACATCGCTGCTCGGCATTAATGGCGTGCACTCGGAAAATTGCGTCAGTGACCACCCCGCAACTGATGTGAAAAATCCTGGAGGAAACATTTATTTTTATTTTTATCAAAAGTACCGATTTAAGTACCGTTTCAGTACCGGTACCGTTTTTAAAGTATCGATTTGGCACCGGTATCGAATAAAACCAAACGGTACTCAACCCTAATTTTAACATTAGCAAATTCATCACATGAACTTACCACCCAAATGTGTGTCCTCTATTTCCTCTCCTATCACATCATTCTGCACCACTTTTCCTCCTTCCTCCTCTTCTTTCACCATCACTTCTCCCTCCTCCTCTTCCACTACCACATTCTGTTCCAGTGTTTGACTGCAGTCCTCCAGGTTCACTGCCACCATCTCTGGACCCCGCTGTGTGCTTGTCTGGGCTGGAGAACCACAGCCAGAACCCAGGGAGTCTGTGGACTTGTGTTCAGACATGGTAGATGGGCTGTAAGGCGGATCTGTGTAGTAAACAAAGGAAGAGGCACATATAGTGGAGAGTTAATTTCACAAACATACAAATGACCAGAAACCTAACAGAAGATATGCACTACTATGAGATGCTGTAGTAAAGCGTCTTCCACATTGACTGAACAGAAGAACAGAAAAGGTGGTCTGGTTTTCTAAGAAGAATGAAAAATAAAAGTATGGGGTTAGCTTACCAAACGGGTACATACACCTTACGATCAGTGCCTGGGCCAGCTCCATCTGACCCTAACCCTATCACTGCCTGGGTCAGTCTGACCCTAACCCTATCACTGCCTGGGTCAGTCTGACCCTAACCCTATCACTGCCTGGGTCAGCTCCATCTGACCCTAACCCTATCACTGCCTGGGTCAGCTCCATCTGACCCTAACCCTATTACTGCCTGGGTCAGCTCCATCTAACCCTGACCCCATCACTGTCTGGGTCATTCTGACCCTAACCCTATCACTGCCTGGCCAGCTCCATCTGAGCTCCCTTGAGTGGCGTGACCTGGCGGTGGTCTATATGATAGTTTGTTCAGGTTTGTGGTTTTTGGTTGGTTGGTCCGGTAACAGAACCAAAATGTGCGCACTCGTTCACACACATTTATCAACAGTGATTCACACCAATATTTCTCAATAAAAACCAGACCATATGAAATGTAAAGGAAAGGAGGGAAATGGAGAGAACTATCTAAATATCACTTTCCACTCATCCTAACATTAGACAACTTCATAACATTAACTTACCATCCAACTCGCCATCTATCTCCTCCATATCCTCTACTCTTTCCTCCTCTTTCACCATCATGTCTTTCTCCACCACTTCTTCTCCTCCTTCCTCTTCTGTCACCATCACTTCCTCCTCCCCCTCTTTCACTACCACATTGAGTTCCAGTGTTTGACTGCAGTCCTCCAGCTTTACTGCCACCATCTCTGGACCCCACTCTGTGCTTGTCTGGGCTGGAGAACCACAGCCAGAACCCAGGGACTCTGTAGACTTGTGTTCAGACATGGTAGCTGGGCTGTAAGGTGATTCTGTGTAGAGTAAACAAAGGAAGAGGCACATATAGTGGAGAGTTAATTTCACAAACATACGGATTACCAAAAACCTAACAGAGGTTAGGCACTACTATGAATTGTTGTGCTAAAGCGTCTTCCACATTGACGGGGCTGCGGCCTGATTCTCTACCCCTCTCTCTGAATGGTGCACTCTACACTGGATGGATTTAAAAGGAAATAGACTGGTCTAAGCAATATGGTGAACTCTCGTGCTAACACCAATCAAATGTTTTTGAATGCGCCCAGGATTCGTAACCAAGGCTAAATCCTGTTTCCCCTTTTCACCCCTACCCCTTGTTCTGGAGAGCCACTCTCTTTTCGGCTTGCCCCTCAGAACAGTTGCAAGGGATAGTGGTTGAAAGCTTCCCCTATTAAATGGGATAACCCTTCAAGTCCCTGATACGTCATCAGTAGTATCATAGAAAAGCATGAACGCTCGCAATTCTACATCAGCATACTAGCGATTTTTTGTTATGCTTGTGATAAAGAAGAGGTCTATAATACATTGAAAGGACATTAAACTAAGATAATATGATGATTATCATCACTTTTACAAATGTATTAAAGAAGAACATAATGACCTTTGTGGTTGCTTGTGAGTTCGCCACTATCTTACCGATGATTCGCAAGGCATTCTGGGAGGTTTGTCATAACACTAGATTTGGAGTGTGCCTCTGAAACAACTCTGTTTGGAGTGTGCCTCTGAAACAACTCTGTTTGGAGTGTGCCTCTGAAACAACTCTGTTTGGAGTGTGCCTCTGAAACAACTCTGTTTGGAGTGTGCCTCTGAAACAACTCTGTTTGGAGGGCCATGTAGCCCTAACACTTCACCCTACCCCTCCATCCCGACAAGAATCGGGACACTACCCCTACTTGTGAATGTGCAAAATGGAGGGGTAGGGCAAAACTGTAGGGGCAAGGGGTGTGTTGGGATTGGGCCTTACCATCTACGATCTAGCTACAGCTACATTAAAGTCAGCGTGTCTAGCTACAGCTACATTACAAGGTTGCTCACTTTATATAATAATACAAGGTTCCACACATGATATAATAATAGCTATTGAAATGCCTCCTTACAGTTGTAAAGTAGAACGTAGTTCGCTAGCTACTTAGCACTCTCCATAGCTTGACATTGAGAGCTAGCTAGCTAGCATATCCATGGTGTTTCCATGTTCAAACGGGTTGAGGACGCAGAGGCATTTAGAAAAACGCATTTTGGTGCTCAGCCCGGCTAGCATCCCATATGCCTCAGTCATCAAGATCACTTGGTCTTCACATTAAAACGGAGTAGCAGCTAGTTGCAGCCTTGAGTGTAGTACTGTAATAAAAACGAACCTGTTCTATGAAGCTTTATCTCCGGTTGAAAACGGATGCTTAGCAACGTCCGTAGACGGTGGTTCTCCTCCTGGCAACGGGAGACTTCTCCTTGGTACTCTGACATCGTTCTTTCCACCGCCCCGAATATCTCAAAAGCTGCCGCTGTTAATCGCTCGGAGATAAACACTTTCAACTGCTGTATCTCTGCCATTCTGATATCATAACAGTCTAAACGCGATCTGGTGGTCAACACATGTGAACTTCCTGTTTCCGCGTCTTCTTCTTCGTTTTTTTTTGGGATTGGCGGTTGCCAACTAACTTAAGGCGCATTACCGCCACCTACCGGACTGTGTGGAACGTCAGATTGAGAGGGGAAAGAATTATAGAAAATGAAAATAATAAGCAAAATTGGGGAGGGGCGGTGTTACATTTGATCTATTAATCCAGTTTCTTTCAAATACTTTATTATCTGGTTGTATACTTCAAATGTGTTTCCAAGTAAACTCCCTACAGTAAAACTTTCTGAATTGCTGATTTCAGTAGCTTTCTCTGTTCCTCATATTTCTCACATTTCAGCAACATATGCTGAGCAGATTCCTGGTTATTACAGTGGCACAAATGCCAGTTGGGTGTTTTCCTTTTCTATGAAGTGTGTCATTCAATCCAGTGTGACCTATCCTGAGACAGGAAATGACTGTCTCTTCTTTCCGGTTCCTGCCCATCCTACTTCCTATTCCAACTTTCTTCTGAATGCTATACACATGTCTTCCTGTTTCATTTCTGTTCCAGTCTTCTTGCCATAATTCCTGCATGTGTGTTTTAATGATTGATTTTACCTCAGCTTTGCTAAGTGGAATATCCATTTCTATTGATTCTGATTTAAGTGACTGCTTAGCTAATATATCTGCATCTTCATTTCCTTCTACCCCTACATGAGCAGGAACCCAAACAGAGCCAACATATCTGTGCTATATATTCCATACATTAACTGATGAATCCTGAAAATAATATCCTGTCTGCAAGATTTCAAAGATCTAATACTAGACAATGCTAGACAATGCTGCCCGGCTGTCTGAAGCAATTAATGCATTATTTACCCTGTTTATCTACCAACCGTTCCAATGCTGTCAAAATTGCTAGCAGCTCCACTGTGTATACTGATAAATGATCGGTGGTTCTTTTTTTAATTCCTGTCTTATACTGAGGGAGATATACTGCAGCTCCTGTTCGGCCTGTCTCTGGGTCTTTTCACCTATCTGTAAAAATTAGAGCCTTGTCACTGTAGTGCAGACCAATATAGTTTTGTGCTATGTTCCCAAACTGTGCATATTTAGACTTCTTTCGAAGTTTTGGAGTATCAGAATGTTTAGTGCTCACAGATATTATGGTCTTTAAAGGGATGTTTCAGCCTATTTTCATGTTTAGGTGAAAATGAATTTTACTCTGAGTTGTTCTCATAGGCCAATAGTGAAATGAATATGAGGAGAGCTAGTGGGCAGTGCTTTTAAATGTGTGTGTGTGTGTGTGTGTGTGTGTGTGTGTGTGTGTGTGTGTGTGTGTGTGTGTGTGTGTGTGTGTGTGCGTGCGTGCGTGCGTGCGTGCGTGCGTGCGTGCGTGCGTGCGTGCGTTTAAGAGAGAATGCATTATACCTATCGAATATGTTAATGGTTGAAATAGTATTTTATAGAGTTTTACCTTGTTTAATCTTGCTTGTGTTTTTCTGCCAACATTAAAATTACATTTAAATGAACCTTGATTCTATGGATAAACATTTTGGCATACATTGAGGCCCAAAAGAATGAATGATTATCAGAAACAGATCTAATTAGTCAGGAGCCATGGGGTTGAACCTTGTTTTGTCAGGTAAAGTTGCTGTTTCTTGTTGCTTGGGGGTACCTCTTCAAAATACAGGAGGGTGCCTGGTGATATCCCATGAGCATTTTCAGATATTAACCCTGCAATCAAGTACGTTTACTTGAAGGTAAATTGTCCACCACCCTTTATACCAAATCCACAGACAAGAATAGCCTGTTACATGCTACTAGTGCACATCCGCCTCCCCTCAAGAAGGGTCTACCATATTCTCAATTTCTTAGACTGAAACGTATCTGTAGTAATCCATCAGATTTTGAGAAAGAGAGTAATACCATGTACAATAACTTTGTCGATAGGGGTTATCCCAGAAAGTGGCTTGACTCTGCCCTAACCAAATTACATAACCAGAATCCCAACCCAGGGGCACAGACCACTAAGAAATATTCATGTACCTGTATCACCACCTATAACCCTCTTATCAATGATGTTCTCACATTATAGATCTCGAAGCATCAGGGACTATATGGTGAAAGCAGACTGTTACATACCACCACAGCACCACACAGGGCGTCTTGATGGAGTGACCGGCTTCTATCCTTGTCGTCACTGTGTACCTTGTTCTCACTCTAAGAAAACCAACACGTTTAAGAGTGCAGTCACTAACAAACAATACACTATCAAACAATTTGTCAACTGCAGCTCTCCAAATGTCATCTACATGATCTTGTGTAAATGTAATCTCCAATATGTAGGAAAAACATCTAGACCAGTCCGCACACGTATAATAGAGCATATGAGTGCCATTAGACGCAAGGACATTAAATCTCCAGTTGCCAGACATTTCATGGAAGCCAGTCACTCGACAGCAGACTTGACATACATGGTCATCCAATAAGTAAACAAATCACGTAGAGGTGGAGATCTTGACACCAGACTCCTCCAAACTGAATGCAGATGGATTTTCTATTTCCAGTCTGCTAACCCAGGAGGCATGAATGAGGACCTCTCCCTCCAGTGTTTCCTATAGGACTCCACCGTCTCCCATTCAAATGTATCTTGTCTGCTATGTTACCTACTAAATGTGCTATATTTGTTGTTTGTATGAACTATGACAGATTTACTATGTTACCCCTTGGTCAACTTGTAGTTATGTATTTACATATACTGTATATAGTGTCCAAGTTAACTTGCCTCTTTATTATGATTATTTTGTTATTTTTCTATGTCAATGTTTTTTCATTCATGATTGATTGGTTGTGTAATCCTGATGACCCTGATCATCAACACCTGTGTAGGCCTGTGGCCCTATAATAATAATAGTATGTCTGTCTGTTGCCCGGTGATACTGATGATGGTCGTATGACCGAAACATTTGTCCCGCATCTTGCACCTTTTTTTTCCTTCTAAATTTCTGTCTGGGGAGTTTTTCCTTAAAATTAATGCAGTCTATGGATAAACATTTTCTATACTCTCACTGTCTCACTTTCTCCAATGTTTATTCATGAAGGAGGTCATGTACAATGTATTGTATTTCTTTTTTATTTAAAATAAATAAATATCTTCCAAATTAATGAATAGTAACACTTTTAGGCCATACCAGCAAAACACACTTAATGACAATACAGGTCATGCTGGATGAACCTTCCTGTTTTTGTATAAAATGATAACTGCACAATTGCATTTGCATCACAGTAACCTATTTTTGTCTCCATCAAAATAGCAAATACCGTCTTTGTTACCAGCATTGATTAATAAAGCAAAATAGCATTCATGAAATGCTTAACAATTATTTGTATAAAATAACAAATATGGTCTTTGTTACCAGCAAAACTGATAAATAAAGCAAAATAGAATTTGGTCTGAACAATGATTTTGTATAAAATGATAACTGCATAGTTAAACAAAACACATTTGGATCACAGTACTTTTGCCTTTAACAAAACAACAAATAAGGTCAAAATAGTCAATGCAACAAGTCGTATCCAAAATATTGGCACTTAACTGATCAATAAGATAACTGATCAATAAGGCAGGGGAGCGTTTTGTGGGGTTATAAATCCTCCTCCTCCTCTTCGTCTGTGTGTGTGTGTGATAAATATAATTGTTAAATCTCCGACCCAATCATGTCATCATCCATAGCTTTGATTTGGCCAC
The DNA here is from genome assembly GCF_963989245.1 of Nansenia antarctica. Lineage (NCBI taxonomy): Eukaryota > Metazoa > Chordata > Actinopteri > Argentiniformes > Microstomatidae > Nansenia > Nansenia antarctica. The sequence goes on along the minus strand of NC_137677.1, from coordinate 25,876,503 downwards.
AAATATTAAACATGCCATCGTTACATTTACCTGAAGTTAGTAGTGGCTGTATAAACAACTCTGGACCATGTATTATTACAGTTGCTCCTGATCTATGGACATACAGGTTACATACAGGTTACATACGGGTTACATACAGGTTACATGCATGTTATGAAACCATCTATAATGTGTACTGATATATCCCTTTAATTAGTGTGCAGAGGAAGGTTGTGGGTGAGTTCCTGTAGCGTTCCATGTGTGCATGGGGGACTGACAGTGTTGTGATTGTCTTGTGTGCATTCTGGTGGAGGTGGATTTTTCAGAAATAGACTCTGTCCAAAGTTTGAGTCCTAAAAACGTTTAGTAAAAGTTCGTGAATTTAGCAGACCAGAGAGAGAAGATTGAGGAATGCTTCCTGAGCAACGACTCCAGGCGGGTGTGGCAGGGGGTTCAGCACATGACAAACTTCAGAGCCAACAGGCTCACAGCCGCGGAGGATGACCCCCTGCTGGCGGAAGAGCTGAACTCCTTCTACGCCCGGTTCGACGAGGGGCGAACAGAGGTAACCACAACACAAACACCACTCTCTCCAGCTCTCAGCAGCCTCACCCTCACAGAGCATGAAGTGAGACGCGTGCTGAAGGCGGTGGACCCCAGAAAAGCCTCAGGGCCGGATGGCGTCCTGGGACGGGTGCTGAGGGACTGCGCCGACCAGCTGGCCGGGGTTTTCACCAACATCTTCAACCAGTCCCTGTCCCAGGCCACCATCCCACCCTGCCTGAAAACCTCAACAATCATCCCAGTCCCGAAGAAAAGCACGGTGTGCTGCCTAAACGACTACCGCACGGTGGCACTCACACCAATCATCATGAAGTGCTTCGAGAAACTGGTCCGGGCCCACATAGTCACACGCCTCCCGCCCAACCTGGATCCATACCAGTTCGCCTACAGAGCCCACAGGTCCACAGAGGACGCCATCGCGACGACTCTCCACTCCACTCTATCCCACCTGGAGAGGGGGAACAGCTACGCGAGACTGCTCTTTGTGGACTTCAGCTCTGCCTTCAACACCATCCTTCCAGACAGGCTAGTGACCAAACTACTAGACCTGGGACTATCACACTCCATCTGTGCATGGATCAAGGACTTCCTGTCTGACCGCCCCCAGAGAATGCGGGTGGGCTCCCACACCTCCACAGCCCTCAGACTCAGCACTGGGTCCCCCCAGGGCTGCGTGCTAAGCCCCATCCTCTACAACCTCTACACCTACGACTTCACCCCCGTCCACCCCAGCCACTCCATCATAAAGTTTGCAGACGACACCACCGTGGTGGGCTGCATCTCGGGGGGGGACGAGGCGGCGTACAGGGATGAGGTGGAGCAGCTGGGCAAGCTGTGCAAGGTTAACAACCTACTGCTGAACCAGTCAAAGACCCAGGAAATCATCGTGGACTTCAGGAGGAAAAAATCTGAGGTCCAGCCCCTGCTCGTCGATGGAGGGAGCGTGGAGAGAGTCTCAACCCTCCGATTCCTGGGGGTGCACATACAGGATGACCTGTCCTGGAAGACCAACACAGCAGCCATCATCAAGAAGGCACAACAGCGGCTCTACTTCCTGAGAGTCCTCAGGAAATACTACCTCAAACAGGAGCTGCTTGTGACCTTCTACCGCTGCACAGTGGAGAGCATCCTCACCTACTGCATCTGCGTGTGGTTCTCCAGCTGCACAGCCGCAGAGAGGAAAGCGCTACAGAGAGTCGTGAGATCGGCCCAGAAGATCATCGGCGCCCCCCTCCCCTCTCTGGAAGAGCTGTACAACACACGCTGCCTCAGGAAGGCCTCCAAGATCTCCAGAGACCCATCCCACCCTGGGAACGAACACTTTGTTCGGCTGCCCTCGGGCAGGCGGTTCAGGACCATGTCCGCAAGGACAAATAGACTGAAGCTCAGCTTCTACCATAGGGCCATTCAGGCCCTGAACACAGCAAAGACCTAGGTTCTAGGCCCTGGACAATCTAGACAATTTGATGGCAGCTACTAGATTGTAATCAAGTGAAATACTGAAACACAACTGTGAACATTTCAAACCTGCAAACTGCGACACTTTAAATGAATGTGCAATAATACTATGTGCAATATGACAACCCTCGGGTACATAAGGTTCAGAGATAGGAA